>NC_135809.1:52688036-53013159 GCF_964213995.1 Mustelus asterias
GAAAACAAAGTGCTAGGAATAATGGATATGAATAAATATCATTAATCTGATAGATGTGTTTCACATATGTGCTGGAGCTGAATTTCCGCTTTGCTGTCATCTGGATATTGATTTCTAATGCATGTTTCTACAATGCTCCCTACCCCCATCTCTTCAGTTGATGGAAATCTAGTGGTGGTAGAGTACTTAGTCTCCCAGTGGCTTAAATTTAAAACGTATGCCCTTGTTTTTAAATCCCTCCTTATCTCTGTAACTCTCTCCAGGCTTACAAACCAAATGTTTCTCACTTCTTGCGAAGATCCTTCTTTTTCACCCTACCATTGGAACCCATGCCATCAGCGACCAAATTCAACTCTCTTGCTGAGCAGGCATGTGTTAAATATTCAAATTCCTTCTTATTGCCTTTAACCATTAACCGAGAACATAGAAGTGTTTCATGACTGCACCTTGGAGTTGATTCTCAAGCTCTCTGAGGCAGTGGTGGAAACAATAATCAGATGTTTAATTAACAGTCAGATACATGTGGATCAAGACGAGCTGACTTGAAGTATAGAAGTTCCTTCCTACAATACATTTGCTTTCCCATTGTAGCATATGTAACATAAAATTTTGATTTTCACTATTATTTCATTACCTGCTGCATCCTTGCCATTATTTCTTAGTAAACAGTTTTTCACTCGTACCATTAGCAATTCCTGCTCTTATGTCCAGGTATATCCAATTTCTTACATTATTAATAACAGTCGTGCATTAACTTGATGCTCTGAGACCTATCCACTGAATCATCTGGAGATGAAGTAGCTCTATCTGCTGTTCTTGCTATGGTAATGACCTTCTTGCCATTCATGCTGGCAATCTTTCCTCACCAAATGTTTCCTCATGTGACTCCATTACTGCAATGACCATGGCCTGGCCTATAAAATAGAATGATGTTCTTTCTCTACAGCTGGATGAGTGAACTTTTCAACCCTTCCATCTGTCCAATAGTTCATCAGCTGCTTAATTGAGATGTGTTCCAATTTTACTCATTTTCTCCACAAAATTCTGCTTACTGTTGTGATGATTACAGCTGCCAGCCCAGTCTAAATGAACAAAATTCAGCATCCAAGGTTGGCTTAAACTTGAAACTTGTGGAAATATCTTCGGAATTTCTTTTTCATTTTTGCAGATGGTTTATAATTGGATCTTTTATTTGCATTGCCACAAATAAGTTTGGATTCCGGAGAGAGTAAATCCCACAGATTAGTTAGGGGGTTGTAAGTGCAAATGATAAATAGGCATATGCTCTTTTCCTGGACACAGCTATAAGAATTTGAAAAATTAAGGATTAGGTCCCCGTTGGGGTGGGAAGGAAAATAAATACATATCGACTTCAGCCAGACTACTCTGTAAAAATGATCATTTTCATTTTAATAATGGACCAAGGCTTTATCCTGACTATCCATAATTCATATCAGAGGAATTTCTAACCTTCAGACAAACCATCGGATAAACTTATTATTTTTAAAAAAATGCTAATCCTGAAACTGCACAAAACGTCTTTACGTTTCTGAAGAGGAAGTCTGGTCCCAGTGAGGCTGTATATCCAAGAACAAAAGAAATCCTGACTCCTATTAAACACCTCAAGATTCCAGACCTGGGAAAATACATCCTTTGTCCAACATCCAGGAGAAGTGGTGGGTGGTAAGTCACATGACCTCTCCAGGCTGCTAGATCTTGTACTATTGCCCTGTGGACTTGAACCCAGGCAGTCACTGTTTGACCTCCAAAGAGAAACAGTAATTCCAGGCAACAGCCTGTGCTGTCTACCAGCTTACCATTGAACAGCTGGCAGCGGATGGAGCTCTGTTCATTCACAATTGCCTGGCCCTCATCTAAATTGCATACTACTGGAACAGTGGAACTGATGCCTTCTAGCCTAATTCAATCCTATGTACTTTCTCCTCTCATGGAAGGTTTCTGGAAAGGTGGATTACCCTGCAACATACAACCTCCCCTCTGAAGGAACATTTCAATCGACATTTTATTCTGGACTCTGGACATACATGAAACCCCAACTTGTATTTTTACCATGGCCTTGCCCTGAACCCTACTCATTTCCCTTATCAACCTTTCATTGTGAGTGCAAAAAGGAGCAGACATTGCGAAACCCCTTTCCAAGTTTTGTGCGTGCGTGAAATAAATCTATTCCTTTTATTTTATCTTACCTCGTGTTTGCTATGCGAGTTATTTATGGAAGATTGGAACCCTCCAAATTTAAGAGTTGGGGGAAATATGCCATCACTTATAAAGGTGGGGGTGGTGGGGGAGGGAATCAAAAAAAGCTTTCTGTTTAAAGATGGGTAGTGAGAGGAGAAATAAATTAAACCCCCTCCTGTCCATAGCAATTAACAAAAAGGATGAATGGTTTCAGAAATCAGTCCCATCCTTCAGTTATGGATTGGTGGAATGGTAAATGTGAACATGCGCTGTTGTTTAAGCGAAATTCACTTTAATAAACCTGTTTATCAAAAGTACAATATTGTGAAATATGAAGTATAGTTGTTATTCCCAGTAAACCGCCTTAAATATTAGCAATTCCAGTTCAAATTAGTTGGATTTCCCAGGTCAAACTCTGGAAAACTGTCTTTTGCAAGAATTCCTATAATCTCCAATTTTCTGGTGGTAAGTTAATGTGGATCAAAAGGGAGAAAGCTTCTGACTTTGCTCATTGCTCTACGAATTTCTAGTTAATCTTGAGATTATTCCATTTGCCAGCCCAGCCTACATAACCAAACTGCAGCATCCAGAATGGTTTAAACTTGAAACTTGTGGATGTATCGCAGGAAATAACATTCATTGTTTTCATTTTTCACCCAGATGTGTTCCAGGCCTCGAGCTCTGGGATCTGGCTGTCCCATGGATATTGAAATAGTGTGTAGAATCACTCTTAAATGTTGGAAGCAGAAGTAATTCATTTGTCATGCCAGATGAAAACTATAGGGGATGTAACAATCTGCTGTGCAGAAGGATAAGTTGAGGGAAAATGTTTGGAATGAATCAGTTCAAGTGAAGCAAGTTTCTCCTCCATGCCAAAAACAGCCTGCAGCCAAGAGTTTCATGTTTAAAGGTGGAACATCAGGGTTTTGACTGCAGGTTGCATGAAGGAGCCAAACCCAACGTTCCTGTCATGTACTGGAATTCCATACTGCTGATCTCTGATTTTTTTTTTGTCCAATTTTCTCCTCTCTTGAAAGCATTAACTCCCTGAATTTGGTTGTGATCCGACAAGCTGAGGTCACCCTCTGAGTCCAATGTTTGTGATTGACCAAAGGAAACCAAAAATTCAACCATATTCAAAGTCAAACCCAAACCAGGCCTCTGTCAGTGTGTATACAAACAGCCACACACAATCTCTTCTGACACGGGCTATTCTATAGAATTCAAGACAGAATTCTATAGTTCATTTTGCTTTTTCAAAGAGGCATGGGACATTGAACGAAAGGGGAAATCATAGTTCACTAACTTGCTGAAGGGATAACAGAAACAGTTGATGAGGGTAATGCTGTTGATGTGGTGTACATGAACTTTCAAATGACATTTGATACAGTGTTACACAACAGGCTTGTGAGAAAAGTTATAGCTAATGGAATAAACGGGACGGTAGTAACATGGATAACAAACTGGCTGAATAATAGGAGACTGTGAGTAATTGCTAATGGATATTTTTCAGGCTGGAGGAAGGTTTGTTGTGGAGTCCTCCAGGGGTCTGTATTGGGACTCTTGCCTTTCTTGATATATAAATGGTCTAGATCTTCATCAGTAGGGGACGATTTCAAAATTTGCAAATTATACAAAATTTTGAAGCGATGTAAACTGAGGAAGGCTGTGTAGAACTTCAAAAGAATGTAAACAAGTTGGTTGAGTGGGAAGATAGGTGGCAAGTGAAGTTCAATGCAGAGATATGTGAGGTGATTGTGGTAGGAAGAGCATGGAGAGACAATATAGAATAAAGGGTACAACTCTAAAGGGTGTGCAGAAGCAGAGAGAACTGACTGTATATAGGGGAGATGGTGACATAATCACTGGACTAGTAATGTACACACTGAGTACTGCTCTGGGACCTGGTATCGAATCCTGCCATGGCAGATGGTGGGCAGAATTTGAATCTGCAATTAAACATCCAATGATGACCATGAGGCCATTGTCGAATGTTGTCAAAGAAAACCCATCTGGTTCACTCGTGTCCTTTAGGGAAGAAAATCTGCCGTCCTTACCTGCTCTGGCCTACGTGCGACTCCAGAGCCATAGCAATGTGGTTGACTCTTAAATGGCCTAACCAGCCACTCAGGCAAAGGACAATTGGGGATATAAATTCTGGCCTACCCAATAATTCCCACATCCCATGCATAAAAAAAATGCAGAAATCATTAAAGGTGGCAGGACAGGCGTAGAGAGCATTTAATTAAGGTTACAGTATCCTAGGCTTTATTACTAAGGGCAGAGAGTACATGAGGAAGGAGGATATGCTGAACTTGGGGAGAAGATGGCTAGGAGGAAAATCAAAATCATAAGGGGGCTGGACAGAGTAGATAGGCAGAAACTGTTTCCACTTATGAAAGGATCAAAAATGAGAAGACACCCATTTAAAATGATTTGCCAAAGAAGCAAATGATGTGTGAGAAAAAGCTTTTTCACACAGCAAGTGGTTCAGGAATGCATTGCCTGAAAGTGTGGTGGAGGCAGGTTCAATCGCGGATTAGAAGAGGGCATTAGATGATTGCTTGATTAGAAACAATGTGCTGGGGTATGGGGAAAAGGCAGGAGAATGACACTAAATCATAATGCTCATTCCATAGAACCATAGAATCCCTACTGTGCCGAAAGAAGCTATCCGGTCCTTCGAGTCTGCACTGACTCTCCAAAAGAGCATCCCACCCAGGTCCTCCCCTCCGTCTGATCCCTGTAACCCTGCGCATTTACCATGGCTAATCCACCTAACCTACACATCTTTGGACTGTGGGAGGAAACCAGAGCACTCGGAGGAAACCCCTGCAGACACGAGGAGAATGTACAGACTCCACACAGGCAGTCAACCAAAGCCGGAATCAAACTCGGGTCCCTGGTGCTGTGAGGCAGCAGTGCTAACCACTGTGCCAGAGAGCTGGTGCTCTCTGTAGGCGATTCTGCCCCTCAAGCCTGCTTCACCATTCAATACGGTCATGGCTGATCCCACCTTGCCCTCATCTCCACCTTTGGTCCCCATAACCCCTCATCTAATTAAAAAACTATCAATCCCCTCCTTCAAATTGTTTCATGCTCCAGCATCCACTGCACTCTGGGGTACAGAATTCCACAGATTCACAACTCTTTGAGTGAATTAATTCCTCCTCATTTCTGTTTTAAATCTGCCACCCCTTAGCCTAAAATTATGGCCTCTTGTTCTAGAATGGGAATGGGAACAACTGCTCTACGTCTGTCCTGTCAATCCCCTTTAGCATCTTAATCACATCTCTCATTCTTCTAAAAATCCAGTGAGTATAGGGCTATACTCCATAAGACAAGTCCTTCATCCCTGGAATCAATCTAGTGAACCTTCTCTGAACCGCTCCCAATGCATTTACATCTTTCCTCAAGTAAGGGGGCCAAAACTGTGCGCAGTACTCCAGATGCAGTTTCACCAATGCCTTATACAACTGTAACAGCACATCCCTACTTTTATATTCTGTTGCACAGATATCCCATAGAGCATAACCACACAAAGGTAGTCTGGGGTTTTGTATCCGTGAACTCTCACTGTCAGTTATTAATTTTGTCTGCTAGTAATTAATGCTTGGGATAGCAACTACATACCTCTTAATGTTCAATCTGAGCAACAATGATGTAATTGCAATTTGTTGTTTTTGACAGAGTATTGGAGCTGGCTGTTTAGCCATTGCCTTCAGCTGCAGCAGAGTGTGAAATGAAGCCTAAAGAGGGAAGAAAGATCGTCCTTAGATAGGATGAGAAAAAATAGCTAAAGTTAAAATGTATGGTTATTATATTTCATTCATTAAGTGTTGGCATTTTAGTTGTGCATTATCCCTTTGGATCACATCAGTATAAATTCGGGCTTAAGCTGATAAGTGTCATGTAATATTTGTGTCACAAAAATGCCAGGCTATTACCATCTCCAACAAGAGGGAACCTACCCATTTCCTCTTAAAGTCCACAGTCATTACAAATCCCCTACCATCAACAAATCCCCTACCATCAACACCCTGGGGGTTGGTAATGACCAGAAACTTAACTGGGCCAACCATATAAATAATGTGGCGTCAAGAGCAGGTCAGAGACTAGAATTCTTTTTGAAGACTAACTCACTGACTCCTCAGAAGTCTGACTACCATCTACAAGGCACAGGTCAGCAATGTGATAGAATACTCTCACAGCTCAAACAACACAAGAAGTTTGACGCCATCCAAGACAAAGCAGCTCACTTAATTAGTAGCTTATCCACCACCTTAAACATTCACCAGCACACAATGGCAGCTGTGTGTACCATCTACAAGATGCACTGCAGCAACTCACCAATGCTCCTTCAACATCATTTTCCTAACTAGTGACCTCTACCATCCAGAAGGACAAGGGCAGCAGATACATGGAACCCATTCCTCCACTGTCACTCAGTAAAAATCCTGGAACTCCCTCCCTAACAGTTCTCTGTGTGTTCTTACACCATCTGGGCTGCAGTGGTCCAAGAAGGTGGCTCACCCTCACTTTCCCAAGGGCACTCAACAATAAATCCTGGCCTTACCAGAGATCTTGACATCTGATGAACAAAAGTTTTTTTTTTAAGTGGTTAGTTCCTACAGGAATGTTTAACAAAATTGACCACTATGAAGCCATGTCCTTGAATTGTGTACAAAAAAAACCCACTTTAAATCTGAAATACTTAGGAGTTGAAATTGTTTGTTTATCTTAGTGGAATGGCAATGTGTCTTACATATTATCCAACTTTATTTTGCTTTGACTTTAACAAAAGAGAGAATTGTGCGAGGTGTGAATGGTCTACCGACTTCACCCCCTGAGACTCACCCAAGTACTAATGGAAACATTTGCTGAGAGTACAGCAATAAAAAGAAAACTGTCAATTGGAGGGAAAACTGAAGTAAATCCAATAAGAGATAAGAAAGGTTGAAATGTTGAGTGAAGACCCTTGGTAAAGGGTCACGATCAGGAATGTTATCCTGTCTTCCCATGCCCCTCAGTGTGCTTTGAGGATCTTCAATTTCCATTTCTCCTCAAAACATGTCTTAGTGCCTGTGGAGGTGAGAGCGGGTATGAAAGTCTGCAGACATTAGTGCCTCTGCCAAGCTGGCAGTTCATTGCGATCTTTAAGCTTAAGCCTTTACAGATGGTTTGAAAGAATTCCGAGGTAATGACCCCCATTTGTTGTCCGATGGAATAGGTAGAGTAAATAGTGAAATGCAGTGGAGAAAAGCTGAGGAAATAAAGGGTCTGTCAACTGTGAAGTATTTTTTGTTCAAGTGTGTGGCGAAGTTCTGAAAAAATATTAAATAAGTAATAAAACTAGTCACTTAAGTTGAGTAAAGATCTCTTAGATGGGTTCCAGGAACAATCAAAAGATAAATCAAAAAACATGCGAGAAATAAATGTACTCCATAAATTTTATTGCTGAAAGCACCCCTCTGTTAGAAAAGGCAAGTGATGATGTGTGATATAGCTCAGCAGGACCTTTTTGGCAACAGATAAAAGTGTTAAAAGCAAAACCAGAAATTCTGTAATCCACCATAAATCATAGCAGTTCCTGACAGAGATCGGACCATGTCTAGCAATGAAGAGTTTTAGTGCTTCCACATTTAAAAATGGAATATATATATACGTTTTAATCAATTTGCTGTAGATGTTTTAAGTGAGCAGCTTCTATTTAAATTCCTGTTTAATGATTTTTGTAAAGTTTCTCTTTGCAGCAAAATTTAAATATATTGAACGAATAAAGGAAATAAACGTGCCTCTGGACGAGAGAGTGTCCTTTTGGGTCAAACTCTTGAAACTTATCTGGAGATTCAGGCAGTTTGTACAGAACACATGGGTCCTCTGAGGGGTGTTCCTCTGCTGCCAGTGCTCACATCAAATTACTAACTCTTATTTTAAAGCAGGCTTGACTTTACAAAAATGTTAATGTGTACCCCGAAAAGATGGCCAATTGCAAAATTTCCCTCCTGGACTTGTATCACAGGAAGTCTAACTAAGCAAATTAGAGCTCTTCCAGAGTATTTACAGCAGAAATACTCATGGGGTTGTATTTTAGGCAAGGGTGAGTGGTCTTGCTGCTAACTGAGGACAGCAGCCAGTCTTCAAGAGCTGCTGGCTCAATTAGTGGGCTGGTAGCACAATAGCCTTAGCAGCACCAGCATTAGAGGTTGCCACTGCTCGGGCTGCAGAAAAAAGGAAAAGGGCACCTCTATATCAAGGCACCATTACAACAAAGGTTTTTTTTTCCCTTTGCCATGGGAGGGCAGGATGGCCCTGGCAAGTGTTGGGTGTGCATCTTCCAGCCATGATACCATATCCACAAGGGTGCTCATTGTTGCCAGGGAACCCTCTCTGTGGTCCATGGAGTGCCCATAATGGTGGGAACCTCATCCCGGGAACCTATGACACGGTTGCCATGGTTTACTGGCAGCTTGCCAATGTGGCAACCACCCCTCTCAATGCCGGTAAAATGCCAGAGGTGGGAGTGGGGCAAGGTGAGGTTCTGGCCACAATGTTCCAGTTCTCTTTAGACACAGGAATGGTGCCAGAGGATCTGGCAAATGTTACAATCCCGTTCAAAAATAAGGCAAGGGATAACCTTGGCAATTACAGGCCAATCGGTCAAATGCCATTGGTGGTGAGGGGGTGGGTAGGGGTGATAGTTATAGAAGCATTCATCTCAAACAAAGTCAAATGGCATTTGGAAAATGGTGGGTGGATAAATGGAATTCAGTCAAATCGTGTTTGACTATCTTGATTAAATTCTTTTGAAAAATCAATGAGGGTTGATGAGATTAGTGTGGTAAAGAGATTTCATAAAGTACCATATAATAGCAAAATTGAAACCATGGGACTAAAAGGCATGGTTACGAGCTTGGTTAAAAGACAAAAAACGGGAGTAGTGGGTGAATCAGTTGTTGCTTAGACTGGAAGGAGGTGATAGTCCCCAGGTATTAGGAACACTGCTCTCTTTGGTATATATTAATGGCCCAGGCATACAGGGCATAATTTCAAAGTTTGCAAATGAAATGGGACTTGGAAGCATAAATAATTTGGAGAACACAGATTGGTGAAATGGGCGGTGGCAGCAGATGTAATTTAAAACAGAGACATTTGAAGTGATGCATTTTGATAGAAATCTATGAAGAGAGGTAATGTGAACCTAATAGTATGATACTTGAGAGGTTGCAGGAATAGAGACCTGGATGTGTACATATATATAAATGTTTGAAAGTGGCAGGACAAGTAGAGAAAATTGTTTTGGTTTTACAAGTAGGCATCAAGTACCAACACAAAGAAGCTATGCTAAACATTCATGAAACACTGGTTAAACTGCTGGATTATGCCCAATTTTTGGCATCAAGGACCAAGGCCTTGGAGAGGGAAAGAAGGACATTTGCTAGAAAGGTCATTAAAAAAATAGAAAATAGGTGCAGGAGTAGGCCATCCAGCCCTTTGAGCCTACTCCGCCATTCAGTATGATCATAGCTGATCATCCAACTCAGCCTGATCCCACCTTACCTCAACATCTGCAGTTACATGGAGGGAACGGAAAAGCTGGGGCTGTTCTTCGAGAAGAGAAAGTAGAGGTTTGATAGAGATGTTCAAAATCATCGGCGGTTTTGATATGAGTAAGGGGAAATTATTTCTGGTGGTAAAAGAATCAGAGGATCCATTTTGAGATAATGAAGGGGAAAGGGATTTATTCCATGCAATGAGTTGTTATGATTTGCAATGCAGTGGCTATAAAGGTGGTGAATATCGAGTCAATAATGACTTTCAAAAGGAAATTACATAAAATATTCAAAGTGGAAAAATTTGCAGAACTATGGGGAAAGGTGAACGGATAGTTCTTTTAAAGAGCTGGCACAGACACAATGGGCCGAATGGCCTCCTTCTGTGCTGTCTCACTCTGAGACCTGAGTTGCACTCTGCACCCTGCACCAAATCGCTGAAACTCTCCCTCTGCTCCTCTCTCCCGTGATGCATGGGACACACGTAGAAAGAACTGGGCCAACCCCATCCCAGGGATGCCACAGAAATGTAAATTGTTTTTGTTTCCCCTCTACCTTCTAGTGGCGCTTCTCCTCACCACATTCATTTGCATTCCCAAACTGCCCAGCATTTTCCCTATGGAAGCTGCTTTAAGAGCTCTCCACCCTATTGCTCTTTTTGGCTGAGTGACAATTACGGAAGCCTTGAACACCAGGCCACCATGAGTTTTGGGACCATAAGAATATTCGAGGATGAGATAAAGTCATCCTGCCTCCCGAGACTGGTTTGTCTGATAGACATTAACTTTCCCAGTCTCCTATCCAACTGCATTTTAAATGTCATTCGAGTCTATATTTTCTACTACCACAGCAGATTATTCCCGAAAGTGTATCACTGTGGTGATTGTCCCTTTAAGGATCAATGTGCCGAGTGAGGGTCACATGACCCAGGAAACCAATCTGGGGGGGCAGGGTGGGGGAGCTCAGATTTCTGTTCTAGAACCTAGTTGGGAGCTGGCTGCAGCCACGAGGCTGTGAGCCCCTGTATGGCCTTTATCTGGAAATAAACATATTGTTTTTCCTTGAACTGGTGAACAAGAATTATTCCAATCATCCAAATAATTCCTTTTGTATATGTAATTTAAATTAGAGTTCTACTAGTTTAGACATATGGATTATAATCTTTATTTTATAGTACTTGGGAATTATCTTTTTTAACTATTTGTTCTCGGAACATGGACCACACACACAGAATCATAGGATGGTTACAGTGCCTAATTCTCGTGTGATACACTTGGCACGTTGTGTGTATGCTGGCTTTCAGCAAGAACAGCTCAGCTAAATCCACTCCCCCATCTTAATCCTGTAGCCCTGCAATTTTCTTCTCTGTGGATCATTATCCAATTTCCTTTTGAAGGTCACAATTGAATCTGCCTCTCACATTCTTAGGCAATGCATTCCAGGTCCTTAAAAGTGGTGCATAAAAATGTGTATCCCCATGTCGCATGGGTGTCTTCTGATTCTTGATCCCTCCTCCAATGGAAACCCTATCTACTCCACCTTCATGATTTTGAACACCTCTATCAAATCTCCTCTCAAAAGGAGAACAGAACAGACAAAAGCAGCAGATGCATGCAAACAACAACACCTACAACTGTACCTCAAGCCACTCACCATCCTGACCTGGAACTGTATCACTGTTCCTTCATTGTTGCTGGGTCAAAATCTTGGAACTCCCTCCCTCACTGCACTATGGATGTATCTACTGTACATGGACTGCAGGGTTCAAGAAGGTGGCTCAGCACCACCTTGTCACAGACAATTATGGATGGGCAATAAATGCTATGCTAACCAGCGACACCCACATCCCTTGAAATAATTTTAAAATCTCCCTGTTTTTCTAATCTATCCTAGTAAAATAACTGAAGCTCCTCATCCTTACAACCATTCTGTAAGTATTTTCTGCATCTTTTCTAATGCATTCACACACTTCCCAAATTGTGGTGCTCAGAATTGGAAACGATACTCCATTTGAAGTTGAACCAGTGACTGACAAAAGGTTCACAGGAACATCTGTACTTTTGGTACTCTAAGCCTCTATTTATAAAGCTTAGGATCCCATATGCTTTATTAACCACTGCTCAAACCACCTACACCCCAGGTCCCTCTGTTCCTGCATCCCCCTTAGAATTGTATCCTTTTTCTTTTCATTGTCCATCTGTTGCCCTAAGAATGTGTTGTTGACCTATCTGATTGTAGCAGCGTGTCCCTTTAAGGGGTGAGGCTTTAGAGGGTCATGTGACCTATTCGCCAATTGGGCCATAGCACACCAATCCTGGGGCTGAATGTGGGCTTCCCCAGCAGTCTGGAACTTGGAGTTGAAGCAATCAGTAGCATAATTTTCACTTTCTATTAATAGTTACTATAGTTGATGAATAGTTTTGTTGTTACTCCTCTTTGCGGTTGCCATTCCTGCTAAGATACTTTACTGAAACACTGCACTTTGGGTGATGATAATCCCATTAATTGTACTTAAATTTGGGTAATTGCTTCAGGAATAGGAGGTGGAGAGTAGTGTTGAACTGACTGGAGGGAAGCATAGCATTCCCCCAGAGGTCAAATCTAGACCATTGCTTTTCTTGTATAAAAATTATCTGGACTTTGTTATCGGGAGCACAGTTTCAAAATTTATGGATGGTGCAAATCTTGGCAACAAGTGGTCAGTTGAATGGTAGCAAACTTCAGCAGGATGTAGACTTCAAAGACTATTTCCTCGGGTGGATGGAGCTATTACAAGGGGGCATAACTATAGGGTTCATGGTGGGAGATATAGGAAGGATATCAGAGGTAGGTTCTTTACGCAGAGAGTGGTTGGGGTGTGGAATGGACTGCCTGCAGTGATAGTGTAGTCAGACACTTTAGGAACATTTAAGCGGTTATTGGATAGTCACATGGAGCGCACCAGGATGATAGGGAGTGGGATTGCTTGATCTTGGTTTCTGATAAAGCTCGGCACAACATCGTGGGCCGAAGGGCCTGTTCTGTGCTGTACTGTTCTATGTTCTAGACTGATAAAATGGAGAGAAACATGGAAGATGCGAATATATTTGAAGTGATGCTCCACATAATTCATCGCAGATGACAAGACAAGTTGATAAGGAAGTTATGAATATGTGGAACAATTGGCTTTGTGAACAGGCGCACCGAATACAAAAACCAGGAAGCCACGCTTTGCAACTTAGTGGTTAGGCCTCAGGCACCACACCATAGGGTGTAAAGGAGGGTCCAAAGGAAGATTACTTGGATGATACCACGAATGAAGGGCTTCAGTTATTTGGAGAAGCTGAGGTTGTTCTCTTCAGAGCAAAGAAAGTTAAGGGGAGACTTAATAAATGTATTCAATAAATGAGGGGTTTTGATAGAGCAATTAGGGAGAAACAGTTTCCTCTGGCAAGTGTTTGATAAACAGAGGTCATAGATTTTAAATAATTGGCAAAACTAGAGGAGAAATTAAGATAAATTATATCACATTGGATTCTTATGATCTGGTACACACTTTGTAAAACGGTGGTGGAATCAGATTCCATAGAAACATGGATTTGTAGAAGACTAATTTACAGGATTATGGGAAGAAAGCTGGGGTGTGTAAGTAATTTTTTCCAACTTTTTCGAAGATGCAACAGACAGATGGCCCCTTCTGTGCTGATTCAATAGGGCCCTTCCTGACAGCAGAGGTTGTTCTTGTTCAGCCTTTTCTCATAGCTCATTCTCCATTTTTGCATAACCTTTATTGCTCATTCAGCAAATTTTTCTGCACATCCCATTTGTAACATGGTTACCAGGACTGCAGACAGGACATCAGGTGTGGCCTATGCTGCTGGGGTCAGTTTATTCAATTAATTTTGGCCAGTTCATGTATTGTATCTTAATTCCTCCAACGCAAAGTATTTGACATTTGTTCAAAACAGTTCATTTGACTGTTGAATAAATAATCCTAATAGGTACTTGCTTTCTCTGTTTCCAATATTCTTCCTAAATTGGGCAATTTTATTTGGTTTCAGTATTTAGATAATTTGAGAATTGACACAAGTGCAATACTTCATGTTATATCTCTCCACCTCCCCCAACCCCCAACAGCCTAATAAAACCAGCTTTCCTTGCTTCCTATCCTTTAACCATCAATCCAAACTTCACCCTGGATCCCATGGCTTGCATCTTACTTAGCATTCTTCTGCAGCTTTTTTGTTAAAGTACACTTTTTAGAATTATTTAAAAAATCCTTTCCAAAGTTAAAGTTATTCAAGCAGAAGTTAACAAAAACTTTACACAAAATTTGACTGGAACATAAATTATCAGAAACTATGGTTGAAGCAGAATCAATGGCCAGGATCCTCCCAAAAAAATTCTAAGTTCCCAATTTGCATGAAAACGGGAGTAACTCCTGCTGGTTTTTTTAGCGGGATTTTCAGAATGAATCTCCAATGCACTCCACACTGCAGAGTGCCCCAGCGTGATTCAGTCTGAAAATCTGGGGGCAGGTTCTATTCCTGCCCGAGAAGCCGGCAGCATAGCACTGAGTGGGTCACTGTGCATGTGCCGATCTGTCAGCACCAAGATCAGCCCCACATTGCTGACCTCCTGATGGACTCCCCATCGCTGCCCTCTGACTCCCACTCTCTGATCACTGGCCTCCCGGACCTCTCTGGGCCAGCCCCAATCCCCCTCCTCCCTCCTCCCTCCTCCTGCATGCGATCTCGAATGCAGAATGGCAGCGGGACCTCCTCACCCCTACCGATCGCCAATCGCCAATAGGCCCTGCCCCTTGGCACTGCTCAAGGCCCAGTGGGCAGTGCCAAGGTGCCTCTTGGGCTTTACCAGGTTTCCCCTTGGGCAGTGCTAGGGGACAGGCTGGGCACTGCCAAGAGGCACACCCCGCTGTACCTCTGACCTCCTAGGGGTGCCTCTTTGGCCTCTGTTCCCTCCAGCAGGGTTGGGCCGCCTGTTACCCGTTCATGGGGACCAGTTGTAAACCCCGCTGGAGTGAACCACTCCCAGCAAGGGGAGATGCTAGTGGGCCTGGAGACTTCAGTCCTGGTCCTGCTAATGGGATGCAGATCTTGATTTAAATATTGAAATCAGCTCCGCGCCAAAAGTCGGTGACACTAAAACTCTTGGATTGAGAGATGTGCGGGATCTGTGGTGCCTAGCGGGAAGCCCGCGAAATGGCTCCACTGATGTCTCCTGGCCCGCTGCGCTGCAATATTTTTTTGTAAAGATGGAGATAGTCATGTGAAAGTGACACGTATGTGGAGTGCATGGAAGAATGGGACTATCATAAGCGCTTTTGGAGAAAAACACCAAGGTGGATTTGTTGGCTGAATGATCACCTATAATTCTAACTCATTTAGAACCCAGTTTTAAATGGAGGTCACCACTGAGCACTGTTTGTTTAAATCTGTAGATGATCTCCATGTGATGAACCAAGTAGCTTTTTCATGTCCCATTCTATTAGGTCACAACATATCTTCAACTATATGGAGTTGAAGAGAAACCCAACATTCTTTAAAAAAAATAGAACTTCAGATTTTGGAAATCTGAATTTAAAACATAAAATACTGGCAGTTACACAGCATGTCAGTCAGCATTTTTGAAGAAAAAAGGCAGGTTAATGTTTCAGGTGTAGCCTTGCCATCAGAATTCGCAAATCAATGACAATCTTTTACCTGAGGGAGTGAGAGCGAAGGGTAGTCCCTTGCCCTGTAATGGTGCATTTTTCATAACCATTCTTGCCAGCCCTGGTGCTGCACTTACCAAAAGTGCATGTCAAGAAATGGTGTGTCTGTAACCTGTAATTTCCTGCTAGTCACAGATTGCTAGTTTGCAATGTAGCAGCCGCCATTTCCAAAATTTGCAGTTCCATTTCGCCATTCTTTTTTAAAAAACTCTGATATTAGTTCTGTAAAGGCAGAAATAAAAAGACAATTTAATACCAGGAATCGGAGATCAGTATCTGACCAATAATTATTGTGGAAAAGTTAAAAGTTTTAATCACAGAGCAATTCTGCACACCAACTTAAGTTTGGGTGGGATTTTCCGGCCATTCTAGCGGGTGGGATCTTGAGGTCCAGCTGATGGCGATCCCCCCATTGGCGGGGGAGGGTGCGAACAACAGGAAACCTCATTGACAGTGGTAGGACCAGAAGATCCTGCTGCTAGCTAATAGCGGGCTGCCTCTGCCATTGCAGAACACATTGGGGTTGGGGTTGGGGGGGGGGGCAGAAATTCCCGCCCATAGATGTACTGAGCCTATTGATGTGAGGTTTTTAAAAAAAATAGTATCTTGCTAAACACCTAACAATATTTTTGATCCGAGGAAAGAGCAGTGACATTGACTGGAATTTTCCAGCCCCTCACGCTGGTGAGATCTTCCAGTCCTATCGATGTAAACGGAGATTTCAATGACCCACTGGAATATTCCAGCCATCATCAGAAAAACTATGTGCAGTTGATAGGCCAAATTGTACAATTCTGTGATTGAAATTAGCTCTTGAATTCCACCTGGAATAGTGGCCAAACTGGTGGAATTTTTTTGTAATGTAATTCTGGTTTGTGATGCTCTGGCACCAGCACTGGGGAAAGTGGGGGTTGAGATGGTATAAACTTGAATCATATTGGGATGAGTGTTCTTGCAAATCCTGTAACTTGGGAAGTAGAGAGGGCTTTAAGCTGAACAAGAGGGACTAAGGGATCAAACATGGGTGGATGTAACAAATCAAGAGTTAGATTCAAGGCAGCCGAGCATTATCGTAATAGGAGAAATGAGGGTCAGAGAATGGCAGGAAGGAACAGAGAGATAAAATCTAAGAATACATCAATAGTCAAGACTAGATGTTACAAAGATGACAAAAAAAAAATTACAGGCTTTCTATCTGAATGGGTATAGTACTCATAACAAAGTAAATGAATTGGTGGTGAACATTTGAGATGAATAAATATGATCTGATAGCCATTACGGAGACCTGGCTGCTGGAGGACAAGGATTGAGTCTTGAATATTGATGGGTATATGACATTCAAGAAGAATAGGAAGCTAGGTAAAGGTGGAGGGGTAGCTCTGTTAATCAAGGATGGCATTGGTGCAATAGTTAGAGATAGGCATCGTTCAGGAAATCAGCATGTAGAATCAGTTCAGGTGGTGATGAGGAATGACTTAATAGAGGTTTATAAGATGATAAGGGGAATAGATAGAGTGGACGTTCAGAGACTATTTCCTCGGGTGAATGTAGCTGTTACTAAGGGGCATAACTATAAGGTTCATGGTGGGAGATATAGGAGGGATGTTCGAGGTAGGTTCTTTACTCAGAGTGGTTGGGGTGTGGAATGGACTGCCTGCTTTGATAGTGGAGTCAGACACTTTAGGAACTTTCAAGCGGTTATTGGATAGGCACATGGAGCACACCAGAATGATAGGGAGTGGGATAGCTTGATCTTGGTTTCAGACAAAGCTCAGCACAACATCGAGGGCCGAAGGGCCTGTACTGTGCTGTACTGTTCTATGGTAGGGGAAAGAAGTCATTAGTGGGAGTGGTTTACAGGCTCCCTAACAGTAACCACAATATAGAGCAAAGGACACAAGAAGAAATATAGGGTGCTTGTGATAAAGGGACAGTAATAATTATGGGTGATTTTAATCTACATATAAACTGGAAAAATCAGACTGGCAGTAGTAGCCTAGATGAGGAGTTCATAGAATACTTTTGCGAGAGCTTTTTATGAGCAGCACATTTTGGAACCACCCAGAGAGCAGGTTATATTAAACTTGGTATTGTGTATTGTGACAGGGTTAATTAACTACCTCAGAGTGAAGGCACTCCTAGGTGGCAGTAGCCAAAATATGATTAAATTTTACATCCAGTTGGAAAGGGAGAAGAGTGGGTCTAAGATTAATATTTTAAACTTAAATAAGGGCAACTATGTGGGCATGAACACTGAGCGAGGTAAAGTGAACTGGGATACTAAGCTAGGAGATAGATCAATAGTGAAGTAGTTGCAAAAAATTAAGGGTACATTTCAGAATACTCAGAATAAGTATGCTCCTAAAGATTCTTAGGGGAGGACTCACCACCCATGGTTAATTAAAGAAGTTAAGGAAAGCATCAAACTTAAGGAAAAAGCACATAACTGTGCTAAAATGAGTGGCTGATCAGATGATTGGTTAGAGTATAAAGAACGAAAGACGATGACCAAAAAGGATAATCAGGGGAAAGAAATTAGAGTATGACAGGAAACTAGCTGGGAATGTAAAACAAACAGCAAGACTATCTACAGGTTTTAAAGAGGAAAAGAGAATCCTCTGTGGAATGACAATGCAGAGATAATAGAGAATAAGGAAATGGCAGATGAAATGAACAAATATTTTGCTTCTGTTTTCACTTTGGAGGATACACAAAACATTCCAGTAATAACTCTAAGTCAGGAGGTGGGGAGTGAGGGGAACTTGGTAAAATTACGATCATGAGGGTAAAGATACTGAGAAAACTGATGGAGCTGTGGACTGAAAAGTCTCCTGGTTCTGATGAACTGCATCCTAGGATCTTAAAAGAGGTGATTAATGAGGTAGTAGATGCTTCGGTGTTAATTTTCCAAAGTTCACTAGATTCTGGAAAGGTTCCATCAGACTGAAAATTAACAAATGTGACCCCTCTATTCAAGAAGGGAGGGAGGCAGAAAATAGGAAACTATTGGCCAGTTAACTTGATATCTGTCATGGGGCAGGTATTAGAATCGATCATTAAGGAGATTAAAGCTAGGCACATAGAGAAACTCAAGGTCAGGAAGAGTCAGCATCAATTTGGGAAAGAGAAATCATGTTTAACCAATTTATTGAAGTTTTTTGAAGCAGTAGCATGTGCTGTGGACAAAGGGGAGCCTGTAGGCCTATTGTACTTGCATTTCCAGAAGGCATTTGATAAGGTGCCACATCAAAGGCTATTGCGGAAAATAAAAGCTCATGGTATAGGGGTAACATATTGGCATGGATGGAAAATTGACTTGCTGGCAGAAAACAGAAAGTATGTATAAATGTTTTTTTTCTGATTGGCGAGATGTAATGAATGGGGTCCTAAAAGGTCTGTGCTGGAGCCTCAACTTTTTACAATTTTATCGATGACTTAGTGAGTACAGTGTAGCTAAATTTGCTAAGGACACAAAGATAGGTAGGAAAGTATGTTGTAAAGAGGACATAAGGAGGTTGCAGACAAATATAGATAGGTTGAGTGAATGGGCAAAAATCTGGTAGATGGAATACAATGTGGGAAAAGGTGGAGTTGTTCTTACTGACAGGAAGAATAAAAAAGCAGAGTATTGCTTAAATGGAAAATGACTGCAGAATTCCGAAGTGCAAAGGGATCTAGGGGTTCCAGTGCATGAATTACAAAACGTTAGTACGCATGTAACTAAGAAGGCTAATGGAATGCTGTCCTGTATTACGCGAGGGATTGAACATGAAAGTAATGGGGATTGGTGAGACAAATCTTAAATGCTGTGTACAGTTTTGGACTGCTTATGTAAGGAAGGATGTAAATGCATTGGAGGCGGTTCAGACGACATTTACCAGATTGAAAACTGGAATGAGTGGAAAGGTTAGGCATACTGAGCTTGTTTCCAATGGAGTTTAGAAGAGTGAGGGGTGACTTAAATATATAAGATCCTGAATAGTATTGACGAGGATGACATAAAAAGGATGTGTGGTGATTGTCCTTTTAAGGTCAATACAGTTGAAGAGGGTCACCTGGCATGGGGAACCAATTCGGATTGAGAGTGGGTAATTACCCCTGGAGGTGGAGCCCGCTCTGAGGCAGAAGACATCTAGGAACTGAGGGCAGCCGGTGGGCTGAGAGCCTCTGTATTGTTTCTCTTGTTAAGAAATACCTTTTATGTTTTGGACCAAGTCTGTGAGCATGCATCATTACAGGATGTTTCCTCTTGTGCGTGAGTCCAGAGCACTCGGAGGGTTTTTTCACTCAGAGGGTTGTGCAACTTTGGAACTCTCCACCTCAGAAGACAGTGGAGGCAAGGGCATTAAATATTTTTAAGACGCAAGTAGATTCTTGTTGGGCAAGAGAAGCAAAGGTTGTCCGGGGGGTGGGGGCTGTGTGGATGGGAATGTGGAATTTGAAACACAAGCAGATCAGACATGATACTATTGAATGGCAGAGCAGGCTTGAGGAGCTTCTATTTCGTATGAGTCACAGAGTCATAGAGGTTTACAGCATGGAAAAAGGCCCTTCGGCCCAACTTGTCCATGCCGCCCCTTTTTATTTTTGCTTGCATGTTTGCTTATACCTGCTCTATCAGTACTGGTACTGGGCCTATTCTCTGCTAATTATGTTGCTGTCTGAGAATTCTGTTTGAAAAATAAGCTTTGATAATTCTCAATCACATTGATGCAGAAGATTCTGAACCTGTTTTTTAAAAAATGTTTGCCATTTTGTAAATATTTCTTTCTTATTCATATCTAGTTTATTGCTAATGATATTTGTAACCTCCCCTGTGGTTTAATGGATGAGAACACTGCCCAGTGTATTGTACTAATAGGAAGGTCTGATACCCTTGGGTCAGGACAAGGAAAAATCTGCAGCATTCCTGCTCTTGATTACAAGACAGCTTCTACTGCCAAAATGTGCACAAGAATAGATCAGGCTAATGTGGGATCATCAGGTTCAGTTGTGATAACTTCCAGAGGAAAGGGTTGTTTTTAAGCCTTGCAATATTCCTCTAAATTCTACATCAATTATATCCATTATTAATAAATAGTGAGTAATTGCAAGTTTTTTGTTTAAAATGCTTAGACTCCAGGACAATTCTTACTGAAGGTTATTGTTGGGGTTATGGTACTGGCTTAGCACCCCACAGAACACAGGACCCATTCCTTAGACACATTAATTATTGTCCCAAGAACACATTGTGCAGAATTTACTGCAAGCATTGAATTCCGCACTGTCTAGTCTGAATGTCGCACTTATGAGACAATGCACCTCTTTAAAAGAACTGCACAATAGTTTTAAGGTAAATAACCAGTATTTCTAGCATCCAAGTTTGTTGGAATTCTTAAACACATCTGTCAAATATAACATCTTGCCCTATATTTCCCTACTTGCCTCGTATTTGGAACTTTCTACTTCTTTCCATTCTCCATAAATATGAAACCAATTTATTTCTAGCTTCTCACAAAGATTGCCTTCTGAAGTAAAAGGCATGTCTAATTCAGATAAGGGCTCCACTTTGGAAGGTATTTTGTGTGAAACCTATTATGTAGTAACACTTGTTCCCAGATACCTACTGCTGTTTGTTTTTAATTAACAGGGGATGCGCGTTTCCAGATGTTTAGAATTATGAAAGAAAAATAAATTGCGTCAAATGAGTTTCAGTCTGGTCTCTGTTGTAAAATATTACTTGCATCATCTTTCATTAACCCCCTGATAATGGAGTCAATTGGCACAATCTTGTGCTTTCTCCCGTGCCAAGTTTGGTGGCATTCAGGCATTTATTCAGATGGGTGGGGACCCTGTCACTTTCCCAAATCCAGCTTGATTAAATCTGTGGTGAGAAGGCCTGCGGATGGCCTTGTCAATCACATTGTGTGGCAATTATCTTGTTAAGGAAATTGCTAGTTAAACATGTGACATTGATTGTCCTATACAGAGACAGCTGGAACACTTCAGTAGCGAGCTTCGTGTACATTAGTAGCACTGAGGAAGTGCCTTACAATAAATGGCTTGAACCTAAAAGACCAGTCTGTATTGATTCTTCCACCAGTCATTTGTTGTGAGTAACAGACAACCCACCCCACCGCTAATTGATGGCATTAATTGTCCAGTTAAGGACCTCATCCTGCCACCATCGGTATTAACCCAGCAGTGGGCGGGGGCTCGTCATGCAGGGGAAGGAACCCGTGCTAGGGATCTGATCAAGAAAGTCCATTGAGAGCCACCCCACCAATCCTCCTCCCTGAGCTCCTCCTCCCCCAGCCCTCCCACCACCACCACTTACCTGTGGCCTGGAATCCAGTAACAACCCTTGGCCTTGGGTGGGTGTTAAATAAGCAGCAGCCACCACCTCCTTGGTGGTGCTGCCATTCATTAGAGCTGCTAGCCTCTGATTGGCAGGCCGGACTTCCACCCCTGGGTTTTGTAATCTCAGGTGAAGGCCCAAAACTGGACTTCCATGTGCCTGAGTGGCTCAAGAAAAGAGGCAACACTGGGCTCTCACTGGCTGTTTGGCCAGCATCTGAGACTCCAGCCATTGCCTCCACTAGATTCTGCCCATTATGTTGTGTTTGATAAGGCAGTGACTCCTTTCCTACTCTTCACACAAAGGCATTAATCCCAATTATTCTGTGTGTATTTTTTGTATAAAGAATCAAACTACTCCATTTCCTGATTTAAGGATTTGCTTTGTAATTTTGAAAGGACACAATAGGTGTTTGTAGCCACTAATATCCGTGGATTGGATGTGACTAAAATTGAGGGCAAGAGGTTTGGAAATACTGAAAAGGTTTTAAACCCTGACTCCCATTGCTGAGTGTTATGGAGCTACTTCAGTATGGGTGAGATGGTGCTGGAGGGCAGAATACCATGCCATACAGCATTGAAGATGCTCGTACTGTCCACTGTGTTGTGTCAGCATTTTTGAAAGAGCTATCCAATTAGATTCACTGACCTGCTCTTTTCCCATAAACCTCCACATTTTTACTTTTCAATTAAATATCCAATTCGGCCTTGAGAGTTGATGTTGAACTTGATCCACTCTTTCAGGTTGTGCAGGCCAGATCATAACTGGTCACATTGATTTTTATTATTGAATTCTGATGATGAAAACGAAAGCTGGTCCCATCCCTAATGTTGACTGGGTGGCACCTCAAGCTCATAAATGTGACCCAAAGTCCACTTTCATGGTAGACGACAAGGGAGGCTGCCAGACATAGGCCTTCATACTCCTCTCTTCTCTCCACCCCACCTTGCCCCAGGTCCTAGTCAGGTAGAGCCAAGATGCTCTTAGCCTGTCTGTATGGCTGTGACATGGCACCAGCACTGATATGGCTGTGACGAGGCCTGGACCCAGAAGCCTGGACCCAGAATCATGGACATAAAACTTTAATCATTGCTACAGACCCGAAAGGCATTGAGAGCTGCAAATTCATTTGGGACATGTTGTGGGGGTGGAGAAGGAATGTACCAGTTCCCTTTATAAGCTTTGACGGTTTTGATGGATGTCCCTTTCAGATTTTCTAATGTAATGGATGCTAGGTACAAGACTTGATGCCAGATTCCCACGGTCAACTGTGTATTTAGCAAGCCCAGCAGCCTCAGATAAAAGGAGGGGATAAGCCATGTAAGGGTCCTCCCCCACATTTGCATGACTCCCCCAATGCTTGTGCTGTTGTCCCAGTCACAGAGAAGAGGGGATCCATTTTCATAGCTCACAAGTAAATTGATTGTCCTTTCATCCTTGCCATTCTGCTGATAGCTGGCAAGAGTGGACAGCACAAAGAATGAAAGCTGCTGAATGCATATTTTTCTTTGCCCTTGCATCAAAAAATAACCTAATGTCCCTTTAGCCTCCTGTGGTTAGTTTGTGATTATCTCTGTTTGCTGCCAGGATGGGTTATTCTTTGTTCCTTTTCTCCTAACATTATCGAGCTTTCCTGGTCTACATAGCTCTGACTACAGAGGCGGGATGAATATCTACTCCCAGAACTATGTCTATATGATGATCTAGTATCATGCACCAGTGTGTGTAAAACATTTACATTCTTTATTGTCAGGAGGTACTTGACTTCTGCTTAAGATCTGACCACAGCAAGATGGCAGATGTTTCATCACGATGGGGGAAAATACAACCCAGGATCTCCTACTGTAGAACTGTTCTTTACTGGGACACAAAAGCCTATGAGTCCCTGTGAAGATATCGGGAATGGTTCAGCTAGGAAGCTGTGGACACCATACTTCCCAAGCCATTAGCTCGTTTTATTATGCTGTCTGTCCAAAAGACAACATGATATAGGAGCAGAGGTAGCCCATTCGACCCATCAAGTCTGCTCAGCCATTCAATGAGATCATAACTGATCTGATGTGATAATCCTCAACTCTACTTTCCCGCCTTATCCACATAACCCTCTATTCCTTTACTGACTAAAAATCTGTCAATCTCAGCCTTGAACACACTTAACAATCCAACCTCTACAGAATTCCACAGATTCACTACCCTCTAAGAGAATAGATTTCTCCTCATCTCGGTCTTAAATGTGTGACCACCTATTCTGAGATTATGCTGTCTGGTCCTAGGCTCTCCCACTGGGGGAAACAATCTCTCAGCATTTCCCCTATCAAGCCCCCTATATGTCTCAATAAGGTTGCCTCTCATTCTTCTTTTGGCTAAAAGCAATCTTTATAGATTTACATCAGAGGAAAAGGCACCTTTACAACACGTGGACCCACCTGATTTCTACAATCTTCTGTTGCATGCCTCTTCATTTATAAGCGAAAAATAAGAATTCCATAAGAAGTAAGTTTTATATATGTAACTATGGCCCCAACATTTTTGTAGTGTGGGAAGGTATAAGCTGCAATAGATTGTCTAAGAGATGATGTGGAGATGCCGGTGTTGGACTGGGGTAAACACAGTAAGAAGTTTAACAACACCAGGTTAAAGTCCAACAGGTTTATTTGGTAGCAAAAGCCACACAAGCTTTCGGAGCTCTAAGCCCCTTCTTCAGGTGAGTGGGAATTCTGTTCACAAACAGAGCATATAAAGACACAGACTCAATTTACATGAATAATGGTTGGAATGCAAATACTTACAACTAATCAAGTCTTTAAGAAACAAAACAATGTGAGTGGAGAGAGCATCAAGACAGGCTAAAAAGATGTGTATTGTCGCCAGACAAGACAGCCAGTGAAACTCTGCAGGTCTAGGCAACTGTGGGGGTTACAAATAGTGTGACATGAACCCAATATCCCGGTTGAGGCCGTCCTCGTGTGTGCGGAACTTGGCTATCAGTTTCTGCTCAGCGACTCTGCGCTGTCGTGTGTCGCGAAGGCCACCTTGGAGAACGCTTACCCGAATATCAGAGGCCAAATGCCCGTGACCGCTGAAGTACTCCCCAACAGGAAGCACTGTCTGGAGACAATACACATCTTTTTAGCCTGTCTTGATGCTCTCTCCACTCACATTGTTTTGTTTCTTAAAGACTTGATTAGTTGTAAGTATTCGCATTCCAACCATTATTCATGTAAATTGAGTCTGTGTCTTTATATGCCCTGTTTGTGAACAGAATTCCCACTCACCTGAAGAAGGGACTTAGAGCTCCGAAAGCTTGTGTGGTTTTTGCTACCAAATAAACCTGTTGGACTTTAACCTGGTGTTGTTAAACTTCTTACGTTGTCTAAGAGAGCCAGAACTTGAGGCATAACCTGGTTGCCCGGGACTGCAGTTCCATGTAATAAACAGTGGGAATCTCAATGGAATGAGATCTTTACTTGCCCTCCCTATCTCACCACTCAACCTTGCCTCCCCATGTTCCTGAGCTTCCTTAAGAATTCCACCACTAATAAGCTCAGCAGGATCCAAGTGTGGGCGGCGCGGTAGCACAGTGGTTAGCACTGCTACTTCATAGCTCCAGGGACCTGGGTTCGAATCCCAGCTCGGGTCACTGTCTGTGTGGAGTTTGTTCGTTCTCCCTGTGTCTGCGTGGGTTTCCTCCGGGTGCTCCAGTTTCCTCCCACAGTCCAAAGATGTGAGGGCTAGGTTGATTGGCCATTCTAAATTGTCCCTTAATGCCCCGGGATGCATAGGTTAGAGGGATTAGTGAGTAAATATGTAGGGATATGGGGATAGGGCCTGGGTGGGATTGTGGTTGGTGCAGACTCGATGGGCTGAATGGCCTCTTTCTGCACTGTAGGATTCTATGATTCTATGATAGGTCAGTGGAGCTGGTATAAGTCCCACCCTGAGCCTTACTAAGGTTTGCTGCCAAAGGTAATTGGTCCCGGCCGTGATCGATTAGCTTTACAATAATAATCATGTTTCCCTCTTGGAAATGAAGGGAATTTGTCCCATTTCATTGGCCTATGAGAGTCATCAGCATGGCAAGTGTTGCTCCAACACTGAGGCCTGCAGTCAGAGCTGGAGCCTCTGTTCTATCTATATAGGCCTTATCCATTCATTATAACTATAGGCTCTAACCCCCAATTTGAGATGGAGCCATGGTTTTGGCTCCAGCCACACATTCACCAGGTGGAGCTAGTGACCCCAGAATATTTGTTGAGAGAAGCTGTGGTGCCCAGGTAAAGAATACATATGTTTACTGATCATAGAGTCCTCCAGTGCAGAAGAAGGCCATTCAGCCCATCGAGTCTGCACCGACCACAATCCCACCCAGGCCCTTTCCCCATAACCACATGCATTTACCCTAGTTAGTTCCCCTGACACTAAGGGGAAATTTAGCAAGGCCAATCCACCTAACCCGCACATCATTGGACTGTGGGAGGAAACCGGAGCACCCGGAGGAAGCCCCAGACAGATACTGGGAAAATGTGTAAACTCCACAGTGTCAGATAAAATGCACATAAAAAATGACATCACATAAGAACATAAGAAATAGGAGCAGGAGTAGGCCATCTAGCCCCTCGAGCCTGCCCCGCCATTCAATAAGATCATGGCTGATCTGAAGTGGATCAGTTCCACTTACCCGCCTGATCCCTATAACCCCTAATTCCTTTACTGATCACTGATCTTGTGCTTCTGTATTATTTTATCTTTAAATAAATCTAGATAGGCAGTTTAACCCTGAGCACAGTTGTCTTAAAATTTAGTATTCTTCCACCTTCTGAGTTGATCGGAGATAAAAGGCAAGTTTCTTACACACAGTCTAACTTCCCAAATGCCAAGGCAGTCAAAGTAAGTTGACAAGTGGCTAAATGTAGAAGCACAAGACTTCATTAGTGGATGCTTGAACATAATGGATAATTGCTCAGAAAAATAGGTGGAAAGGAAGAAAAATCTTAACTTTCAGTATACGATTTCTTAAGGTGTTCCTGAAATGTGCAATTTCACGTCAACACTCCCAAAGTGCAAAATGTACCTTTATGCTTCAATTATTCCTACCTGTGCACTAGAGAGATTTTACTTGGTGTTTATCTTCTGTTTTCTCTTCAACATCAGTTTTGGCCAGGTACGGTACAAGGAAATCACTTTGTTGTATGTTTGCATCTGCAAAATATAAAGCTGTACCTGGATGTTCACACATGTACATCACATTCAATATCCTGGTTTCTAAGAAGCTAGGTGATAGGTTTGTTTGATATAGTGTATAACTGTCTAGGATCTTCCTCATATGACCAAATAACAATGAGTTGACAACCTAAATTGAAAGCTATCTATCTTCACCAATGCACAGCAAATCCCATAATGGCAGTTTGAGAGTTTGAATTCAGCTTTTGCGATAAGATACAAAGCTGGATCAGTTTAGGTGACCACAAAGTTGTTGGATTGTCATAACATCTTTCTGGTTTACTTCTGCCCTTTAGGAAAGGAGCACCTGTCATTCTTACTTGAGGCTGAATTCTCACCACAGGTAGGAAGCTCAAGCCAGAAGTTTTCCTAACTCAAGAGACCTCAAAAGGCCCCTGCCCACCATATTTTCATTCTTGGGTGATGGGGGGATAGGATGGAGTCAGGCCCACTACCTCCAGAGGCAATAATGGACGTGGGCAAGTATCAAGACCTGCCCCAGGCATTAGTTAGAAGGCCTGCTCCAGTTCTCTGGGACCTCAGCCAGTTGTATTAAAGGCTTTAGGAGCCTCTAGTTCTCTCCTATTGCACCCTGCACTTCCCCACCCACTTCCCATGCACTGTCCATATCCCTTCCATGGCCAGCACCGCCCCCCCACCTCCTCCTCTGCATTCTGCATGCTCACTGACCCACTATTCACCATACTATATCAATCAGCTATATAATAACAATGCTGAGTCTTGAAATGCACTTTAAAAACACCCATCTAGAAACCTGCTTTATAAAAAAACTGGTCCATGTACAACCTTAAAAAGTGTCAGTCATTACAGTATCAATAACAGAAGCTTTACCTCACTTCATCCCCCTTAATGTTGTCCAAATAAACATAGATATTGAAAGAAAGAGTTCAAAGAATAACTTCTTATAAGCTAATAAAGATGTCAATCAATCAGAACAAATACTTTGCTTCCACCTGTGAAAACAGATGTCTGCTGAGCTAATCCATTAGCGAGTTTAAGAGCTCAGCCAAGCATTTATAATGAAGTCAGCTGTGAACTGTATCAATAGAAATAGAAACATCTATTTCTCCAGGTAGTCATATTAATTTAAAAAAATAAAATTATCTATTTGCTCTATTATTTAATGTGTTTTAAATATCTTATTAACAGATTATATATTCCTTAATAGGATGAATACTTCTCTCAAATAACAGTTTTTCCATTTGTATCAAATTTGTAGCACTTAACCTACTGTGCTGCATTATAGTTGGTTCCTTTTTGTATTTACTGAATTAAAGAATGTTTATTTTTAAAGTGCACATTTGTTGTCCATAATTGGTTGCGCTGAGATGATATAGTGGAACTTTCTCCTTGAATAGTGAACTCCTTGTGATGATGAAGCTCCTAAGATGGTCTCGGGTCAGGAATTTCAGGGTTTGAACTCGGTGACTATGAGAGAGTGGTGAAATATGTCCAAGCCAGGATGGCATGCAGCTTGTAGATGATGATGATGTTTTGATGACATTGCTGTTTTTGATCTCCTTGGTGGTAGAGGTCCCTGGTTTGGGAGACATAGTTGAAGTAAACCAAGTGAGTTTGTGCAGCATATCATGGTGATTTCACATACTGTAGCCATAGTGTACCAATGGCAAAGGCATTGAATGTTGACTCTCTCAGGATTATAAAAGAAATAATAATGTCTAGTTACTCTTTGATGTTCTTAGCAGCTCCATAATTGTATGTAATACATGTGGGCATAGTGCGAGTGTTAAGCAGTACCTGTGCAATAGAAAAAAAGTGGAGCTTTTAAATAGCATACAAAAAGGTAACACAATTGAGTTTGAATCCAATTCAGAATGATGGGATACAAATTTCCACTCGTGCTGCTGCTCATGTTTGCCTCGTCTCCTTTACAGGTGAACCCTTCTGTTCACAGGCAGGTACCTTTTCATGTTACATCTGTGGTCATTTCTGTTCTCACTTTCTATCTTCACCCTTTTGTACTGAACATAAATATTCTGCTGTTGAAGTGAAGATGGATACAAAATTGGCCAGAGGAAGAGATGTACCAAAAGTACAATGAGGAGGTGACGAGGAAAAATTAACATGAGCACAAGGTTGTTGTTAAAAGTAACATGAGGAGGAGATGCACAGTTAGCAGTTCAGCCACCCACTGACCATAAAGGAAAGGAATGTCAGGCATGGTGTGCTATAGTGGCCGATCCACTACCAACCATTTTTCACAACTGCAGAAAGCTAAAGTTATTTGTCCTATTTGTAGCATGACAGATAGGTCTTTTAAGGGGTCCTGAACATTAAAATAGGAAACACAGGTAAAAACTTCTTTGAATTGGTACTTTGCCATTTGATGGGTTCGGCATGAACTGGTGGTTGCAGGGCAATCCTTGGGTTACCATCAGCACATGTGATGTGACACCTTGAGAAATTTCAACTGGTGTCTAGCTTTATAAATTGCCTTTAGATAATAACTACTGCAGAAAAATGTCACTTTTAAGATGTGACCTCCAAATGACCACATAATCAAATAC
Source organism: Mustelus asterias (assembly GCF_964213995.1). Lineage (NCBI taxonomy): Eukaryota > Metazoa > Chordata > Chondrichthyes > Carcharhiniformes > Triakidae > Mustelus > Mustelus asterias. Next base: position 52,717,608 of record NC_135809.1, read on the forward strand.
TCTTTTATTTAATTGGTCAGAAACAATATGCTTCGCAGTTGGCTTGCACCTTAGGAAGTTAGATGGATAATACACGGTTGTACCCCTTATGTTTTTGTGTACTTCAAATAAGAACAAACTGCCAGCTATACACGATATGGGTATTACTGAAGTTAATGTTGGATTTCTTGTAAAACCTGTTTCACCTCTCATGGAAATAAACTTAATTTAGATGAGATATTAAACTTGGGGCCAGCTTCCCAGTTTGGGTGGGTTTTAAAAATCCCATTTTTTGAAGAGAGTAAAAACTTCTCCCAGTATCCTGGATGCCATTTAGCCTACAACTAAGTGTCAGCCTTGGCTCTATTGTGGCCACAGGGATCAGTGCTGTCCAGTGCCTTGACTATTTACAATCTATTATAATGACTTGGATAAAAGAACCAAGTGTATGGTTGCTAAAATTGCCAATGACACGAAGATTGGTAGGAGAGTAAGCTGTCAAGAGGAGGTAAAGAGTCTACAGAGAGATTGCAAATAATTTAAGTTAGTGAGCAAAGGATTTAGCAGGGGAAGTATAATATGTGAATTTGTCCATTTTGGCATGAAAAATAGGAGAGCAGTATATTATTTAAATGGAGTGAGATTGCAGAACTCAGTGGTACAGAGGGATTGGAATGTCCTGGTATATGAATCATAAAATGTTAGTATGCAGTTACAAAGATGAGGAAGACAAATGGAATGTTGGCATTTATTGCAAGGGGAATGGAATATAAAAGAAGGGAGGTTTTACTGCAACTGTACAGGGCACTAGTGAGACCAGACATGGAATACTGTGTATCACTTTCATCTCCTTATTTGAAAAAGGATATTACTGAGTTAGCAGTTCAGAGAACGTTCATTTGACTTGTTCCTGGGACGAAGGGTTTATGTTATGAAGAAAGGATTTGGACCAACTAGAAAAATGGGCTGAAAAATGGCAAATGGAATTTAACGCAGACAAGTGTGAGATATTGCACATTGGAAAGACAAACCAAAGTAGAACGTACAGGGTAAATGGTAGGACTCTGAAGAGTGCAGTTGAACAGAGGGATCTGGGAATACAGGTACAGAATTCCCTAAAAGTGGCATCACAGGTGGATAGGGTCATAAAGAGTGCCTTTGGTACACTGGCCTTTATAAATCGGAGTATTGAGTATAAAAGTTGGAGTGTTATGGTAAGGTTATATAAGGCATTGGTGAGGCCGAATTTGGAGTATTGTGTACAGTTTTGGTCACCTAGTTACAGGAAGGATGTAAATAAGGTTGAAAGAGTGCAGAGAAGGTTCACAAGGATGTTGCCGGGACTTGAGAAGCTGAGTTACAGAGAGAGATTGAATAGGTTGGGACTTTATTCCCTGGAGCGTAGAAGATTGAGGGGAGATTTGATAGAGGTGTATAAGATTTTGATGGGTATAGATAGAGTGAATGCAAGCAGGCTTTTTCCGCTGAGGCTAGGGGAGAAAAAAACCAGAGGGCATAGGTTAAGGGTGAAAGGAGAAAAGTTTAAAGGGAATATTAGGGGGGGCTTCTTCACGCAGAGAGTGGTGGGAGTGTGGAATGAGCTGCCGGATAAAGTGGTAAATGCGGGATCACTTTTAACATTTAAGAAAAACTTGGACGGGTTCATGGATGAGAGGGGTGTGGAGGGATATGGTCCAAGTGCAGGTCAGTGGGACTAGGCAAAAAATGGTTCGGCACAGACAAGAAGGGCCAAAAGGCCTATTTCTGAGCTGTAATTTTCTATGGTTCTATGGTTCTAAAGATTGAACAAGTTGGGCCTTTACCCATTGGAGTTTAGAAGAATGAGAGGGGATCTTATTGAAATATGTACAATCCTGAGGGGACTTGACAGGGTGGATTATGGGAGAATAGTTCCTCTTGTGGAGGAGACCAGAACAAGCGGACAGTGTTTAAGAATAAGGCAGAGATGAGGACAATTTTTCTCTCCCAGAAGGTTGTTAGCCTGTGGAATTCTCTTCTCCAGTGAACAGTGGACCTGAGTTATTGAACTTATTCAGGGTTGAGGGTTAGATAGATTTTCAATAGACAAGAAACTTGGGGGTTATGGGAGGGTGGGCAGACAGGAAGTGCAATTGAGACCACAACCAAAACAGCCATGATCTTATCGAATGGCAGAGCAAACTCAAGGGCCAAATGGCCTAATTCTGCTACTAGGTCCTATATTCATATGCCGCTGAGACAGAAGGTTGCGGGTTCATGTCCCACTGGAGTGTACAATAAATTCAGAGTAATACTGGAGGAGTGCTGTCATTAGAATGAGATAACTGCCCTCTCGGTCAAATATGAAAGGTCCCAAAGCATTATTTGAAGACAAGTGGAGAAATTCCCCCAACGTCGGTGACTAGCATCTATCCTTCAATCAACAAAGCAAGGTCTCTAGCCATTTATCTCATTGCTGTTTCTCAGACCTTTGTGTGCCTACACTTCTAAAGTATTTCCTTAGCTATGCAGTACTACAGGATATCCTTAGAATGTGAAGGTCACTATGTAAATGCAAAGTTCTTATTTCAACAAAAAACAGCAGAAATTGTTGACTTATCTCATTGCTGCTCATGGGATGTTACTGGCATTAAGTTTATTTATTAGTGACAAGCAAGGCTTACATTAACATTGCAATGAAGTTACTGTGAAATTTCCCTAGTCGCCATATTCCGGCACCTGTTCGGGTCAATGCACCTAATCCGCACGTGTTTCAGACTGTGGGAGGAAACTGGTGCACCCGGAGGAAACCCACGCAGACACGTGGAGAACGTGCAAACTCCACACAGACAGGGTCCCAAGTCGGGAATCAAACCCGGTTCCCTGGTGTTGTGAGGCAGCAGTGCTAATCACTGTGCCACCGATTAAACAGCTGCTGTGTTTGTCTGCATAGCACACTTCAATGATAATTCATTGCATATGAGGTACTTTGAGACATTTTAATGATGTGTTAAAGAGCCCTATAAATGCAAGCCTTTTATAATTGCTATAACATTTCCTCCATGGAGCCTTGATTTCACTGTGCAGATATGTATATTAGAAATGGTTCTTGCAAAACAGGCTGCACAAAATAAAAAGTTAAAGATTGTAACAATGTAATGAAGTGATGTGAAAAGGAATTATCAAAAAGCTTCAAACAGATTATGGATGTGCTGACATTTATTATATACATTAAATATTTCACTTTATATAGTCACCCAACACTCTTTTCTTAGTCCAGTTTTAATACTTTTGAACATTGGTACAACTTCCTCCCACCCAAATATGATTGAATAGTTAAAGCTTGACACTTGGGTTTGTTACATAGTAAATAGAAGCAGGAGTAGGCCATTCAGCCCTTCAAGCCTGCTCCACCATTCATTTTGATTATGGCTGATCATCAAATTCAATATTCTGATCCCGCCTTCCCCCCCCTATCCCTTGACCTGGGGTGGCACGGTGGCACAGTGGTTAGCACTGCTGCCTCACAGCACCAGGGACCCAGGTTTGATTCCCGGCTTGGGTCACTGTCTGTGTGGAGTTTGCATATTCTCCCCGTGTCCGTGTGTGTTTCCTCCGCGTGCTCCAGTTTCCTCCCACAGTCCAAAGATGCATTGGACTGTGCATTTGGTGCATTGGCTATGTTCAATTCTCCCTCAGCGTACCCGAACAGGTGCCAGAGTGTGGTGACTAGGGGATTTCCACAGTACCTTCATTACTATGTGAATGTAAGCCTACTTGTGACTAATAAATAAACTTTAACTTTTAAACTTTATCCCTTTAGCCCCAACAGCTATATCTAATTTCTTCTTGAAATCCACAGATTCACCACTCTCTGGGTGTAGAAATTTCTCCTCACCTCAGTCCTAAAAAATTTACCCGTTATCCTCAAACTATGACCCCTGGTTCTGGACCCCCCACCATCGGGAACATTGTTTCTGAATCTACCCTGTCTAATCCTGTTAGAATTTTATGTTTCTATGAGATACCCTCTCATTCTTCCAAACTTCAATGAATACAATCCTAACTTAGTCTCTCCTCAAGTGACAGATCTGCCATCCCTGGAATCAGCCTGGTAAATCTTTGCTGCACTCCCTCTATTGCAAGGGCATCCTTCCTCAGATAAGGAAACAAAAACTGCACACACTACTCCAGGTGTGGCCTCACCAACACCCATTTAGACTCAAAACATTGGCTCTACTCTCTCTCCACAGACGCTGTCAGACCTGCAGAGATTTTCCAGCATTTTTCTGTTTTTGATCCCTATTCCTATACTCAAATCCTCTTGCTATGAATAATATATAGAGTACGGTTTCTTTCCCTATAATTGGCTGCCAATAAAATTGTGTTTCTAATCTAATACCAGTATCACAATCTCATATAAAGTTAGCCATCTGCCATGGACAGCCTTATTATTTGTTTCGCTATATCACATCACTTGTTTTGTTCACATGCATTGCATCAGCAATAAGAAAAGTTAAAAATTAAAGTTTCAAAGCTCATTGGCAATGAGCTAAATCACCATGTTTTTGCTGATATTCATGCTTCATTATCACTGTTGGACTTCATCAGATCTTTTCAACTAAAATCGCTGCTTTGTAATTTGTTTTTAGCTATCCATTATCCTGTATACATTTGCCAGGTCATGATTTCTGTTTGATGAAAGGGTGTAATGGCTGAAGAGGAATGCCAGTAACATCCCCTTCTTATTCTAAAGTTTTAAAGGTTGTAGATTTCCTGCTGATATGCAATACTTAGAATCATTTTAAATCCCCTTTTTAAAAATCAGTCAAAGCCTTGCCCAAAACTTCAGTCAGTCACAGCTTTACATTTCCCATGTTAGACTGCAGCAGTTAAATTTGCTGGCCCGTTAGTTACGTGGGAATTTAGTTGAAGGAGAGGAACATAGAACAGTACAGCACAGAACAGGCCCACGATGTTGTGCCGAGCTTTATCTGAAACCAAGATCAAGCTATCCCACTCCCTATCATCCTGGTGTGCTCCATGTGCCTATCCAATAACCGCTTAAATGTTTCTAAAGTGTCTGACTCCACTATCACTGCAGGCAGTCCATTCCACACCCCAACCACTCTCTGCGTAAAGAACCTACCTCTGATATCCGTCCTGTATCTCCCACCACGAACCCTATAGTTATGCCCCCTTGTAATAGCTCCATCCACCCGAGGAAATAGTCTTTGAACGTTCACTCTATCTATCCCCTTCATCATTTTATACACCTCTATTAAGTCTCCCCTCAGCCTCCTCCGCTCCAGAGAGAACAGCCCTAGCTCCCTCAACCTTTCCTCATATGACCTACCCTCCAAACCAGGCAGCATCCTGGTAAATCTCCTCTGCACTCCTTCCAGCGCTTCCACATCCTTCCTATAGTGAGGTGACCAGAACTGCACACAATATTCCAAATGTGGTCTCACCAAAGTCCTGTACAGTTGCAGCATAACCCCACGGCTCTTAAACTCCAACCCCCTGTTAATAAAAGCTAACACACTATAGGCCTTCTTCACAGCTCTATCCACTTGACTGGCAACCTTTAGAGATCTGTGGATATGGACCCCAAGATCTCTCTGTTCCTCCACAGTCTTCAGAACCCTACCTTTGACCCTGTAATCCACATTTAAATTTGTCCTACCAAAATGAATCACCTCACATTTATCAGGGTTAAACTCCATTTGCCATTTTTCAGCCCAGCTTTGCATCCTATCTATGTCTCTTTGCAGCCTACAACAGCCCTCCACCTCATCCACTACTCCACCAATCTTGGTGTCATCAGCAAATTTACTGATCCACCCTTCAGCCCCCTCCTCTAAGTCATTAATAAAAATCACAAAGAGCAGAGGACCAAGCACTGATCCCTGCGGCACACTGCTAGCAACCTGCCTCCAATCCGAAAATTTTCCATCGACCACCACCCTCTGTCTTCGGTCAGACAGCCAGTTACCTATCCAATCGGCCAACTTTCCCTCTATCCCACACCTCCTCACTTTCATCATAAGCCGACCATGGGGGACCTTATCAAACGCCTTACTAAAATCCATGTATATGACATCAACTGCCCTACCTTCATCAACACACTTAGTTACCTCCTCAAAAAATTCAATCAAATTTGTGAGGCACGACTTGCCCTTCACGAATCCGTGCTGACTATCTCGGATTAATCCGCATCTTTCTAAATGGTTGTAAATCCCATCCCTAAGGACCCTTTCCATCAATTTACCAACCACTGAAGTAAGACAAACCGGTCTATAATTACCAGGGTCATTTCTATTCCCTTTCTTAAACAGAGGAACAACATTCGCCATTCTCCAGTCCTCTGGCACCATCCCCGTGATCAGCGAGGACCCAAAGATCAACGCCAAAGGCTCTGCAATCTCATCCCTTGCCTCCCAAAGAATCCTAGGATACATTTCATCAGGCCCAGGGGACTTATCGACCTTCAGTTTATTCAAAACTGCCAAGACATCCTCCCTCCGAACATCTATTTCCTCCAGCCTATTAGCCTGTAACACCTTCTCTTCCTCAAAAACATGGCCCCTCTCCTTGGTGAACACTGAAGAAAAGTATTCATTCATCACCTCGCCTATCTCTACTGACTCCATACACAAGTTCCCACTACTGTCCTTGACCGGCCCTAACCTCACCCTGGTCATTCTTTTATTCCTCACATAAGAGTAAAAAGCCTTGGGGTTTTCCTTGATCCGACCCGCCAAGGACTTCTCATGTCCCCTCCTAGCTCTCCTAAGCCCCTTTTTCAGCTCATTCCTTGCTAACTTGTAACCCTCAATCGAGCCATCTGAACCTTGTTTCCTCATCCCTACATAAGCTTCCCTCTTCCTTTTCACAAGACATTCCACCTCTTTTGTGAACCATGGTTCCCTCACTCGGCCATTTCCTCCCTGCCTGACAGGAACATACCTATCAAGGACATCCAGTATTTGTTCCTTGAAAAAATTCCACTTTTCATTAGTTCCTTTCTCTGACAGTTTCTGTTCCCAACTTATGCCCCCTAATTCTTGCCTAATCGCATCATAATTACCCCTCCCCCAATTGTAAACTTTGCCCTGCCGTACGGCCCTATCCCTCTCCATTGCAATAACAAAAGACACCGAATTGTGGTCACTATCTCCAAATTGCTCTCCCACAACCAAATCTAACACTTGGCCCGGTTCATTTCCCAGTACCAAATCCAATGTGGCCTCACCTCTAGTCGGCCCATCCACATATTGTGTCAGGAAACCCTCCCGCACACACTGCACAAAAACTGCCCCATCCAAACTATTTGACCTACAAAGGTTCCAATCAATATTTGGAAAGTTAAAGTCCCCCATGACAACTACCCTGTGACCCCCACACATATCCATAATCTGCTTAGCAATTTCTTCCTCCACATCTCTATTACTATTTGGGGGCCTATAGTAAACTCCTAGCAACGTGACCGCTCCTTTCCTATTTCTAACTTCAGCCCATATTACCTCAGTGTGCAGATCCCCCACGAAGTGCCTTTCCGCAGCCGTTAAACTATCCTTGATTAACAATGCCACTCCTCCACCTCTTTTACCAGCTTCCCTACACTTAGTGAAACATCTATTCCCCGGAACGTCCAACAACCATTCCTGTCCTTGTTCTACCCACGTCTCCGTAATGGCCACAACATCGTAGTCCCAAGTACCAATCCACGCCCCAAGTTCATCTACCTTGTTCCGGATGCTCCTTGCATTGAAGTAGACACACTTCAACCCACCTTCCTGTCTATCAGTACCCACCCTTGACCCTGATACCTTCCCCAATACCTCACCACCCTCACTGACTTCTGGACTACAACTCCCTTTCCCACTCCCCTGACAAATTAGTTTAAACCCCCCTGAAGAGCCGTAACAAATTTCCCTCCGAGGATATTGGTGCCCCTCTGGTTCAGGTGCACCCCGTCCTGTTTGTACAGGTCCCACCTTCCCCAGAACGTGTTCCAATTATCCACGTATCTGAAACCCTCCCTCCTACACCATCCCTGCAACCACATATTTAACTGCACTCTCTCCCTGTTCCTCAACTCGCTATCACGTGGTACCGGCAACGTACCAGAGATGACCACATGTTTCGTCTTGGCTCTCAGCTTCCAGCCCAGCTCCAGAAATTCCTGCTTTAAATCCCCGTCCCTTCTCTTACCTATGTCATTGGTACCAATGTGCACCACGACTTGTGACTGTTTCCCCTCCCCCTTCAGAATCTGGAAAACACGGTCTGAGACATCACGGACCTTGGCATCCGGTAGGCAACATACCATCCGTGAGTCTCTTTTGCTGCCACAGAACCTCCTATCTATCCCTCTAACTAACGAGTCCCCAATAACTATCGCCCTCCCGCTCTCCCCCTTTCCCTCCCGAGCCACAGAGACGGACACAGTGCTGGAGATCCTCTCACTGCGGCTCCCCACTGGTATGTCATCCCCCTCAACCGTATCCAAAGCGGAATACTTGTTGCTAAGGGGAATTGGACAGAGAAGTCTTTTTACATTTTTACCAGCTTTACTTATCAGCATTGTCCTGTGACTTAGAATCAATACTTCTAATCCACAATAATTACAACTACTTCCTTTTGCATACATTGAAGGAAATGTTAGGAGCAAGCAATGATTGTAGGTTGCATTTGGCTTACCTTGATACAAGTCCAGGCATCATCTTTGCAGAGGTACAGCAAGCAATCATTTTTTTGCCTTTTGAAGAATGTTTGCAAAACAGCTTTAAGATCTAAATGTATCTCAGTCTCATTGAGAAGCTGTGGTTATGAGTTTAGAAATCACTTGGTTACGCTACTGAAATGGGATTAACTGTGCACAGCAGCAATTTGCCCAGTACCTTGAAGGTGGTGGAAAGAGCTTTCACCTCGGCACTTCACCAGGATCTTCCCAGTTTGTGATTGTGCTTAGCTGCTTGTGCAAGCAAATAGTTAGCCTTGGATACAGACTAAATAGAGCGGATCTGGAGGAAAGGTCATGCTCCCACGAGAAGATTAAACGTGTTGATTGAAAGCGCACTGCTTACCTTTAGTGCTGCCTTAGCTGGCCAGTGCAGCTGACTGTCCTGCTGATTTTTTGGAAATAGCTGGACTCTTTCTTTGTGCTTTGTATTAATTGTCAACCGATCTGGTGTTGTGAAACTTATCCATAAACTTGTAGGACTCCACGTATTCATCACTTGTATATGGCAGCTTAACTTTTCCAACATTAAACATTTGAGAACAGTTGTAACATTCCTGCAGCGAAAGCACAAACCTTTATTTCAGGATGACTGTGGATTGCAAACTGCACTATGCCATCAAGCATTGCATTAAGGTCTGCTTCATTATGGTGACAAGATTTTCAGTAAAGAGATTGTAAAACCTTTACTATTTGAGCGGGTGCATTATGGCATCAAATTACCATGTCATGAAGTGATGGGGGTGAGCCCATGTTTCCTTTTTACCCAATCCTGAGTCCCCTGAAATACGGCAGGAATACCAAAGGCCAAGTTTTTCCCCACAGGTTGGGAGGGGAAACTCAGAAGATAAACTGGCACCTTGAGCTTTTCGGCAGAGATTTGGGGCAGGTTGTCTACCCATTATATTCTTCTCGGGAAAGATGCATATGATTTAATGGATATGAAACAAAATTTGAGAACAAGTAAAACCCAGTAGAATTCACAGTAATTCTAGTGTTTGTACTTATCACGCATGTGGATGGGATTTGCACATCAACCTGACTGTCAGAGATAACAGCTCTTGGCTGACAAAAATTTGGTATCTATGATTATTAGAAGTATTACATAGAAACATAGAAACCCTACAGTGCAGAAGGAGGCCATTCGGCCCATCGAGTCTGCACCGACCACAATCCCACCCAGGCCCTACCCCCACATATTTACCCGCTAATCCCTCTAACCTACGCATCTCAGGACTCTAAGGAGCAATTTTTAACCTGGCCAATCAACCTAACCTGCACATCTTTGGACTGTGGGAGGAAACCGGAGCACCCGGAGGAAACCCACGCAGACACGAGGAGAATGTGCAAACTCCACACAGACAGTGACCCGAGCCGGGAATCGAACCCGAGACCCTGGAGCTGTGAAGCAGCAGTGCTAACCACTGTGCTACCGTGCCGCCCCATCCTTAGGTGCAAAATTCATTACCCCTTTACATTTCCTACTTATAACTTGTCCTTAGTGCTTGAATTGAATAAGCATTTAAAACAGCTGATGAACTAATTTTACTTGTCTTGGTTTCCTTTTGGAAATTAGGATTTGGTATTTGCGTACATTTCGTATCTGTTATTATTAGAATTGCTGAGGTTAGTTTAACATTTCATTGCATTTTAATCATCATTATTACACAATGGGCCACTGTTAGGTTTTATAAGAAGCTTTGACATCCATATTAAATGAACACAATGTTTAATAACCTAAATCAATAAATGTGAGGTAGTGTGTTTGAGGCTTAACTATTTGAGAAAATTTGTAACTGAAATAATTCAATTAAATTATTTTACCTTAAAGATAAGACGACTCAATGCCTGATCTGTTCTGAATTAGTTGATCTTGGTTGGGCATACTCTAGTTAAGAACATAAGAAATAGGTGCAGAAGTAGACCATGCTGCCCATTGAACCTGCTCTGCCATTCAATATGATCATAGTTAATCTTGGATTTCAACTCAATTTTCCTGCCTGCTTCCCTTATGCCTTAATTCCCTGAGGGGTCAAAAGTCTGTCTCTCCCAGCCTTAAATATATTCAATGATGCAGCTTTCACAACTGTTTGGGGTAAAGAATTCCAACGATTCACAAACCTTTGAATTAATTTCTCCGCATCTCAATCCCAACTGATCGGCCCCTTATCCTGAGACTATGCCCTCATGTTTTAGATTTTGCAACGAATGGAAACAATCTCTCAGTGCCTATCCTTTCAAGCCCCTTCAGAATTTTGTAGGTTTCAATGAGATTGCCTCATATGCTCTGGAGTTCAGTACAGTAAAAGTCCAATTTACTCAGCCTCTCAACATAGGACAACCCGTTTGTCCCAGGGACCAATATATTGGACGTTCGCTGTACCACCTTCAGTGCAAGTATATCCTTTCTTAAATGTGGGGACCAAAACTGCTCACTTTACTCCAGTCGACATCAATGTTCCTGTGATAGGGACGAGGAATATTAGTGGAGGCTCCAAATTCTGACCACAACCGAATAACCTTTGCTGGATGTTATTTAAAAATGGTCAGGACTGTGATGTGATCCTCTATGAAAAGATCATTGTCCAAACTTGCACGTGCACAACATTGACTCAGGAATGTGTATTTCACTCACCTTCAGGAGAGGAGGGAAGAATATTCAGGGAGAAAGGAAGAAATTGTACTTGCCACAAGCATTAATGTTTCTACCCTATTTCTCAGCTCACAAAATATATTCTTTTGTCCTAAAATCCCAGTTTTTAACTGTATGCTTCAACTTCTATCTAACACTTGCTCTGATGCATCATATTATCACATTTGAATACATACAAGCTGCAGTGATTCAACAATTATTCAGCAGTAGATTCACTTTTCTGGGCAGTAGGAGAGGCAGGTACATTTTTGTCTTTTAAAAAGTATTTAGACAGTTACATGGGTAAGATGGGTATAGAGTGATATGGGCCAAATGCGAGCAATTGGGACTAGCCTATGGTTAAAAACTGGGTGGCATGGACAAGTTGGGCTGAAGGGCCTGTTTCCATGCTGTAAACCTCTATGACTCTACAATTCACATATGTCAAAGAGATTTTAGTGCGAGCCGCATCAGGAATGAAATAGTTAGCAGAGCTTCCTTTTCAGGTGTATCTCCGTGGCTTGCCTGGACCAAAACTCATACAAAACATGCAAATTATGAGTAGGTGATTGGCCACTTAGTCTTTTAAGTCTGCTCCGCCACCAAATAAGATCATGTGAACATTCCTGCCTGTCCTCAATAACCTTTCACCCCATTGCTTATCAAGAATCTACCTACCGCTGCTTTAAAAATATTCAAAGACTCTGCCGCCACTGCCTTTTGGGGAAGAGAATTCTCAACCCCCTGAGAGAGATTATTTTTCCTCATTCCTGCCTTAAGTGGCTGACCCTTCATTTTTAAACAGTGACCTCGAGATCTGACAGAGCACAGGTGGGAAACCAGGAGTGAAGGGGATGGGAAGATGTTCTGCTGTGTGGTACTTGGGTGTCCAGTAATCCCAGTTTTACATTGTATAAATGTGGTTTCATAATTGCTTAGAAGAGGCAAACAGGAGAAGGAACAGGGGTGGAGTTATGAAAATGTATCAAATTGTCTAGTCAGTGGTGAATTCTCTTTAATGCAACAGATCATTAAAGTAATTAAGATTAGTAGCTAGATACCTGAAAGCAAGTGAGCCAATTATCCCAAGAATAAGTATAACTCGCAATCCCCAAAACAGTGGAAATTATTAATGAACATGGATTGCTCCGTTCAAGGAATGGTTTTGGAATGCCTTATTTACTAATAAGGTTTTAATGATTATAAATCGATCATTTATTGGATCTTTCAGATTAAAGTATACACCTATCACTTCTAACTTTTAATTAATTGCTTTAAAAAATCTGTTGCCCATTCCAGTCCCAGCATTTAGGAACATTCATGATTAATGCATTGCTACTGTTAGCTCCCCAGAGTGCACTTTGCTGAGATGTGTATCATTGCGTAGTAAGAAGTTTAACAACACCAGGTTAAAGTCCAACAGGTTTATTTGGTAGCAAAAGCCACACAAGCTTTCGGAGCTCCAAGCCCCTTCTTCAGGTGAGTACCACTAAACCTGTTGGACTTTAACCTGGTGTTGTTAAACTTCTTACTGTGTTTACCCCAGTCCAACGCCGGCATCTCCATATCATTGCGTATGACAGTGCTTGTTCACATCGGATAGCAGCATTACTTTATATGCATCAATCCTGATAGCTACCTACAATGATGATTAAAAAAACGAATGTACCTGCAGGCAGTTTTTTTTTTGCTGGCTAGATGAGAAGAAAGGAAGCAAAGGGAAAGGCCGCACCATTGGAAAATGTCACACAAGTACTGTACTGTGTTAATAAATAATGAATGGGCGGAGGGTTGACCTTTACACAAGATTGACTATTACTCACATGTATATGATACATCAAGTTCACAGGCTCACCAATACGGATGCAATTTTATTTTTTCTTAATTGGAAAGCCAGATGCTTCCTGGAGAGGCAGAAAAGGCAAGCAATGACTCCATTAATGCATTAATTCGTTAGTCTCTTCAACAGGATGGTGGACATTAGCACTGCCAGCTGCAACTGAAGATCACCAATAACCTGTCACTCAGAGCAGTAGCTTCTACAGCTGGAATAAATGTTAAATGAAAAACAGAATTTCTTTGATTAGAAGCATGCATAATGAAGTCATAACACTGCATGGGACACAGCAATGTAACAAAATATAACCACATACATGTTGACTTGCACTGGACCTTCTCATTAATCTGATAAAGGTCTTAGTGAATGAACCTTCTAACTGTAGAATTTAAAATGTCTGCCGCTAACCTGTGACCTCGCACATGGCTGGGATTCTCCAGTCCCGCTGCAGTGAATGAAGTTTTGGCTGAGTGCCAAATTCATCATTCTTGCTGTCAGCGATGGTGGGTGAGTGAGATTGGAGAAATCTGCCCATAATGCTTTAGTTGAATGTCTTCTCAGCATGTCATTAGCTGAATATACAGGCAATTGATAAAGATGTTCAAATTCATCTTCCTTCAACTCTTAGTTCCCAAATGACTCTGAGTCGCTGATGTAATGAATAGTATTCAAACTGTTTCAAGTAAAATGCTGATCATTTAAATGTACTTACTAAGTTAAGCAGATGCGCATGGTTGCTGTGACAACAATCGAGTCTTGGAGCTCAAAGAAAACTAATGAATACCAGGTTATTCACAGCAGTTTATTTCTTGTAGGTTTAGACCATGAACATCTGGTTATTCCAGTTAACACCAGTTTATTCTTTTGTTTAGACATGTGAGAAATTATTTTGTGTCTCTAGGACAACATAAAATACTCCTCAGCCTGTTATCTGTTTGGGATCAAGTGACCAGCTAATCTGCTCTGGATAGTGGTACCTGAAAATCCCAACAAAAATTTCATTTTTAACTAATCAATTATGTGATCCATAAATGGATGAAGGAGCGTGGAAAACTGATAAAACACACAAAATAGGTGGCCATTAAACGTGTTGATGACACTAAATTGTGTGGGGGAATACTTGGAAGGACAGCAACAGATTATATTAATAAACTTGCAGAAGATGGATAAGTGTGCGCTAGTATATTTTGGTTGGAAGAATAGGGAGATCACAGTCACTTGGTTCCTATGTTGTGGATCAGCATCCATTAATGGAACTACTCAATTTTCATTCCATTGAAATTAAAGGGAATGAAAATCAAGGTGTTTCTGTAATGGGTAATCAAACCTCAACGTTAGACAATCGCACAGACAGTGAAGCTGAAGTTTACCTCCAGGAAAATCATCCGGCACTGAACCTGCGACATGAATAAGTATTTTTTTCCTGCAATTTGTTATTCTGAAATATATCAGTGGAAGGTATGGCACTTTATTGTACCAATCAGCTTTGATTATTGGCAAAGAAACATCCAGATGGAATGTAACCAGTCCATATCACTATGTCTGATAGTTTGAGGGTGTTTTTATTATTTTTATACATCTGCTGTGAGATTCCCTAATCCCATCTGCAATCCTTCTTTTGGTCATAATTCATGACTTCAGTCCTTAAAGCCACAGTCTTCAGCAGAAACCTTCCTTTTCACACACACTGGATCCCATGGGCACATTAAACTCTCACAATCAGAAGATTATTTCAGTGATAGGGATGAACCTCTTGAATTTCTGATGTAGCCTTGTGATTGTCCTCAAAGAGTTCACAATTAGGAAGGTAGATATTTGCAATGTTTATCATGAGGTAACACTTGAAGAAGTTATGTCTGCTTTTCAGAGTGTGAATGAAATACCTTTGGCTCAATGATGGTCTTCCTAACTGTAAATCAGGAAGTGATGGGTTTGAGTCCCACAGCACCAGTGAAGGGTGCCCTGGAATTGCGTTGTGCATGAGTCTGTGTCATGTGGGTGCTGTGGCCATTGTAATTGTCTGAAGAACTCGATAAAGGACCATGTGAAATTAGTCTGGTGAACCATGGGCTCCAGTCGCAGAGGCCCAGTGTTTCTATCTGAAACCATGGAGAGCACAGTTTCTGAATATAGATTGATGTCCAACCAGAATACTTGTGTGCCAGTGGCCCCCTCATCCACTGTAAATGGGTGGATGCAACTTTTAGCTTTGATTGCCAGTTCCAAGAAAAATGACTTGCGAGGAAATCACCTTAGCTACTCCTCCATAGTAAGTGGCTCAAAAATTGTGTTAGGGCCTGCAGCAGAGCAAAGACAGACTTCTGGATGAGAAGCCTCATTACTGTGATAAATCAGATTTTTCCCCTGCTGATTCATTACAAGTGATGGGTTCACCTTATCTGCACTGCACATGAAATTAATCCTTTGGCATTTTATCTCACTGAACGTAAAAATGACAATTCATTCGACATTATTCTTTACCTCCTGAAGATGTTAACTCATGCTGGGCATTGTCACTTTGCATAAGTGGTTGTTTTTCATTTGTGAGCCTTAGCAGGCTATGATACATTTTGGAAACTGTATGAGTTTCATTACCTTTGATTTAAATGGAAGTTCTGATCACAGTTCACTGTCAAAGCAATGAAAACACAAATTATTCTCCCCATGTAAGGGTACTTGCAGTTAAGCAGTGGGTAACTAGCAGGTGAAAGAACAATCTTTACATGAAAAGTTTTGGTCATTTGCAGTTCGGCCATAAGTAATGCTGATCCTAATGCAAAACGGATGGTGCTGATGTGGTTTTAGTATCCACAAAGGAAAAAAGAGACAATCTGCCTTGGTCATTCCTGTGTGTTCCACAGGACACAATGGACATGGTGGAGACCTAGAAATAAGTTTCTTGGCTGAACTTTGACTCTGGTTAATGCAGAAAACAAGGGGAAAGAAAATATTCTGAAAGAAAAAATATTTAAAACGATTGGAGAAGTAATTTATTCTGGAAAGCAATAGAAGCTGTTCACAATTGATGTGTCACTTTACAAAACAATCCTATATTCTGGAACATTCACATCTTCTCCAGAAACAGGGACCAGAAAGTAAACACAGCTGTTATTTTTAAAAACATTTTAATCCTAATGTAAAACTTATAATGCTGTGCTTTCAGCATCATCCTCCCTATCTTTGGGATTAACACTGGGAAGAGGCATTCAGTCAATATCACAGAACAAGAACACATAGGCTGAATCTGTGAAAATAAAGAATTCTATTTTGTTTTGCTCCATCATTAATCCTCCAGATCCCTGCTTCCATCTGAACAAGTGAACCATCAAGTGCTCTTTAAGAACCATCATTATCCTCTTTAGTCAAATCTCTTGAGTAATGGGCATTGCGAAATTCACCATCCCTCTGCCTCCAGACAATTGGAATAAATGATGCAATGGGTCTGACCATAGCAATCAATCATTTAATTGCAGTGTTGCATTAATAAAGATTTTACTTTGCCATAACAATTTTGCATGGGAATCTTTACAATTGGTAATGGATAAGGATAGGAATTCAAATTAACAGAGTTTACCAAAGTTGGCTTCATGTCTTGATTGTGGGGACAAACACTAATTCGGATAACATTTGTCCCAAAGAGCAAAGAAAATGTGTACTATAATTACAATAATGCACTATAACCCGAAAGGAGTGTAACATGTTTCCATTGTGTCCTGTCAGTAAAGCAACCTTGAACAAAGTAGAGCAATTCACACTAAACTTTGTGTAGTGAAATGCATTGGATGAGAGGAATAAGTAATGAATTTTGTTTCTTCATTGCCTGTTGGGACTATACTAGATAAACTTTGATGGTGGGAAACTTGTTTTTTTATTTATGAGAAAGGGCTTGAAATCAGCAGCTGGGTGAAGAAAATGGGTCTTTTTTTCCTCATTGGTGTGGTAAATGAGGAAGAGGTTTTAAAATAAAAAGTAGTTTTGTGTCATTTAATTGTAGAACTTGCAGTCTGCATGTGTTTTTTAATTCAATTGAATAAGTGTTTCCCATTTCCCCTCGCATCGATCTTTCTGCTGTATGAGATATTTTTACAGAAGTTTCTTGTTAACCCTTTCCAAGAAGTTGATGTGTTCTCTAAGCCCCATCCCCCAAAGCCAGAAACAGGCTTTGATGTTTTAAATGCAATAGTCGAGATTGTTATCTGACTGGATGAATGTGGTCTGAAACATCAAAGATTGATTTACTAATTGCAGAATATGGTCTCAACTTTGTGCTGTTCAGTAACTTTGTTATTTTGCATTGTGCTTCAGCCAAAATAGGATTCCTGTCATCTTTCTTAAGGTCAATGAGAAAGGTTGAAATTAAAAATTCATATAGTAACGCTAAGTGTTACACATTTCACCCCTTTTTGTCCCTTTTTGCTGTCTCCTTCCATGCTATTCTTTGGCCGGAGAGGGCAGGGGTGAAAGGTCAAAATGGTGCAGTGATAGACTTTTGCGTATCCAACGTTACTGCTGCTCTCTGAAATGGAATGTGTTCTTTATCTGTGAGGAATAGAGTTCAGTATGGGTTTTTTTTTTATTTTCCTGCAATAATCGAGCATTTTATTTACAAGGTGAGATTTGTTGTGCTTCACTGCCCAGGTCCTTCGGACGACCGTTTAAAAGTACAGCAAAACATCAACAGTCCAGGGGCCCGGTTAGCATGTCAGTGTTTGCTCACATAAATGAGCAGAACGTTCCATTAATTTCATTACTTACATAGAACACATAGTTCACTAATCCCCTTGAGCCCACTCTGCCATTCAATCAGATCATGGTTAATCCGTATCGCCACTCTATTTACCTGTCATCTCCATATTCCTTGATAGACTTACTTAACAATGTCAGAATTTGTTGTTCTACAACTTGTGGAGTTAGCAAATTTGGAGATGTTGCCACATTTGTCTACTGTTCTTTACCATGTGTCACAAAAATCTGGTGAACCAAATGCCACATCTTGGGAGGGATTTTCGGTTCTTCCAGTCCTGTCAAAGTCAACTCCCATTGCAGATTACCCGGTGATAAGACTGGCGAGCCATTGACTTTGAAGATCATGCCAGTAGCCAATAGTGAGCCATAGGAAAACCCACCAGAGGGGAGGTGGAAAATTAGAAAATTCTGGCAATTGCCAATTTGAATTATTATAATCATAATATTGTTGCATGAACACAACAGACAGGAAACTGAAGGCTGTTTTGAACCTCAAGACTTTGCACAATTAGCCCCTCATATGATCCCCGTGATTTGAAATAGGAAATATCATACAGCGATTTATATGTTACACTTTTGGATTATAATACACATTTCAAATCCTGTAGAGTCTAAAATTGCTTCTAAAATCAGGCCCTATGCTTGATGTTAAATAGCGAAGAGTAAGAAAAAGGATTGTCCTTCAGTTTGGTAAATCATGCTTTTCTTCACAATATTTTAAATCGAGCTGTTGAAGATGCAGAATCTAAAATCAACTTTTCGTCCCAGTATTGACCATTCTCAGATTAGACACAATGTGAATCAGATAAAGACAGATAAGCTCGCATTTTTCTCCTGCCTTTCATAACCTCAGGACGGCCCAAAGTGGTTTACAGCCATGAAAATGACGTGAAGTCCCATCACTGTTGTATCATAGGAAACATGGCAGCCAAATTGTACACAACAAGCTTCCACAACTTGAAATGTGATAATGACCAAATAATCTGTTTTAGTGATTGTGGTGAACCATCGTTGGTTCCCACCAGGTAGTACTGAGCCAGGGTCTGGCCAGTACTATGAGTCTGTATATATGTTGCTGTTGGGGTTAGGGTTGGGTTGTTCTACATGTTACTGTTGAGGTTAGGGTTGGGCTGTTCTACCTGTATTATAGTTATTATGGTACATCCCAGTCGGGCTCCGCCTCCTGGGAGAGGTATAAAGGTCACTGCTCTGTCTGGGACCCCTCAGTCTGGGATCGTGTATTATATATGGTAGCTCTATTATAGTAGTTAATAAAAGCCTTTATTTCCTCGAGCATCTCTAGCCTCGTGAGTTATATCGCGCGTCAGTGATATTGATTGAGGAATCAATATTGGCCAGGAGACCAAGGATAACTCCCTTGCTCTTCTTAGAAAAAAGCTCCATGGAATAAATAACAAAGAAAAGTAAAGCACAGGAACATTCCCTTCAGCCTCCAAGCCTGTGCCAATCGTGATGCCCTAGCTAAACTTAAAAAAAAACCTCCTGCCCTTACTTGGGCCGTATCACTCTATTCATGTACCCATCCAGATGCCTCTTAAATGTTGCTGATGTGCTGCTTCCACCACCTCCTCTGGCAGTGCATTCCAGGTATCCACCGCTCTCTGCGTGAAAAACGTCCCCTGCACATCTCCCTTAAACTTTCCCCTCTCATCTTGAACCTGTGCCCCCTTATAATTGACACTTCCACCCTTGAAAAAAGCCTTTGACTATCCACCATGTCTATGCCTCTCATAATTTTGTAGACCTCTCAGGTCTCTCCTCAGCCTCCGTCTTTCCAGTGTAAACAATCCTAGTTTATTCAACCTCTTTGCACTCTATCCAAAGCTTCCACGTTCTTCTGGTAGTGTGGCAACCAGAACTACATGCAATACTCCAAATGCGGCCTAAACAAGGTTTTATATAGTTGCAACATGATTTCCCAACTCTTGTACTCAATGCCCCAGCTGATGAAGGCAAGCATGCCATATGCCGCCTTGATCACCTTGGCCACCTGTGTTGCCACTTTTAGGGAACTGTGGACCTGCACGCCCAGATCCCTGTGTACGTTAATGTTCCTAAGGGTTCTGCCATTTACAGTATAATTCACACCTAAAAATGCATCAACTCCCATTTGTCCGAATTAAATTCCATCTACCATTTCTGTGCCCAAGTCTCCAACCTATCTATATCCTGTTGTATCCTCTGACAATCCCTGGCACCATTAGCAATTTCACCAATCTTCGTGTCATTAGTAAGCAAACTTACTAATCAGACCACCCACATTTTATATATACCACAAACATCAGAGGTCCCAGCACTGATCCCTGTGGAACACCACTAGCTACAGATCTCCATTCTGAAAAGCACCCTTCCACTGCTATTCTCTGTTTTCTATGACCAAGCCAGTTCTATATCCATCTAGCCAGCCCACCCCAAAACCCACGTGATTTTAGTCTTTGTACCAGTCTGCCATGTGGGACCTTGTCAAACACATTACTAAAGTTCAAATAAACTACATTCACAGCGCTTCCCTCATCAATTATCTTTGTCACCTCTTCAAAAAACTCAATCAAGTTGGCGAGACATGACCTTCCTCGTACAAAACCATGCTGCCTGTCAATAACTAGTCCACTTTCCTCCAAATGTGCATATATCCTGTCCCTCAATATCTTCTTCAAAAGCTTCCCCACCACTGATGTCAGGCTCACAGGCCTATAATTTATTGGATTATCTCTGCTTCCTTTCTTGAACAAGGGAACAACTTTGGCTATTCTCCAGTCCTCTGGAACCTCACCTGTTGTCAAAGAGGATGTGAAGATATCTGTTGAGGCCCCAGCTATTTCTCCCCTTGCCTCCCACAGTAACCTGGGATAGATCCCATCCGGTCTCGGGGACTTGTCTACCTTAATGCAATTTAGGATACTCAACACTTCCCCCTTCGATATATTGCAATTCTCTAGATCGTTCACACACCTATCCCTGACCACAACATCCATCATGTCCTTCTCCTTCGTGAATCCCAATACAATGTACTCATTGAGGATCTCATCCGCTTCCTGTAGCTCCATGCATAACTTCTCCATTGTCCCCGAGTGGGCCTACTCTTTCTCGTGCTACCCTCTTGTTCCTAATATATGCATAGAAAGCCTTGGGATTCTCCTTGACCCTGTTTGCTGAAGACATTTCATGGCCCCTTTTAGCCCTCCTAAATCTTTTATGTTTATCTGAGAGGGCAGTCTTGGTTTTGAAAGATGGTACCTCTGACAGTACAGCACTCCCTCAGTACTGCACCAGAGTGTCAGCCTAAATATCTGTGCTCAATTCTCTAGAATGGGATTTGAACACACAATCTTTTTGACTAAGAGGCAAGATTGATTCCTTATAAGCCACAGCTGATACTCAGCCAGAAATTAGTGTGGACAATAACATCTGATGAACACTTAGTGGGGTTCCTGTGGCATTTCTATGTCTGCTAATTTTAACAAAGATATGAACCCTTTCACTTTCAAAGGGTTGGAGCATTTGCTGAAATAGCTGACACCATACAAGTCGTACCAGCACATTAACCATTCTTTGGCAAATGTTATCACCAACAGTCAAGTTCTAATTCAATAATCTCTTTTTTAAAAAAGTATATTTTCAACTGCAACATTGTGAAATTTTCCTCCCCTCATCAGCCACTCTGTTTTCCTGGAATAAGATTTCATGCCAGATATTACTGTTTTGTGCTTCCATCCACTAGGAAATTTAATTCAACCTGAAATAACCAATTTCTTGAAATGGCAAAAATATTCGAGATCTTTTCAGGCTCTGCAGGATTCAAACTCAAGTACCAATGTGAATGGAGTGTGTGCTTAAAGTACTGTGCTACTCAAATCCTCCAGGACAATTGTTCTTCAAACAAACTTTATACTTTAGTAAGATTAAAGACCTTCCAGATCTGATCCCTGTCCATTGGTTATCATTAACAGCTGTGCCACAGGTAGATCTTTAAGAAGCCGAAATATAGACAGTATGAAGCTTGGCGTCTGTTTCCACTGCTGTTTAATTTATTGCATGGGATCAATCACATTTTACATTAGTGTTTACGTTTCTGTGAGTCTGATACATGTGAAGCTGATTTAATCCATGACATAAGCCAAAATAAATTAACCAGATATGACTTCCCTTGGACCAGGTGTAATATAAGCTGCTGGTTGAAAGTGTTCATAGCCAATGCCCTGAAAGAATGTCACATTCTCACTTCCTGACTGAAACTCAGGAACTGGCCGAGACACGGAACAGCTCTTATTAAGAGATAAATCCACAGCAAAAATGAGAGTGATGAAAGAAGCAGCTTTGCAAAGTAAATCTCCAAGTGTTACCCTGCTGTGTGAGGTTAAGTGCAACTATTGTTCAGATTGAAAGACTTTTTTGTCTTTTTGCTGAGTAAACAGAACCTAATTTTTAAAAATCTAAGGCTCATTTGTATCTCATTGTTTTCTAAGAATAAACATTTTTTGTGCTCCCAATAATACAGTAAGTGTTGAATGAAGCTGATTTTATGGCGCTTGGAGTCTATCTGCAAAGTGTTAAATACTTCATACTTCAGCATATTTTCTTTTTTTTTTAAGTGACTGATTGGACAGATGAAGGGAATGTGATTTATAACCATTTTGAGATTTTTTTGATAAGGTGTCCCACAGAAAGCCTGTTAACAAAATTCAGGCATGCAATATAACAGGTAAAGTCACAAATGTATAAACATTTGGTTAATGAACAAGAAATAAAGAGAAAGTCTGATGGTGTACATTGCTTAGTTTGGAAAAGGGTTGCCAGTTTGCACCCCAGAGTCTATTTTTGATCCACTTTTGTTCTCCATGTACATGAGGAGTACAATTAAGCAAATTGTTAACATCACAAATGTAGGCTGGAGAACTAACAAAAGCGTCAATAAGACATAGGGCTGAATATTAGGGTGGTTGGGGTGGGGAGCAAATAGGTTTCCCCCCCACACCCCCCCCCCCCCCCCCCCGCCGCCCCCCCATAACCCCCATCCATTACCCCCCTGCTCCACACCAGTCCACCCCATAGCCACACCATGTTGTGGGTGGGCTAAACAGGGCTGTTGTGAGACTTCCGCTCCTCACTGGGGAGGAGATCATTCCCTCAGGAGCTGCCGGGACTGCAACGAGGAAACACAGGAAAGCCCATGGATTTCTGGAAACTGGTATGTCCAGAGTATTGGGTCGGGAGAGTTTGGGCAGGATATAGGAAGTGGGGTCAGTGGATGGGGGTGGCAGGTTTAAGGCAGCACGTGGGTTGGAGGAAATGGGGGAGGTGGATGGGTTCTATCATGGAAGACTGCCTCCTAAACTACAAAGGATAGACCCCCCCCCCCCCCCCCTCCACTTACCGTCATTAGAAAAAGGTGTTTGAAAAATCCAGCTGCCCACTCCTGTCTGACTGCTCATGCCAAACGTTTTACAGTGTGGGCAGCATATTATCAAGGTCAACTGTGCTTGGTGACGAGCATAGTTGTCGCTCGATTATCTGTTGAAACATGGCGAGTGGGCTGCTGATTTTGGTGCCTGCCCACCGCACCTACCCCATCCCCATATTATGGAGGTGAACTCAGGGGTAGGTGAGAAGGTAGTGGGGTGGATGCCCCACCCTATTTTAGGTGATTTCCCCCGCCAAAAACACACCCAGTAGGGGCACGTTAATCCACAGTTAATTTAACAGAACGGACATTCGGATGGCAAGGGCAGATTACAATGGAGAAGTAGGAAGTAATATGATTTGGCAGGATAAACAATGGATGGGAGCTTATGGTCGATGGAAAGATGTTGCAGGGTTTCAGCAATTTGTGAGATTTCGGCTTTCAAATGCATAGTTGCCTGAAAGTGCAGAGTCATAAAAAGGCCAGCAGTATATTGGGTTCCATTAAGACGGGCATAAAATACCAGAGTGAAGAAAACAATGATGAATTTGTAAGATTCAATATTCAAGACACAGTTAAAATACTGCATGTGGGGTTAGGAATACCTCTACAGAAAGGGCATTAACACCAAAAGAATGCAAACAGTGCAAGTCTGGCAGGAAGTGGCGGATCTTCCAGTCCCACCAAAGTCAATGTCAATTTTTATGCTTTACCCACCCTGGCGCTGGAGAATCCGTGGCAAGGGTTGACTTCCACGGGACTGGAAGATCCCACCGGCGGGAAGAGCTGGAAAATCCTGCCCCGGGCCTATTTCTACTGGTGCAAAGAAGGCTACTTAGAGTGTCAAAGAGGATTTTAATGGGCTTTGGTAGGGTGAACTGGAAAAGAATATTTCTTGCGCCTAAAGAATCTATGATAAAAGGGTCGCCAATTGAAATTTGTCACTATAAGAATAAGGAGAGGAGATAGGATAATTTCCATGTTCCAAGAGTTGTTGGAGAATTGCCACAGGGAGTGGTTGAAATGGAAGCTATTGAATCTTTCAGGGAAAATATTTGAAGTGTTAAATGATGCAGGGCAGTGGGATTACTTGAGATTGCTGCAAAAAGGCCTCCTACGCTGAAAGTTTGTATGGTTGTCAGGTTCATGCAATTCCTGAGAGTGATTATGATAAAATATGAGCTTTCTGTCTTTGTGCACCACTTCAGCAACATAGGCCAAATATATTTTAAAAGTAACTAGAGTATAGAAAGCAGATGCCTTTTTTGACTGGCCATAGTTGGAAACTGTAAGAAAGCAGGAGGGTTCTTTAAGAGGTGATAAAGTTTCACCTAGGAGCTAATATAACTTAAGTATCAGTAGATATGTAAAGCCTAGATGGAGTATTTAAAGCATTTAAGTTATTAAGCATTTCATTTAGAAGGTGCCCCATTGGGTCTTTGGATTGGTTTCAGTCTTAATTCTTTTTTTATTTAGAGGCCTACTGACCTTTAGTAAACGTTAGATTTGTTATGCCCATTGAGGTTTTGCCCATCACTACCACTGGACACTGCTCAGGATGTTTAATGAGACAATAATGTTATAGTGGCATCATATCTAAAGCTTTCTTTCACTATAGCCCCAGCAATGGAGAATATCAGAATTGAATAAGCATCATGTACTGTTGAAGTAATTCAGTGAAGGTAAACGTTTAAAGGGCTGAAGCAGGATCCGAGGTCAGAGGAGGAAAGACGAATTTGCCAAGTCTGTCATGCTGAATTTTCCGCAAAAATCATTTTACTACTTGTTGTTCATGGCTGCTCCCCCCACTCCCCATGAAGCTGCTTCATGTATTGTTACTGCTGCAAAAGTATCCCTACAGTGCAGAAGGAGGCCATCCCATCCAGGCTTTATCCTATCCCTGCAACACCACATATTTACCCCGCTAATCTCTCTCACACTAAGAGGGAATTTAGCATGGCCAATTCACCTCGCGCGCACATCTTTGGACTGTGGGAAGAAACCGGAGCACCCGGAGGAAACCCATGCAGACACGGGGAGAACTTGCAAATTCCACACAGACAGTGACCCGAGCCTGGAATTGAACCTGGATCCTGGCGCTGAGGCAGCAGTGCTAGTGACTCTGCCACCGGGCCGCCCATCTTGCTTCCTGCCCCCAATTTAAGTTCCAAAGTGCAACTGAGAAAAGCGGCAGAAACCTTTCAAAGATTCTCCACCCCATTAAAGTCCGAAGATGTGCAATTAGGTGGATTGGCCATGCTAAATTGCTCCTTAGAGTCCCAAAATGGGATTAGCTGGGTAAATACGTAAGGTTACAGGGTCAGGGTCTGGGTGCGATGCTCTGTTGAAAATCGGTGCAGACTCTATGAGCTGAATGGCCTGCACCTGTACTATAGGGATTCTGTGATTCTACTAACTGAAATGAGGATAATGGCAGCAACATTTCCTGGGTCTGCGCCAGTCCTGGAAGGTGAATGGTCTATGGCCTCCCTCCACTGAAACTCACTTTGGGGAGAAAAATTGAAGGCATAATGTCATATTTATTAAGTATATATAGCAGTGTTTCACTCGTATTTGATTTTATATCCCCCTGTTTTCTCCCTTCCTCTTCTAAAGACACTGACTCTTGATGAGGTACAGTCCAATAGGAGACAACCACTCATTCATGTAATATTCTTCATGTGTAGGCCTGGATCAGGGGTGTCCAACCTTTCTACATGAGGGGGCGATGTGCCCATTTTTATTTTCACTGAGAGCAGGTTAGCAAATTTTGGAAGGATAAGACATTAGAAATTTAGTGATAGGAATGCCAGCCGGCCATTCAGCCCTTCAAGCCTGTTCTATCATTCTATTGGAATTGGATGTTAGCTGATCTGTATGCAATATCCTTTACCTGCTTTTAATTCATATGCCAGTATCCCCTTTCCTAATTTAAAAAAAGACAATCTCAGTCTTGAAGGTTCAAACTGCTCTGCCCAGCATCCATAGGGGAATAAGTTCCAGATTTCCACTACTCTTTATACGAGAAAGTGCTTCCTGAGCTCTAATTGTAAGTTCATTTCCCCTTCGTTCTGGATTCTCCTACCATAGAAAATAGCTTCTCCACCCTATCAAAACCTTTTATTATAAAAGCTCTGCGGTAATATTTGCATCCCACATTATCAATCAATTGCTGTCAGTCATTCAACAGCACCCTCTATAAATCAGAATAAACTCAATGTTTTTGAAACTGCAATTTAACAGAGCAGCTACATAACTCAAGATGTTATACATGGGAGATTAAACCACTGAATTAAATGTTTGATTTGCAATTGAAGAAGATTGTTTAACTGGCAAAGTCACAAGTAAGTAGACAGCTCTTCGTTTTTTTTTACATAGATTGATGTGTTTGTATTTTGATCATCTCCTCCAATTGCATTTACCTTCCACTTATCTGTCACCAGTTAAGCCTCCTATTCCATAGCCACACTTTCAGACATTTTTTATTCCCACCAGTGTCCTCACTCCAACCAAACTCCTCATCCACTGATAATGTTGCTCTTACACCACTTCCTGGGAATGCTGGAGAGAAGTCTAGGATAACTGTCCAATTTCCTTGGCCTGTTCTCTCAGTACAAAACACTCGGCATGACAATGATTAGCATAACCCCATTCCAGACAGTAAAAGCACTTGGATTTCAGATCACAGTCAGAACCCATTGCCTGCATTCCTGAAGCAACCAGAGAGAAATGTGATGAGGTTGCTGTCCATTATTTATCCTTCCAGTGTCACATATCACTAAACCCCTTGCTACGAGTGACACTCTGCCTGTGGATATGTGTTACCTGTAAACCTCTCAGAGGATCTGCTTGGTGAGCCATGTTCATCAGAGCTATTGAACCTCACTGAATATTGCCAGCAGACAGTCCTTCCTTTGCCGCCTCCCACCCTGTAGCCCCTCCCTTGCCACCTCCCACCCTGTAGCCCCTCCCTTGCCACTTCTTATCCTGTAGCCCCTCCATCACCACCTCCATCCTGCAGACTCTCCCTCGCCATCTCCCACCCTGTGCCCCTTCCTCGCTACCTTCTATCCCCCAGTAGTCACACTCTCTGCCACTAACCAGTCCTCAGGGTTCAGGCTGTATGCCGTTTCTTACCTTTCAATGCTGGCTGCTCCTCCAATCACAGACTGTTTCTCTCCCATGTTTGCTGCTGATAGGCTAATCAGCATGAGATAAACAGCCTGTGATTGGAGGAGAAGCTCCTTACAGAGTATGTCACTTCCATTTACATGTGTGGTGTGTATTTTGAACACTGGTTGGCAGGATCAGATGGAAACCTTTGGCAGGCTAGACTCTAGCTGTATGTTGGGCAACCTTGGCCTGGATAGTACATATCGAACTGATGAAGTGTGGAGGGCATCAGAGCAGACATCCTGTCCCCTTCTGTATGCAACTTCATGGGTTGCTGGGCAATGTGCATGGATGGAACCTTCATCCTGGGGCACTGAAGCCATTAACATCTCACCTGCTGAATTTGACTATGTCAGTAAATGCTGGCTGTTGAATGAGTGCCTTAGGCCTGTTGTTGCGATAGATGCTTCAGCCCTCTAGGTTTTGGGAAAGTCCACCAATATTAAATTATATAAGTAGAAATTATTTGGGGGACGAATCATTGCTCAGCTGTGAACACTACATAACAATATAATTGTATAGATAGTGATTTCACAAACTAGGCTGGCAAATCCTGAACAACTTTGGCATCATCTGGCCCCGAAGGTGACATTCCTGCCTGTAAACCACCTCCATGTAAATATTAGCAGACATCCAATGGCATTGCTCACTCTGAGCCACATGATTTTGGAACAACATGAATGTTATCGACAAAGTGTGATGAGGAAAGTGATACAAGAAGTGCATGCTGTCACTAACACTTTTCCTAGATTATATGTGTGTCTACGTAGGGACAGATCATCTTAATTTTGCTCTCTTTTGATAAGATTGGTATTGTAAAATGAAATGGCTGCAGCATAATTACCACAAGAAAATAAATGATATATATTGGAGTTTTGGTTATAATCCAGCTTTATTCTAACACTTGATGCCTGAAATTTCTGTCATTTGCATTGGTTGATAATCTTGGCTCGGGTTTGGTAAATTTCTGTATGGTTACAATATATTCTACTTGGCTTGCAAACACAGCACAGGCTAGGCTCACAATAGAACATGTCCGGCTGGTGCTACGGACACCTTTCAGGGACTATGTCAATCGGTAATAATAGCCGAGTTCCCTCATTATACTTCAACTTAATACCACATGCTAGCAAGATTACAATTAGACTGAAGACAAAACATATAATGATTACCTGAGAATGATTTAGAGGTGTAATCTGATCAGAGTCCAGATAATCACAGATTGCCCAAGTTTAAATTCATTCAATTCATGATGTCATCTGAGCTCTTTGAGCAGATCACATCATGTCCTTGAACAGTATGTTACAGAACCTACGAGGGAGTGAGCTATCTTAGATCTGGTCCTGTGTAATGAGACAGGTAAAATTAATGATATTCTTGTGAGGGATCCTCTGGGAATGAGTGATCACAATATGGTTGAATTTCTAATACAAATGGAGGGAGAGAAAGTAGGGTCCCAAACCAGTGTCCTCTGCTTGAACAGAGGGGAGTACAATAGGATGAGGGCAGAATTGGCTAATGTAGACTGGGAGCGCAGACTAGTTGGTAGGACAGCTGAGCAACAGTGGCGGATTTTTAAGGAGATTTTTCTCAGTACTCAGCAAAAATATATTCCTGTGATAAAGAAGGAATGTAAGAAAAGGGATAACCAGCCGTGGATAACTAAGGAAATAAAGGAGAGTGTTAAATTAAAAACCGATGCGTACAGAGTGGCCAAAACTAGTGGGGAATTAGAAGATTGGGAAAGCTTTAAAAAACCACAAAGAACTACTAAGAAAGCGATAAAGAAAGGAAAGATAGATTATGAAACTAAACTAACACAAAATATAAAAACTGATAGTAAAAGTTTTTACAAATATATAAAAAGGAAAAGAGTAGCTAAAGTAAATGTTGGACCCTTAGAAGACGAGAAGGGGGATTTAATAATGGGAAACGAGGAAATGGCCGAGGCCTTAAACAAGTTTTTTGTGTCGGTCTTCATGGTAGAGGACACAAATAGCTTACCGAAAATTGATGGTCGTGGGACTGTAGGGGGTGAGGTCCTTAAAACGATTACTATTACTAAAGAGGTAGTGCTTGGTAGGCTAATGGGACTAAAGGTAGACAAGTCCCCGGGCCCGGATGGAATGCATCCCAGGGTTCTGAAAGAAATGGCAGAAGTAATAGCAGATGCGTTGGTTGTAATTTATCAAAATTCGCTGGACTCTGGAGAAGTGCCGGCTGATTGGAAAACAGCTAATGTGACGCCACTGTTTAAAAAAGGAGGTAGACAAAAGGCGGGTAACTATAGGCTGGTTAGCTTAACGTCCATAGTTGGGAAATTGCTGAAATCCATCATTAAAGAAGGAATAGCAGGACACCTGGAAAAAAATGGTTTGATCAAGCAGACGCAGCATGGATTCATGAAGGGAAAGTTGTGTTTGACGAATTTACTGGATTTTTATGAAGATGTAACGAATGCGGTTGACAGAGGGGAACCGGCGGATGTGGTGTTTTTGGATTTCCAGAAGGCGTTCGATAAGGTGCCTCACAAAAGGTTGCTGCAGAAGATTAAGGTACATGGAGTTGGGGGTAAAGTGTTAGCGTGGATTGAGGATTGGCTATCTAACAGGAAGCAGAGAGTTGGAATACATGGGTGCTTTTCTGGTTGGCAGTTGGTGACTAGTGGCGTGCTGCAGGGATCGGTGCTGGAGCCTCAACTGTTTACCATATACATAGACGATCTGGAGGAGGGGACTGAGTGTAGGGTAACAAAGTTTGCGGATGACACAAAGATGAGTGGGAAAGCGAATTGCGTGGAGGATGCGGAAAGTCTGCAGAGAGATTTGGATAGGCTAAGTGAGTGGGCGAGGATCTGGCAGATGGAGTATAACGTTGACAAGTGTGAGGTTTCTGATCAATAAGGGAATTAAGGGTTATGGGGAGCGGGCGGGTAAGTGGAACTAAACCACTATCAGATCAGTCATGATCTTATTGAATGGTGGGGCAGGCGCGAGGGGCTAGGTGGCCTACTCCTGCTCCTATTTCTTATGTTCTTATGTCTGCCGAGGTATATCTGTTGAGTTTCAAGAACTAATAACATTTGCAAAGGAAAAAATGCAAACAATATTTGCAAAGTAGAGTATATAAAAATCATTTTTTCTAAATGCCTGCGCTGCAAAAGGTTGAACTGAAAGGAATTGATTGTTTTGAATGCGTTTCTCTCTCACTGTGTTTGATGCCTTATGTTACCGCTGAAAACTAATTATATATTGTTTGTTAGAATGCCAGCGAACAACATTTTTTCATCTCGCATGCAATTTGTTACAGTATAATTTTAATTACTCCTGGGAATTACATTAAGCATGTAATATGCGTGGTATGATACTTGCTCGGAATTTTTCAAATAACAACTTAATTTTCATAGATAGCGAAGCTTGTAGCATTTTGCAGTCACGTAAATAATTTTCTACATCTTTTTTAAAAAGTAGTTGTTTTTAGCCAAAAGTTAGACAAGGAATTGTAACATTTGCTCATTGGGGATATACACTTAGCCTTAATTTTGTTCAGCATAAATTTGGAGTGCAATGATGAAATATAAACCTACCTTGGTGTTGTCTTTCTGCTTTGTTTCATGCATCAGTTCACAGGCTAAAGCCATTCCTAAACAGCTTTTGGAATAGCCCTCAGATATTAGAAGTACATCAGAAAAAGAGAGGGAGTGCCTTGGTTGTCGTTCTGTTCTGTCTGAAAGGATTAACAACTTTGATTAACTCGCGCCTGGTGGATGAGGTTTTCATAAAAAGGAGGGACATTTTGCCCATATGGATGTAATATCCCACTGTTAAGTAACAAATGCTGGATGGTTGAGTGACGTAATCCAGAAGCATGGTTATGGGCTGTAAAGCATTGGCTGCATAAACAATTTACAGAGATAAGATATCACCTCCTCGTGTACTAAGATTTTTTTTGTGCACTGTGCCATCTTCAAAGTACATAAAGCTCTTAGAGCAGAAGCACTCATTATAATGAAGCAGCCACTCACATCATGGACAATTCAGGCTAAGATTTTTTCAGAATGCTTTGAACTCCAGCTCTGCTGACATCTTACCCTGTGTTTGGAATGCCTGTGTAATTACCATGTTTATTGAAGTTACAGGATGCCAAATACAGTACAGCCCACACCAGGCCTAGAATTCAAGTGAAAGAGTTACTTCAGTGGGTCATATTAAATTGTTACCTGTTGTCTTGATGCAGTTTAAAAAGCAGTTATATTAATTCTAATGCTCTCCTTAATGACTTTAATTTGAAATGTACAGAAACAAATTGTTTTGTCACCCTGTAAATGCTTGCCTTTTGCAAAGTAGCCGACCCAATTGCCTTATATAATTACAGGACATCCTTAGAGCAAGAATGGCATTATGCTCTTTCTGATGTAAATTGGGGGTAGGGACTTGATAAGTATCTAAGTATTTACCTCTTTGCCTCCCATCTTTTCCCATTTATTGCCTTTATGGCATAGAGTCATTAATTTCAAAGTTAGTAAATAATAATGCATAATTTTAAAAATAGCTTTTATAATCTTCTAAATTCTGAAAACGAAGCATTAGTATTATTCTGCTAAATCGCTCGAAGCATAAGTGCCAGTTACAATTTAAATGTTAATTCCGTATTTAATGAAAATCTATAAACATAGGTTTATTAAATATAAATAAAATATAGTATGCAATTAGCACTGAACATTACACTGGTGCTCCATATCAGAAAGATTAGTGCAAGAACAAATTAAGCTAGATGCATCAAATACGAATGCTTCAATGATGTTGGGTTACTCATTGGATTTTGCAGTTTTGCTGCATTCACACAGTTTGATATTGACAATCTTACGACCATTTAGAAAGATGCGGATTAATCCAGATAGTCAGCACGGATTCGTGAAGGGCAAGTCGTGCCTCACAAATTTGATAGAATTTTTTGAGGAGGTAACTAAGTGTGTTGATGAAGATAGGGCAGTTGATGTCATATACATGGATTTTAGTAAGGCGTTTGATAAGGTCCCCCATGGTTGGCTTATGATGAAAGTGAGGAGGTGTGGGATGGAGGGAAAGTTGGATGATTGGATAGGTAACTGGCTGTCTGATCGAAGACAGAGGGTGGTGGTCGATGGAAAATTTTTGGATTGGAGGCAGGTTGCTAGCGGAGTGCCGCAGGGATCAGTGCTTGGTCCTCTGCTCTTTGTGATTTTTATTAATGACTTAGAGGAGGGGGCTGAAGGGTGGATCAGTAAATTTGCTGATGACACCAAGATTGGTGGAGTAGTGGATGAGGTGGAGGGCTGTTGTAGGCTGCAAAGAGACATAGATAGGATGCAAAGCTGGGCTGAAAAATGGCAAATGGAGTTTAACCCTGATAAATGTGAGGTGATTCATTTTGGTAGGACTAATTTAAATGTGGATTACAGGGTCAAATGTAGGGTTCTGAAGACTGTGGAGGAACAGCGAGATCTTGGGGTCCATATCCACAGATCTCTAAAGGTTGCCACTCAAGTGGATAGAGCTGTGAAGAAGGCCTATAGTGTGTTAGCTTTTATTAACAGGGGGTTGGAGTTTAAGAGCCGAGGGGTTATGCTGCAACTGTACAGGACCTTGGTGAGACCACATTTGGAATATTGTGTGCAGTTCTGGTCACCTCACTATAAGAAGGATGTGGAAGCACTGGAAAGAGTGCAGGGGAGATTTACCAGGATGCTGCCTGGTTTGGAGGGTAGGTCTTATGAGGAAAGGTTGAGGGAGCTAGGGCTGTTCTCTCTGGAGCAGAGGAGGCTGAGGGGAGACGTAATAGAGGTTTATAAAATGATGAAGGGGATAGATAGAGTGAACGTTCAAAGACTATTTCCTCGGGTGGATGGAGCTATTACAAGGGGGCATAACTATAGGGTTCGTGGTGGGAGATACAGGAAGGATATCAGAGGTAGGTTCTTTACGCAGAGAGTGGTTGGGGTGTGGAATGGACTGCCTGCAGTGATAGTGGAGTCAGACACTTTAGGAACATTTAAACGGTTATTGGATAGGCACATGGAGCGCACCAGGATGATAGGGAGTGGTTGGGGTGTGGAATGGATTGCCTGCAGTGATAGTGGAGTCAGACACTTTAGGAACATTTAAACGGTTATTGGATAGGCACATGGAGCACACCAGGATGATAGGGAGTGGGATAGCTTGATCTTGGTTTCAGATAAAGCTCGGCACAACATCGTGGGCCGAAGGGCCTGTTCTGTGCTGTACTGTTCTATGTTCTATCTTCTTCCTGAACTTTGATTGAAAAATAAGCAAATCTTGCAGCAAGTTGCACCCAGTGAAAATTATAAAGAAGTCACAAAACAAGCAAGTTTTGTTTTTATTAGTTCATAGGATGTGGGCATCAGTGTCTAGGCCAGCATTTATTGCCCATCCCTAATGGAAACTTTCCTCTGGGTTCATGACATTGTTAATGTTCCAAAGATTAAGATCCAACACTGTTCCAACAAGATTTCACTTTATTTTATACAAATCTGTGCCAGTTAAGCATAAATTAACAGGCAATTTATGCTGAAATATAAAGGGAAATTGTATTTTAAATAGTTGATGCTACAAACTCTTAAGATTGCAGCGTCCTTTCAGACTACTAGACTCCTGTGGCCAGGCCTGACTTATGAAATGTAGATAGCCTTTGATGAACTCCTGCAGCAATATCTTGGGGTTGAGATCTCTAACAACCACACCCTTTACGTTGATATAAATCCAACCTATGGAGAGTATTCCCCTCGATTTCCATTGACTCTGGTTTTGCCAGGCTCCTTGATGCCACACTCTGTCAAATGCTGCCTTGATGTCAACAGCAATCACTCTCATCTCACCTTTCAAGTTAAGTTCTTTTGTTCACCTTTGGGCTAAGACTGTAATAAGGTCTGGAGCCAAGTTATCCTGGTGAATCCGAAACTAAACATCAAGTTGCAGGCTATTGGTGAGCAAGTTCCACTTACTAGCACTTTTGATGGCACCATTCATCATTTGGCTGATGATTGAGAGTATAAAGTTTGACTGGATGATAAATGACAAGATTGCATTTGTCCTGTTTCTTCTGGACAGGGCATAAATGGGCAAAGTTCCACTTTGTTGAGTATGTGTCCACTTGTAGATCTACTGGTACGGTTTGGTCTTAGTCTTCAGCACTGCAGCCAGGATGTTGTCAGGGTCCTTAGACTTTGCTATATCTAGTGAGCGGAGCTTTTTTTTGACATCATAAGGAGTGAATTAAATTGGATGAATATTGGCATCTATGACTTTGGGGACCTCAAGAAAAGGCTGAAATGAAATAATCACTTGGCACTTCTGGCTGAAGATAGTTGTGAATGCTTCAGTTTTGTATTTCGTACTCAGACAATCAGGCAGATTACTTCATGATGAGGACTAGTATTTTGTGATTTGCATTATCTTTCATTATTTGATTTAATTTATTATTGTCATATGTATGAGTATACAGTGAAAAGTATTGTTCCTTGCATGTTATACAGACAAAGCATACCATTCATAGAGAAGGAAACAAGAGAGTGTAGAATGTAGTGTTACAGTCATAGTTAGAGTGTAGAGAAAGATCATATTGCAAGGTAGGTTCATTCAAAAGTCTGATGTCAGCAGGGAAGAAGCTGTTCTTGAGTCAGCTGATACCCGTCCTCAGACTTTTGTCTCTTTTCCAACGGAAGATGGTGGAAGAGAGTATGTCCGGTGTGTGTGGTCCTTGATTATGCTGGCTGTTTTTCTGAGGCAGTGGGAAGTGTTGACAGAACCAATGGATGGCTTTGTTCACAACCCTTTGTAGTTTTTGCAGTCTTGGACAGAGCAGGAGCCATGCCAAGCTGTGATACAACCAGAAAGAATGTTTTCTAAGATGCATTTGTATCGGCTTGATATGAAATGTCATAATGTACCTTCCAGCAGACATTTATCTTTTGACTCCATTCCAATGCAGCTTCCTTACTGAGACTTGGAATACAAATATACTGTAACTTTGCTAATCGGCTTACTGTGCATTTTTGTTTCCTTACACTTAGTGAAACACAAAATCTGAAGTAATATATAGTTACGGGTTGTTAGAGTCTAACCTCTTGTGCTTTGTTCCTAGTGTTCTGTATCATGTGGCAAGGGCACCAAGCAACGTGATGTCTCCTGCATTGACATGCAACAGGAAGCTGTGGATAACAAGCACTGTGAGCACTTGAAGAAGCCTCGAATATATAAACAGTGCAGAGCAGGCCGATGTCCATCCTGGAAAGCCACTCGATGGAAGGAGGTATGCAATTCTTTTTATTCCCTTCCTGATTAAATTATTAGTCATTTATTTTATGATTTGACAGAACACTGCATCTGAATAACCTGATGATGCATGGAAGGTGGGATATCAAAACATTTTGATTCGTAATACATCCTTTTCATGCTGTGTTACTCCATTGAGTATGACAAAGGTAACTACTTCCTTAGAAAATAATCCAATGGTATCGTTCACTTTTTTAATCTCTATTTTTTCTCTACTTCCATTCCTTCAGCCAGAAGTGCTTGACAATCTTGGCTGCAAGCTGCTGGGCAAACATTGTCAATGCTGCTGACATTGGCAATGTCATTGGTTGAAAGAAAATTAACTTTGAATAGGGCTCTCTCTGAATATACTGGTTTAATTTAACTCCTCCCCTCCTCCGGGATGGCTCACACTCTCCAGTGCCATGACCAGATTTGAAAAATTATTTTCTTGGGGCTGACAGGGTGGGAAGGGAATGGTGGTCGTAATGAAATTCCATTCAATCTAAATCTGGCTGTAGGTGAGGAACTTCAGTATTCAACTGCTGCAATTATTATATCATCTGTAGTTAAATATGTTCCAATAATTGCATAAACTTCAAATCCTCAAACACGTCATAGCCCACTCTACAGTTATTCAGCTCATCTAATTAATTCACCCAGAAAGGCCCTACACTCCTCAACAGCCTCTACCTGTGTCCTTTTGTCCTGCTCTCACAGTTCTCTGTATTGTATACTATCTTAAATATCTCTAAGTTCATTTCTCAGGCGCTTGTTTTCTAGGCTGAAGAGGCTAGATTTCTCCAGCTGGTCATCATAATTTATATCCTTCATGTTCAGGATTGGCTTTCAGGCTTTTCACTGCAGTGATTCTAATGTGTTTGTCATAGTATTACAGTCCCCGTAGAGACTGGTAACTTTGAAAAAGAGATGGATTTCCCCAAATGACCAATAGAAATAACCAAAGGGCAAGACTCCCCATTTTAAGACTTGTACTGTAACAAAGTAAAATCAACATAAACCAAACATTACTTAGAAAGAAAGATCATAGAAACCCTACAGTACAGAAAGAGGCCATTTGGCCCATCGAGTCTGCACCGACTACAATCCCACCCAGGCCCTACTCCCATATCCCTACATATTTTCCCAACTAATCCCTCTAACCTATGCATCTCAGGACACTAAGGGCAATTTTTAGCATGGCCAATTAACCTGACCCGCACATCTTTGGACTGTGGGAGGAAACCGGAGCTCCCGGAGGAAACCCATGCAGACACGAGGAGAATGTGCAAACTCCACACAGACAGTGACCCAAGCTGGGAATCGAACCCAGATCCCTGGAGCTGTGAAGCAGCAGTGCTAACCATTGTGCTACCGTGCCGCCCCTTAAAAGTCAACTAGTACATCAAACAAAAGGAAAGGTACTTCCACATTAACTAAATAATACAATTGAGATACGTCTTATAACCTGTGTTGCTGTGCACCGCAATTCTGACGGATGTGTAGTGTTAAAATAATAAGCCAAAGTTACCCCCAGTTCTCCAGCAGGCTCACTTCTCCACCTGTCACACAAAGTCAAAATTTGCAGTACCCTTCAAAAGTTGTTCCACGCAGCCTGAGTCTACTAGACCAGACTTTCACCAGCAAAGTTTGCTTCTGTAACTCCTTGTTCCTTAAATCTTCAATTGGTTCTGTCACCTTCCTTCTGAATAGAAAACCAACTCTCCCAAGCATCCTGTCTGTTCATTCGTACAAAGCAATCTTTCCCTGCTTTTCACAAAAGTATCTACATTATCTGTCTCTTGTTCTGTGTCTCACAAAACAGCTGTCCCTTTACAGTGAGCCATTGTGGAAAGGTGTTGAAATTGTCACAACGTATTTCAATAGGTTGCTGTTTGAGTTTCTCTCCCATAGCGACCAGATCACATGGACCTATCTCTGAAATGGGATGATTACAAAATTCCCAATTGTATACAGTCATAAAGGTTTACCACATGGAACAGGCCCTTCGGCCCAACTTGTCCATGCCACCCTTTTTTTTTAAAACCCCTAAGCCGTTCTCAATTGCCCGCATTTGGCTCTATACCCATCTTATCCATGTGACTGTCCAAATGCTTTTTAAAAGACAAAATTGTACCCGCCTCTACTTACTACCTCTGTCAGCTTGTTCCAGACACTCACCACCCTCTGTGTGAAAAAATTGCCCCTCTGGACACTTTTGTATCTCTCCCTCCTCTCCTTAAACTATGCCCTCTAGTTTTAGACTCCCCTACCTTTGGGAAAAGATATTGACTATCTAGCTGATCTATGCCCCTCATTATTTTATAGACCTCTATAAAATCACCCCTCAGCCTTCTACGCTCCAGAGAAAAAAGTCCCAGTCTATCCAGCCTCTCCTTATAACTCAAACCA
Organism: Mustelus asterias; assembly: GCF_964213995.1. Lineage (NCBI taxonomy): Eukaryota > Metazoa > Chordata > Chondrichthyes > Carcharhiniformes > Triakidae > Mustelus > Mustelus asterias. Next base: position 52,755,843 of record NC_135809.1, read on the forward strand.
TCAAGTCCCGGTAGCATCCTAGTAAATCTTTTCTGCACTCTTTCTAGTTTAATAATATCCTTTCTATAATAGGATGACCAGAATTGTACACAGTATTCCAAGTGTGGCCTTACCAATGTCTTGTACATCTTCAACAAGATGTCCCAATTCCTATATTCCATGTTCTGACCAATGAAACCAAGCATGCTGAATGCCTTCTTCAGCATTCTGTCCACCTGTGACTCCATTTTCAAGGAGCTATGAACCTGTACCCCTAGATCTCTTTGGTCTGTAACTCTCCCCAACTCCCTACCATTAACTGAGTAAGTCCTGCCCTGATTCAATCTACCAAAATGCATCACCTCGCATTTATCTAAATTAAACTCCATCTGCCATTCGTCAGCCCACTGGCCCAATTGATCAAGATCCCACTGCAATCCTAGATAACCTTTTTCACTGTCCATTAGGCTGCTAATCTTGCTGTCATCTGCAAACTTACTAACCATGCCTCCTACATTCGCATCCAAATCATTAATATAAAATGACAAATAACAGTGGACCCAGCACTGATCCGAGGCACACCGCTGGTCACAGGCCTCCAGTTTGAAAAACAACCCTCTGCAACCACCCTCTGGCTTCTGTCATCAAGCCAATTTTGTATCCATTTAGATACCTGACCCTGGATCCCGCAAGATTTAACCTTACGCAACAACCTATCATGCGGTACCTTGTCAAAGGCCTTGCTAAAGTCCATGTAGACAATATCAGCTGCATTGCCCTCATCTACCTTCTTGGTTAACCCTTCAAAAAACTCAATAAAATTTGTGAGACATGATTTTCCACTCACAAAGCCATGCTGACTATCCCTAATTAGTCCTTGCGTCTGTAAATGCCTGTAGATCCTGTCTCTCAAAATACCTTCCGACAATTTACCCACCACAGATGTGAGGCTCACTGGCCAGTAGTTCCCAGGCTTTTCCCTGCAGCCCTTTTTAAACAAAGGCACAACATTCGCCACCCTCCAATATTCAAACACCTCACCTGTGACTATCGATGATTCAAATATCTCTGCTAGGGGACCTGCAATTTCCTCTCTAGCCTCCCACAATGTCCTGGGATACACTTCATCAGGTCCCGGGCATTTATCTACCTTGATGTGCTCGCTTTAAGACTTCCAGCATCTCGTTCTCTGTTATATGTACACTCCTCAAGACATCACTATTTATTTCCCAAGTTCCCTAACATCCATGTTTTTCTCAACAGTAAATACTGATGAGAAATATTAATTTAGGATCTCCCCCATCTCTTGTGGATCCGCACATAGATGACTTTGTCACGGCACGGTAGCACAGTGGTTAGCACTGCTGCTTCACAGCTCCAGGGTCCTGGGTTCGATTCCCGGCTCGGGTCACTGTCTGTGTGGAGTTTGCACATTCTCCTCGTGTCTGCGTGGGTTTCCTCCGGGTACTCCGGTTTCCTCCCACGGTCCAAAGATGTGCGGGTTAGGTTGATTGGCCAGGTTAAAAAAAAAATTGTCCCTGAGATGTGTAGTTAGCGGGTAAATATGTGGGGGTAGGGCCTGGGTGGGGTTGTGGTCGGTGCAGACTCGATGGGCCGAATGGCCTCCTTCTGCACTGTAGGGTTTCTATGTTTCTATGTTTCTATGTTTGTTGATCCTTAAGAAGCCCTACTCTCTCCCTAGTTACTCTTTTGGCCTTTATGTATTTGTAGAATATCTTAAGTTAAAGAGGACATTTCAACAAGTAACCATCTTTTATATTTTTAGAAGCTAAAGTTTGTTTCTTAGCTGTCCCCATAATGGACCAGATTTTCATTGCAATGGCAAAATTGGCAAAGCTATCATTATCTCACTAATTTAATCCATTGCTAATTAGAATGCGGTGATAAACATGACGGCAAATTATTCCTCATGCTTCAGCGAAAGCATTTGATGCAAACTGTTTCACATGAATAAGGGAGAGTGGCATGTGGCACAATGATTAGCACTGCTGCAACACAGCACCAGGGACCCGGGTTCAATTCCCGGCTTGGGTCACTGTCTGTACGAAGTCTGCATGGGTTTCCTCCGGGTGCTCCGGTTTCCTCCCACAGTCCAAAAGACTGCTGGTTAGGTGCACTGGCCATTCTAAATTCTCCCTCAGTGTATCCGAACAGGCGCTGGAGTGTGGGGATTTTCACAGTAACTTCACTGCAGTGTTAATGTAAGCCTACTTGTGACACTAATAAATAAACTTTAAACATGGATTACCAGCTGGAAATAGCAAGAGTACTCTCCATGATAACCAAATAAACTTTGGACTGAAGCAAGTTGGAGTTCCAATTAAATCCAGGTCTTTTCTATTGTTGAGAAGTAGTGAAGCAAATTTTAAGGGATAAATGAGTCCATGACACCAGCATTTGACACAGGTACAGAATATTTTGTTCTGAATTTCAGGGAAGAGGCAACACCAGTGTCACTCAAGTTTGTGACTTTAGGGACCACTGTTCTTTGTAATAATTTTTGCTGCACTTATTTGTTTGTGCAAATGATTCTGGCAATGTTGCAATCTATTACTATTTATTGCCACAATCAGTGCCGATAATAAAAAGTAGTAATAAACAATACATATAGGAAAAAAATACATTTTTATTGATGTTGTGATGCAACCTGTCTTTCAACATGAGAAAACTATTTTAAATGGAGGAAAATTGGATTTGCCATGAACTTTCCTCGGGGTGCTACAGAACTCTGATAATTACCTTTTATTTTCAGCAAGGGTAAAGGTGAAGAGACATGCTAGATCCGGAAAATATGGTGTGGTGCATTAATGGCATAAGTCGCTTACTCCATATATTCCCCTTTTTGCATCATTCAAGGGCTATTACAACGGCACAGGTCCCCAGGAAATTCTGAGTTGATAGTTATGAACTGTGATAGAAGGAAACTGCTGTACAATTCAATTTTGAATAATGAACAATGGGTTTCAACATTTCCTCAGTGATAGGGAAGACAAGCCAGGATTGTGATTGGTCATTTCCCCTGCCATAATTGTGTGAGGTTAAGATTTATTTAGATGTTAAATGGTTTGCATATCTGCAGCATCTAAAGTTAAAGTAAAGTTTATTTATTAGTCACAAGTAGGCTTACATTCACACTGCAATGAAGTTACTGTGAAAATCCCTTAGTCGCCACACTCCAGTGCCTGTTCAGGTACACTGAGGGAGAATTTAGCATGGTCAATGCACCTAACCCGCACGTCTTTGGACTGTGGGAGGAAACCGGAGCACCCGGAGGAAACCCATGCAGACACGAGGAGAAAGTGCAAACTCCACAGACAGTGACCCAAGCTGGGAATTGAACCTGGGTCCCTGGCGCTGTGAGGCAGCAGTGCTAACCACTGTGCCGCCCCTGACGTCATCGCCTATACTGTCTTTTTCAGTTTTGCTACTGTCCTGCATTGTTTGGGCCTTTTATCATCACTTGGGTTTTTCAGCTTAAAGCTAACACAGGTTTGTCCTTCTGAGAAAAAAGAACCTTTTTTTTCCACTTTATCCTCACTGATATTCAAACTGGAATCAGGAATTCACTATGGGAGGAACTGCAAGCAAAATTCTGTCTCTTCATTATCTATCCTGCAGTATACTTGTGCCAGTAACTGTTATATCACCAACCCCCTAAACATTGTCATCATTTCACTCATAGGCCGGGATATTTTACCCCCCACCACGGCTTGCCATTGGCTGGCAGCAGGATCTTACGTTCCCACCGATGTCAATGTCAACAGCGTTTTTGTGTTGTTCGCTATCAAAGGGACTAAAAGATCCCAATGGCAGGAATGGAGGAAGGGCTGGAAAATTCAACTATTACACATTAAAAGGCTTTCTACTTAGCTGCAAATTTCCTTTGTGTCTGGTTTTATGTTGGTCTCTCTGCTTGGCAATGTTTTAGTCCTGTTAAGACTGATCTTCCTTTCAGCCGAGAGTTGGGTGCTGACGGTACGTAATGAAAGTTCACACGGATAAGTTGTTTTGTATTATCATGTAACACCATTTTAATGAGCATTTTGAAATGCCACATCCATCCTTTTTTTAATTCATTTTTTCATTTCTTCTTCCTTGATTGCCCATTTGTTTTGAACACAACCCTGTTTTATTTTCTTTTTACTCTCACCTATCTTGATGCATTGTTATCTTTGCCAGAAATACATTTTGCTTTCTCAGTTGGATCTGTTCCTTGTATTTTTAACAGGTTCATCTTTCAATTTAATTTTGGTGTTGCATATTTCATTAATTTGCAACAAACCTGCATTAGGGCTCCTTGCCAATTCAACCACTGAGAAAATAATTCTAAAATTGATTTAATCCTTACATATTACTAAGGTAATGGAAACATCCACACATTTATAATAATCATGTTTGAACCCATTTGGGTCTCTTTGGTTTCCAGGTTGTGCTTTAATCCCACTAAACTGTTCAAAGGGATTCCATTTTTGATTCAAAACTGTACATTTCCCCAACCTCTGGTGAGCTAGCCTTTTCTAATTTAATTAAATCTAGCCACTGTTGTTTAAAAGGTGCTACTGGTGACCTTCATGCAATCATAATAAGCCCCTCAACCATCAGAACGGAGAGGTGGAGAGTGTGTTTTATAATCCTTGAGGCTCCACATAAGAGACACACCAACCCAAAGACATAGATGGGAGAAGAGGGCAGGGGCAGCTGTATCATGGCTGGAGTTCATAAAATATCCACCACCTCGTGCCAAAAGCAACTGGAACATTCCCAGAGCATATACAGAAAAAAGCATGGGATACTGAATGAACTGTACCAAGGAGTCAGAATTGAATAAGTTAGTGTTGATTGGAGGGGGGGGGGGGGGGGGAGAATAGTTCAGGTTTGGTGGGGTTGGATAACTGGGGTTTGAGATTTGTCACATGTCATACACTTCGGCCAATAACAGAAAATAAATTGTGGAGGTTGTACAATAGGAAGCCCTGATGAAGTTGCAGGTTACCCTCAAAGAGTTTAGATTCGAAACAAAGTTATCCATCAAATCCAGCTAGTTTGTGTCACCTGCTGATAATCTTGCATTTTGTTTGGATGTATCATAAAAAAATGCTGGGGAAACAAATTAGGTTTTCATTAAGTTGAACAAGTAAAGAGACAAAATGTGCTTATTTTAAAATGAAACCTTTCTACAATGCTTGATCTGGTTTGAGAGAGAATATCATATATATATAATGTAGGCTTAGTGACAGAGAATGTCATATATATAGATCTGCTGATGGAGCAGTACTTTGGGAAATATGTTTCAAATCTGTGGCACTACTTCCAACTCCCTGGGAAAAGATATGTCATATACAAAGTACAGTTTGATTAGGACAATACATACACTGTTCAATCTTGTTCTGAAAAGCTTCTGAAGCATGGATGTCATCTTCAATTGAGGGGTGTTGAGGAAGGGCAAACCTACTAAGCTCCTGAACCTTTTGGATCAGTGCCAGCTGTTTTGGATTCTACCTTTAAGTACTAAATAATGAAGCTGATCCAGCCTTTTATGAACTGTTTAACATGATTGAGTTTCTAAGTTGCACAGGATTTTTAAATTTTCCTGAAAGCTTTTAATCAATTGAGTTGTTCCCGATGAAACCAGCTCTTGTAAAAACAAACTCCCTAGAAATTACTGCTGTTTTTTCCCCCTTCTGATCTTGGATCATAATCTCTCTAATTCAATCCATTCCCATTTCAGTTTTAGTAGATCCCATGCAATAGCCATAAGTACTTGTCTACTCGCAAAAATGTTGTTATTATGAACAATTTATTGCATTTGAAGAGAGAACAGCTAAAACTGTAAATATTCCACATGGTTAGGTATGGTCACTTACACAAGGAGGTTGGTTAGTTCATGGAGATAAAGGGCATATAGAATGTAATGTCACTCCCCTTTAAAATATTTCAGTCGTGAAGATTGAACATGTCATTAATCCAAGATTCAGAACTTATTTCTTTCTTGGATGGAGGGGTGAAGTTTACCTCTGAGTCCCATGGCTTGAACTAGTTGAAAATATGCCCCCTTCCTAACTACATTAGTCCAAAAGTCAATGGTGCATGGTTGGCTCTTGTTAAATTGCATCTTTGTAATTGTTCCATAAAGATGATACTGGGTTGCTCTAGTGAAACTAATTAGGATGTTTTAAAGGGGGTAAAATTATAAAATAAATAAAACGTAAAGTTCAAATTTCAACAAAACCAAAAGAAACTTGTGAAACTAAATCATAATGTTATTGAATGTGTCTATTAGAAACTCCATTCCCTGTGGTGGCCATTAGTCAGAGAAAGTCTTGAGAATACTGTAGGATAGTGCATACTCCTTCTCCCTGGGCACGCACCAAATGCAGATAAGACATCTTTTGCTAATTATGCTATTTTCTATTTAGCTCCATTGCCACAGAAGCACTGCTTATTTTGAAGAGCGGATTTTGATTAGATCAGTGGAACTTGAAGTGAATCCATATCTCAAATTGAAATCATAAAAAAGAATATGGTCGGATTTATTTTTAAACGCAAAAATCCAGAAAGTGCGCAAATGATCTGCCAGACTCCAAGATAAAAACATTTCGGATGAGACCTGCCATCAGGAAAGACTAAACCAATCGCATGTCTGTCAGTTTGATGCCTCGGAGAAGTGTTGAATCTTAAAGGAGAACTTTGACTTTGAATTCTGTAGAATTATCAACAATCTAGTGCTACAACTTGGGCAAGGGGCCAGCAGAAACTTGGAGAAATGGCATGAAAAGTGGGAAATGAGTAGTTTCCGGGCCATTTACTTTGGGTGGAGAAAGGATGCAGAACATACCTGTGTGTCCCTCTGACTCGTATCATTAAATAAACATCTTCAATAATCTGAAATACAAGGACTCTGCCATAGATCCCAAGAATAGCTCAACTTATGCAGTAAAATTTAGTGTAAATTTCATATGATGATATTGGTTGGCATCCTGTCCCTTACTGTCATTGAGTTTTGTAGCTTTCTTGTTTATCCGTATGAAGGCCACTGGTTAGTAGAAGACACAGTGGAGCTCTGGCATGATAGGCTTGTGCACTTCTGCACAAAAAAAATATTATTTTCAAACTTACTTGCAATTCGATGGAATTTAATGCCCTTCCCTGTGATGCAAGGGGGCATTTAATCAGGTGGCAGGTGGGGCCCTTGCTACCTTTCTACTTCTGTCTTGATTAAATATGTGGCAGAAAGGCCTGTAAGCAGCAATTAACTCCCAACTAAGGGACACCCTCGTTCAAGCACCTGATCAAGGCACACAGTATCATGAATGGGGTCCTGCAGAGAGTCACAATCCTACCCTTGCCGCTGATTCCTTCCTCACCACTTTTGACCCCACCTGCAAAGCCCACCCTGCCATCATTCACCTGTGGCCTGAGATCATGCTAGGCCTCAGGTAGGTGTCATACCAGCAGCAGCCACCATGTCTCATTGGCTGAAAACTCTCAGCCAGTGGGTTTATGCTCCTGGGGTCCTTAATCCCGGTAAAGATCAATCACTGCCTGAGTAGCACTTAATGCAGCAGAACTCCCTAAAAGAGATGATGTAGGACCCCTAGAGAGCCAGCAGGTAAGATCCCTATCACTTCCATTAAATCTAACCCATTGGTCCTGCACTTAAAAATTGGCCTTTGCTCATGTGTCAAATTATACAATGGTTTCATACCTCTTCTAATCGGTCAGGAGTGGTTATGACAGTGCCTATGACTTGATCTCATTGCCTAGTACCTAACTTGCACTTCACACTGTGTCTGATAACCCATAATATAGATTCAATCTGGATGAAAACATCAGCTGCAATTGGATTAAAAGCCAGATATTTAGTTTAAGATAAAGACAAATCAATGTCAGAGCAATGCAATTATTAGATTAGTAAAACCCTTGTGAATTGGAAGCCAAAGAAAGTCAAGAATCCATAACATCGTTCAATAGGTTGCTGTATTGTGCAGAATGCCTAGGTCATATATTCAGGTTAGAGCCAAGGAAACAATGGCCAATTTAACAAAGTATATTTAGAAAGCTGTACTTATACTAATACGAATTGTACAAATGTGTAATCCAAACTTTATATTGGGAAGTTTGTCCTTTAGGAAGAAATCTTTGTTTGGTCTGTGTATGATGTATCTTTCACAAACTGAGATACTGCTGGAGGTCATTATGCCTCTTCCCCATGATTACCAAATAAATGCCTTTGCTTTCAATCGAATATCCTTGTTTAACTTGTTAAAAGCAGCCCATCGATGGGGAATCATAAATGCAGCTCAGAAATAAAGATGTTGCCACTCTCTTAAAAAGGCCTCTTATTGCTTCAGAATTGGAATTATTTCTTTTTCTGATTGCTGAGAAACAAGTGTTTTTCATTGGCGATGAGAAAAAGAAATGAATGTTAGAAATCTGAAGTAGAAATTGCTGGAATTTCACTTTGTTTCCATCAGCATCTGAAAGGAGAAATGGGGCCAGTTTGTATTTTTGACAAAGACCTGTTATCAGACCAAGCAAAGAAAAGCAAAATAAATAAATCCAATTGTGAAGTAGTAAGGCCCATTATAAAAACAAAGCTGTCATGTCCACTTGGAGGTACAAACGACAGAAATGCTGCCTGCAGCTGTGTAAAACATTCCCCTGAGTCCTGCGTTATTAAAATCACAAAGCTCTAGAAGAACCAAATAACCAAAGAATTTTGCACCATTGGAAGCACCGCATTTCCATCCCACTTAATCTCATGAGATTGCATTTTGTGTAATTAATTTTAAGTACAGTACAAACTATTTTTAAAAATCACATCACTATGCGCTGTTGTAAGATTATATTTGTGGAATGTAAACTGGAGCAATTACAGAAGCTTGTTTGCCTTCTGTTTATCGCATTGCATTTAGAACAAGGCAATAGACAGAGACCATTTTGTTAAACTAACTCTCTCCTTTTAATTGATCAGTTCCATATTTCACCATATCCCTTAGCATTGATCCTTCTGAATTTGATGCCAGAAGAAATGAATTAATACAAATCATTTTTTTAAATTTTAAAACTGATAACTTTGCAATACTTAGTGGCTGAATGGACATGTTCTGTCCTTTTCAGTAATGAGTTTCCAGCTCTTCATTCACAATATCTTCATTCTAATTGGCAGCATAGGTAGCGATACATGACAGCCCCAAATCTCTGGGGTATCAATGGGAATCTATTAGCACTGGAAGATTTACTGTGGAATTTGCCAGAAGTATGGTCCAACTAAATAAGAAAGACATGCTGAAGATCTGTATTTATCGCTGCTTGACCCTTCTATATTTTACTAATGAAATAACACAAATTTGAAATGTCTCAAATAAATTCTAGACCAATTTTTAAGCATAAACCATCTTAGAAGATGATCTACATACACAATTGACAGTCTACCTATATAGTTGCTATTTAACTACCATGAAATTAAGAAATAACATTTTTGTTATGGATTTTGAACTTAATGATCAGTAGAACATGATCTCTTGGTACTAATAATGTACAATTCCAATTATCCCCATGTGAGCAAGCCAGATTGATGAAAAAATTAAATTACCTCATTCTTCCTATGGCGTGTACATATGCATCAATTTTTTAAAAATCATGACACTGTAGACACGTGACATCTCCATTGCTACCTTTACAACACTATTGGCGGAGATTTAATTTAAACTACATGTCACATTGAGTAGATGCACCTGTATCCAACTTAACCGGGCATTGGATGTGAGAACTCAGATCGTAGAACATCTCTCATCTATTGCATTAATGGTAAGAGTTAATTAACACAAGACAGAAATTGAAGGCTAAGGTGGTATTTGTTACAATTCATGGCAAGAAAGAGTAAAATAGGTTCCCTTTTTCAGAATACAAAAGCTATTCAATATTTCTATCAAAATGTAATGTCCAAAATCTTTTTTTTCTATTTTAACCCATATCATACAATAATATCATTCTGACAGACAAACTAGATCATTACAGTCTTCTTGAAAAGGTTTTGATTTGAACATGTAGATCTTACACAAAAAATTGAAAGTCTGAAGTTGTATGCCACTATAGCTGTAAAGAGTTGTGTAAAATATCATACTGTATGCACATTTTAAGGACATATTTTGAATATATGTACTGTGGCGGGACTCCCTCATTTGCGAGGAAGTCCCAAAGCAGAGCGAGGCCTGCCAATCTGATTGGCCAGTAGCAGTGCAGTCCCATCAATGCCATTGGGAGCAGTAGTCACAGCGCAGCCTTAATTAGTCCCACTAATCTAAGTGCCAGGGCCAGGTAAGTACATGGTTCTCATGGTGGGGACTAGAGGGAAGATCCTGGGGGCTGAGAAGGGTGTGTCAGGTTGGAAAGGCCAGGGGTGTATGGAACATCTTGACAGCCCCTCCAATCAGGAAAGGGGACCCATGAGGGAGGTGTCCATCCACAATCCCACCTTTTCAGCCCAAACAGGATAATGTGCTGGGCTTCCCTGTCCCATCATTGACCTCCTTCCACCAGCCTCAGAATTGCAGGCAGACAAAGTGGCCCTTAAATGACCATTAATTGACACTTAAGGGCCTCAATTGGGGCAAGAGAAGATGAGCTGCCCAAGGCCCAGCCTGACCTGCATAAAATTACAGACAGGTTAAGAGGGCAGATAGGTACTGGGAAGACCACCCATGTAATTATAATGGCCACTCTGCCTGCAGACTCACCAGCGGAGGTCCATAAAACTCTGCAAACATCCCAGGCTGTGTCATTGGAGTACAGTCAGACAAATTTTGACACCGAGCCATAACTAAAGAAATATTATGACAGGTGACCAAAAGCTTGGTCAAAGGTAGGTTCTAAGGTGACAGAGTGCCATAATAGGGACTGTATCATACTATGGGCCCCTCTCACTAGGAATCTTACCAATTGTGCCTGACGTAATTTCAATGAACCTACTGCAGCAAACAAGAGAATCTAGACTGTCTTCTCACTAGTTTGTGTTGGAATCAAACTGAGTCCCAGAATTGAGAGGATAACATGTTCAAGTACTCTGCCATTTAACACTCATTAGTAAGTCCTGTGTTTTTAAAGCTAATTAAGTTCTGACCATCATTCTGGGAATTTATTTTGCACGGTCACTATTCTATGAGGATGGTTCTTTTCCAAAGGCTAAAAATCTAGATGGAATTCTCCTTTAACTTAAATTTGGTGAATACTTCTTTACAATTTTTTGTTAAAGCTCCAATTAATTTTGCTCTTGTTCCCTGAAAACTCACGAGTACATCCTTGAATTTTTCAAAGTAGATTGCCTAAAAATAACTACAAAATTTTAAAAGTAGCAACAGCAATGAGTGACACTGCATTTAAATCTATTCTGACATGCAATGAAATGTCTGTTGCTGTATAAATGTGCTGCATCACTGAAGCTGGATCTGAGGTGCCAATCATGGCTTGGTGGGGTGGCCTCTGAATCAAAAGGGCTGAGGTCCCACTACAGCGATTTGAGCGTAAACTGGTACAAACCTGTGGGATTGCTGCACTGTTGGAGGTGCCATCATTTGGAGGAGATAAAAAAAGTGGTCCTGTCTGCCATTTCAGGTGACTGCATGATTGTCCCATGATTGTCCCTAACCTCTCCCCTTCCACAGAAAAAATATTACAACTGCTGACAATCTGAAATAAACACAAAATGCTAGAAAATACTCAGCAGACCAGACAGCATCTTTGGGCAGAAACAGAATTAACATTTCAGATCAATGACCCTTTTGTCAGAGCGGTTCTGCTGAATATTTCTAACATTTTTATTCATGTTTCAAAAGTGTTTCTTTGGTTGTAAAGCTTTGAGGCTGAGGTTGTGAAAGAGGCTCTATAAATACAAGGCTCTTCTTATCACACTTTTGAACATTTCAATGGAAGTACTCCAGTTATAATGAGATGTTACAAGGAAATGTTAAGACACAAGAGTACAAAGCAAAAAAACAATTTAAAAAGCCATCTGAAATAAGTGGACACATAGATCATTGTCTGCCAACCATGCCTAATGAAACCATACAGTCATTTTGAACATAAACAGTTTTGTGCCTTAAAATGGGGACATTTCAGTAATCTATTCAGTTTGGATGCAGCTGTTGAAAGAGGGGAGCTTCCCCATGTTAAAATAACTGGAGTATGGTCTGACTGAACTCAACAGCTGCTCTTTATTTTGTGGTTAGATTTCTCGTGGAATGTAAGTCTGATGGAGAAGTAATTGCTCTGTCAAGTTTTTTTAAAAATTCTGTCTCATTCTTAATCGGCAATTCATACACAATTTGCTCTGTAAGTGAAGTCTCAGATCAAGCATATCAAACAAAGTCAGTCACACAGGCAGGCCCATTACTTATTGCTCCAATTTGTTTTGCCTTAGGAGGCATTTCTAAACACTGTAAACAAATATAAATTGGTCATTTTCAACAAAATTATTCTTTACCTTTTGTTTTTCTTTGGCCTTTTTTTGGTGCTAGTGTTCAGTGACCTGTGGAGTAGGGTTTCAGCAGAGGGAAGTGTTCTGCCGGCTGAAGGGCGTCGGTCGAATAATAGAAGAGACGTGCGATCCATTCTCCCGCCCAGCCAGCACACAGCAATGCCGGCTGCCTGACTGTCTGCACTATGAATGGCTTGCAGATGAATGGGAAGACGTAAGTATGGCCTGATAAGATGAAAAAGTTAACGTCAAAAAAAATGACAGAGGGGCTTCTTTTATGGGGCTTCCTCTCGAGTAAGGACTTCAAATAAATGTTTGCATGTTCCGGCATAAATAGTGCCTACAGTTATTTGACCAGGTGCCAAACCAGATATGCATGGGAACTCGAAAGGAAGCCGCAAACTGTGTCTCCAAAAATCCAGACAGTATTGTTTAAATGTTCTCTTTTTTTGTGTGGCGAGAACTTTAACCCTGTAACATGGCTGTTTCACTCATTTATACAGAGCCTGCCCAGCAACATGTTACTGGAACTCTATTTTTTATAATAGGTTATATTCCTGCATTTCAGTGATATCAAAATTAATGTAATTTTGAACATCCAAAATTTTTTGAGGTTTTATTCTAGGATTTAACTCTTTGGATGAAGAAGTACCTTTGCCATCAATCTTTCTATTACATTCTATCTATATTTCCAAAACCAATTCCATCTGGTCTGCTTAGGTACTTCTGTTTAATTGTCACTCATTCAGCAAATGTCCTGAGGATCGTACTTTGTTCCACAATACCCTCTCTATTTGTACTACAGCAGAATTTGGAGATTGAAACAGTCAAATTCTCTTAGTGATCTAGACTGAATCTCCCTGAAGGCAAATGCTTGAGAAGATGAAGATTGATATGAATGCTTAAACTGCTTTCTGTCACAGTAGCTGAACATACAGAGCAAAAGTTGCGGTCAGGTTAACTTAGTTCAATTAGTACAATTTATCTTCATATAATGAAACCAAATAAAGGACGTGCCAGAATACTTCACTTCCGTGAGTCGTCTTACTGGATGTGTCCTTCCAACATTCATGACTTTTTGGACAGTGTTTTAAGTTTTCTCAATTGTCTGCATTAAGCCTGTTTGTCTTTTGTAACCTGCCTGTCCCCCTCTACCCAGACAGGCAGGGATCAAAATATTTTTCAACTCAATTGAGGAAATGTTAACCCTCACCACGGGTGGGAGAGGAGCAGGTAGGTGAGGTTAAAATTTTAAAAACCTGACCATGCAACCCAACCCACCCTGAAAATGCACACTTCCAGTTTTAGCAAATGCATGATTTGTTTGGTGGGGGGGGCTTCAGGAAACTAAACTGCTCTCAAGAGACAGGTCAGTAACTTGTGTATGTTAACAAGGCTGCATGCCTTACATTTGACAGACTTTTACAATGAATGGCTGCGGGCCAGTTTTCCCATGGTTGGGGAAACTTGGCAGCTGAAATGAAGCAATAATGGCAGGGCCCAGCAGTTAAGTGCCTTTCTGGCTTGTGACCCAGGCAGAGCAGGTAGGCATCCTCCTCCCATCCCCCCAAGCAAGCCGACAAGCCGCCTTGTGATTAGCTGTATCTCCGCCATGATCCAAGCCTCCAGCAGTCCAAAACATCCATCTCACGACCAACAAATTATTCTATTTCCACTCCCACAATCTCTGTGTCAACTTTCTATCTCTCTTCAATGCCATCTCACCTCACAACCTTGATCTCTGCTACCTGTTCTCTGGCTGCAGCCTTCTCATGTAAGTCTGTAAACCTGGCTGGCTGAAGCCTCTACAACTGCCATCTGCTCTCTCCCTGCTGCCCCTTAAATATCAGGGCCAATATTTTTAAGTATTTTGCAATTATCTAGATAAGCAAACAAATTTCTAATTATTTAGTCAATAGGGAAAGTAAATTCCATTTAGTGTCTTAACTACCTTACATCTCGGTGATTTTTAAAAAACTATGAGAGGGTATTTTGCCATCACACCTCTCTTTGTATCAGGTCCTTTCTGAAGAGCAGTGGACAAAGGCTCCAAAACATTACAGTCCATTTGATTTACAATTCTAATATGACTTACAATAGGGGTTGAATAGATGTCTAAAGTCTCTGATTTCAATATCGCTTCAAGTCCGAAAAGTGCAAGTTTTGCAACCTTGCCTCATAACTCAATCCTTTCGTGGGCGGCACGGTAGCACAGTGGTTAGCACTGCTGCTTCACAGCTCCAGGGTCTCGGGTTCGATTCCCGGCTCGGGTCACTGTCTGTGTGGAGTTTGCACATTCTCCTCGTGTCTGCGTGGGTTTCCTCCGGGTGCTCCGGTTTCCTCCCACAGTCCAAAGATGTGCGGGTTAGGTTGATTGGCCAGGTTAAAAATTGCCCCTTAGAGTCCTGGGATGTGTAGGTTAGAGGGATTAGCGGGTAAATATGTGGGGGTAGGGCCTGGGTGGGATTGTGGTCGGTGCAGACTCGATGGGCCGAATGGCCTCCTTCTGCACTGCAGGGTTTCTATGATTTCTATGATTTAGTCCTGGGATTAACTGTCTGGGACTTCTTTTCACCATTTTCAAGATTTGATATTTCCCTTGTGCCCTGGTAACCAGAATTGGACGCAGTGTTCAAGATACAGTGTTACTGGCACTATATTGTTTCAATATGATGCTGTTAAACTTGTACGTTACTGGTTACATGGTATAAAATCTACATTCTTTTTCCTCTGCTGATTACTTTCTACAATGACTCAGAGTTCTAGGTATATGGCATGTGCACAATTTTTCATAATCAGTCAAAGGTCGTGTTAGAAATCAGTCAAATTAATAATTTGCCGAACATTGGGGGACAGGCACATTCAGTGCTCAAAGCATTTAAAACAATATTAAAGAGTTTGAAGCACTAACAACTCTGAAAGGATAAGTGATAGGAATTTTGACAGAGATGTTCTGTGACCTTAATATGCCTAGTTATAACATTTTCAGGAGAGAGAAACAAGAAAAGAGAGATGGAGTTAGTAAAATATTCTACACTTAACTGGAACAAGGTGGCACAGTGGTTAGCACTGCTGCCTCTTAGTGCCCAGGACCCGCATTCAATTCTGACCTCGGGTCACTGTCTGTGGAGTTTGCACATTCTCCCTGTGTCTGCATGGGTTTCCTCCGGGTGCTCCGGTTTCCTCCCATAGTCCAAAGATGTGCGGGTTAGGTTGATTGGCCATGCCAAATTGACCCTAATGTCAGGATTAACAGGGTAAATATGTGGAGTTACAGGAATAGTGGGGTTGTGGTCGGTGCAGACTTGATGGGCCGAAATGCCTCCTTCTGCACTGTAGGTATTCTATGATACACTGTAGGCAATTATTACATTAACACAGAATGTTGATGCACAACTTGTGGGCCGAAGGGCCTGTTTGTGCTGTAGTTTTTCTATGTTTCTATGATAGAGTTGGAAGTAGGAAGGCAAATGGTACAATTCTCGATGTGCATTACAGGCCGGTAAATAATGAAAATGAGATGGAAGATAAGATCTACAGACAGTTCAGAGAGACATGTACGAGTAATGGGGAATGGCATGGGGTGATTTGAACTTTTTCCTGCATAGACAAGGATAAAGATAATTAATGTGGTTAAAGTTGGGAATATGTTGCATAAGAACACAAGTACCCAAGAACACTTTTTAAAACTGAATATTTCGAGTCCAACAAGAAGAAAAACATTGCTCAATTTAGTCCCAGGACATGGAGAAGGAGAATTAGCAGATGTGTAAGTGAGTGTGGGAACAATTGGAAGATAGTGCTCACAACAAAATTAGGTTCGTTGTAAAATTAGAAAGGGTGAGTGAAGAATCACAGATAAGGATGCTGGGCTGGCAAAAGGTCAAGTTGAATTATTAACTGTGGAAAAGGAGTTAGTTCCGAGTTAGCTGAACTTGATGTTACTAAATAACTGGATCCTGTAAAATCCATCCTAAGCTGTAGAAAGAAATTGGATCAAAGATACTTTTTCAACCCTTCCTGAATGTAGAAATGGTGCTGTGGACTGGAGAAGGAATCAGTTTACACCTTTGTTTAAAAAGGGAGAGAATGACGAACCAGGTATCCTGGAGATTTTAATCATTCTGTGGTGATACTGCGTTTTAAGATCCCCCCCATTCCTTAAATTAATATATAAACTTGTTACCGTGTGGGGGAGTCTGTCACCGAGCACAGTGACTGTTGGTTTAATTGATGTACGGTACTTTTTAGACAGATTCCTGATTTGACGGGGAGTATAGAGATTTAAGTTTGAGATCAGAGAAATATGAAAAATTGTTAGCGCAGATCTTGAAAGAGTACCTAAATAACAGGGCAAGCTGAATGGACTAAATATATCATTGCGCTCAAAAAAAAAGTAATTCATTCTCATTGAGACACTCAAACATAATGAGGCGATACATACAAGGACTACTCTTTCGCCTGTTATTAAATAGCCTTTTCCCTTTGATATTATGTTCTTATTGACTATAACACAAAAAACATTCTGGATGTCCTGCCAGTGATGTGGAAATCTCTATCGTTTCACATACTTTTAGACTTGTTTCCACCTCTGTACAAATCAAATCCTCTGTCTGTAAGTAAGCCTGTATCACAGGCGGAATGTTATATTATGCAGGGGAGCCACAGAACATAGATCTTTGTACATAGGTTATTTAATTTACCAAGCAACATTCTACATAAGAGACCCCCGTGGACTCCAGTTTACGTTGCGGTGGAAGCCACGTGGGCTGCAGTTCTCATTTTTAATTAAGATAAGGCCAATTAAGCCCTAAATGCATAGATGAGCCATGATCGTATTGAATGTTGGGGCGGGCCTGTAGGGCCTGGTGGCCTATTCCTGTTTCTATTCCTTGTGTCCTTGTGTGTAAATGCTTCTACAGGCTTGTTAATTTAAAATGATGAGTGCATTGTGTAGTTCATCAGATGTAATAAGTACATGTTTGCAGATTAAATGTAGTAGTTTATAATTGAAATCTTTTCTAACATCTTTGAAACCTAATGAAAAGGATATTTTTTTCTCGGATGCGTAGTATTAATAGGACTTCTTAAACCCACGTTGGAAATCTTGTACATGTCCCAGATGACTTACGAAGTGCAATTAGAGCTGAAGACAGCCAGCCGGTATTAAGTAGTTTTATATTTATGGTCCATTGTAGGTAGATTCACTGCTGACTCAGTCACAATACAATTTAACTGTTAATGCAATTTCCATGGTATAGATTTAGATGTCAAATTGTGAAGGAAAACAGCCGGGTAAAGTGAGATTTGGTGGAAAGAATACTCCGAGGCATTATGAGCTCAGCCTATTAGTACCCCACTTTATATGCCATTTTGTACAAACAGGGTTAATGTGCTACAGATGGTAGGAATATTAGGCAATGTGCATTTTCAAAAAGTACATTGTATAATTCTCGTGAATATTCAGCTATGAAGCAATAAGCACCAACATTCAACAGGGTACGCTTGAATCTCAATTGAAAATAATCCCAAATTCTCTTGAAGATTTCACACTGATTTCTACGCAAATTGAACTGAAATTAAAAATGTTTGAAAGACCACAAGAGTTATTATCTGTCTGGAATCTTTGTATCTTAGTAAATATTGGGAGGTCTGAAGCCATTGTTTATGGTCCCCACTCCAAACTCCAGCCCCTAGCTACCAACTTCATCTCTATCTCTGGCAACTGTCTGAGACTAAACCAGTCAGATTGCAAACTTGATGTCATATTTGAACCGGGGATGAGTTTCCACCATATATTTGCACCCATCTCTGAGACCGCATATTTCTACCTCTAACTGCACCCAACTTTTCCCTTATCTCAGTGCAAATGCTGCTGAAGTCCATATCCATGCCTTTTGTTACCTCTAGACTTGATTATTCCAACGTACCTCTGGCTGGTCTCCCATATCCTACCCTCTGTAAACTTGAGGTCATCAAAAACTCTGCTGCCTGTGACTTTATTCACACCAAGTTCCGAACACTTATCAACCCTGTGCTTGCTGACCTAAAATTAAAATTCTCATCCTTGTTTTCTAATCCTTCCATGGCCTTTTCCCTCCCTATCCCTGTAAAAGCCTGCAGCCTCACAATCCGAGATATCTACTCTGACCTCCTAAGCATCCCCAATTTTAATCGCTCCACTATGGGTGGCTACACCTTTAGCTGTCAAGTCGGTAAGCTCTGAAATTCCTTCCGTAATTCCCGCCACCTCACTTTCCTCCTTTAAGATAATACTTAAAATTTACTGCTATGCCCAAGCTTTTGGTCATCTGACCCAACGGGCTGCATTTTACAGCCCTCCCGGTGGACATTTACATTTATGTAAAGGCGTGAAGGAAGGGGCGTGCCCAGCAATCCATGGGTGGCCTTTGCATATCATTGGAAATCCCCCACCCCTATTCCTCCCCGGATGGCCTTCAAACCATGCCTTCCCATAACCCTCCCAACCTTTGTTGGCACTTTAGTCCCAACAACACCCACTATACAGTTTGAGCAGCAAGCAATCAATCCAATTCAATTCATCAGCAGCTCTTGAGGGCGCTTCCTCCCACTGAGGGGCAAAAGTCCCATTCTCGGCCCATTCACCCATCAGAAGCCTGTTATGTCTATGAGAGAGGTTTGTTTTAGATGCATTGGCTGCTGGCTCTCTCTCGCAGTGGGGAGAGGGATAAGGGCGAGGGAGCAGTGAGCAATACCCCTCCTACCCATGAAATCCAGCCCAGTTGTTCCTTGTATATTCAGTGTCAAGTTTCATTATATAATCATAAATTCCCTACAGTACAGAAGGAGGCAATTTGGCCCATTGAATCTGTACCAACAGAAATCCCACCCTGGCCCTATTCCCATAATCCCCCCTATGTATTTACCCTGCTAACCCCCTGACACTAAGAGGCAATTTACCATGGCAAATCAACCTAACCTGCACATCTTTGGAGTGTGGGAGGAAACCGGAGCACTTGAAGGAAACCCACGCAGACACCAGGAGAATGTGCAAATTCCACACATGGCTAGAATTGAACCCAGGTCCCTAGTGCTGTGAGGTAGCAGTGCTAACCATTGCGCCACCATGCTTTTCTAATCCGCCTATCCGTTACTTCAAACTTGTGTGTCCTGGTTATTGAGCTTTAGGGAAATGAGATCTTTCCTATTCATTCTGTCTAGAAAGTTATTACAGCTTCAAAACAACAAAATTTACCCCAAAAAAGAGGTACATTATAGTAAAAGTGACAATGAGTGCAGTTTATAGAAACAGTAATTTTGATGTTTGAAGTAATTTACTTGGAGAGTAAAAGTAGATGAGAAATTATCTCAAATTTTAGACTGCAGACGCTTGAAAAAATTGTGATAAGGTAGATGTTAAAATAAATTTTATCTTGCAAAATGTCCGTCAACATATGGACAATATCATATTTTCAAAGTGACCACTGCGTCTAACTGCACAGGATCCAGTTTGAGATAGGATAAAGACAAATTTATCAGCAAAATAGATCATGTTGGATTTGCAATTTAATTCAGACAACATGTGGCCTTGAAATTTTAATGTGGTGCTGTACTCATCACTGAGTCTGCAAAAACTGTTAAGAAATCCCACATTTGTACTTACCTGTGTTTTGGTTCCTGTTTCTAGTGCTCTGCGCCATGTGGTCAAGGTATACAAAACCGGAAGGTGCGATGTGTCAATCACATCCAGAAGCAGATGGAAGCAAGTTACTGCAACCATTCAACCAGACCACCACCTGTGCAAAACTGCATCATTGCACCGTGTGAATATATCTGGATAACGGGGGAATGGTCACAGGTAATGATTATTTGGACTCCCACTCTTGAAAATTACATTTTCTTGACATTTGTAGCATTTTCCATCCATAAGTAAGCGGTTCAGGTTTTTTCTTGCATTGTCATGATTGTAACACAAGTCTCCTAAATTCAGTGGTGATCACAGAGTAACAACCTCGCTCAGTAACAACTTGCACTTATAGAGCACCTTTAAAACATCCCAAGGCACTTCATATAGATGTAATCATATTTCTAGGGGGAGATGGTGGCATCATGAGAATGCCACTGGACTAGTTATTCAAAGATGCAGGCTAATACTTTGGGGACACAAGTTCAAATCCCACCACAGCTGCTGAAAACTCATCTGGTTCACTGATGCCCTTTAAGGAAGAAAATCTGCTGTGCTTACCTGATCTGGCCTACATGTGACTCCATCTCAACAACAATGTGGTTGACATTTAACTGCCCTCTAAAATGGACTAGAAAGCTACTCCATTCAAGGGCAAGTAGGGATGGGCAACAAATGCTGGCCTTGCCAGTGATGCCCACTTCCCATCAAAGAATGAAAAAAATTTCTATGGACCAAGATCTGGACAATGGGATTAGGTTTCAGACAATACAGACAGAGGGCAAACTGATCTCCTTCTATACCAAAAATAGACACTGATCCAAATGAGGAGATGTTAATAAGAGTGAGGTGGTCATAAGGATCAAGAAGTAGCAGCGAATGAACCCAAAGGGGTGGGTAGGTAAAATTTAAACTTGAACCTACCTTCCTGTCCTGATTTCATAGCCTGGCCCACAGATCTCCTATTTTGTCGTGGATCTTGACAGGTAATCAACTTGCACCAAATTAGTAGATTCAGCAGATAATTAGATGGGAGGCTGGGAACTCAACCTTACATTAAAATAGTTTGACTGGGTTTACGCCTTCCACGTGTGTAGCCCCTTCTGTAGACAGCACGGTGGGAAAGAGCTGGAGACGGCCTTTACTAGCCTCCCTCTATTTTTCCCCCGATCTGTACCTTTTCCAGGTACAAGGCAGAGAGAAGATGTTGGTGCTGTATCTTCCATGAGCGAAACCACAGTTGGTATACTGAGAGAGGCAAGAGAGGAAATTGCTGGGGCCTTGAGAGAAATCTTTGTATCCTCACTGGCTACAGGGGAGGTCCCAGAGGATTGGAGAATAGCCAATGTTGTTCCTTTGTTAAAGAAGGGTAGCAAGAATAATCCAGGTAATTACAGGCCGGTGAGCCTTACATCAGTGGTAGGGAAATTATTGGAGAGGCTTCTTCGAGACAGGATTTATTCCCACTTGGAAATAAATGGACGTATTAGTGAGAGGCAACATGGTTTTGTGAAGGGGAAGTCGTGTCTCACAAACTTGATAGAGTTTTTCGAGGGAGTGACGAAGGTGATTGATGAGGGTAGGGCAGTGGATGTTGTCTACATGTACTTCAGTAAGGCCTTTTACAAGGTCCCTCATGGCAGACTGGTGCAGAAGGTGAAGTCGCATGGGATCAGAGGTGAGCTGGCAAAGTGGATACAAAATTGGCTCGGTCAAAGAAGACAGAGGGTAGCAGTGGAAGGGTGCGTTACTGAATGGAGGGCTGTGACAAGTGGTGTTCCTCAGGGATCAGTGCTGGGACCTTTGCTGTTTGTAATATATATAAATGATTTGGAGGAAAATGTAACTGGATTGATTAGTAAGTTTGCGGACGACACAAAGGTTGGTGAATTTGCGGATAGCGATGAAGACCATCAGAGGTTACAGCAGGATATAAATCAGTTGGAGACTTGGGCGGAGAGATGGTAGATGGAGTTTAATCCAGACAAATGTGAGGTAATGCATTTTGGAAGGTCTAATACAGATAGGAAATATAGAGTAAATGGCAGAACCCTTAAGAATATTGATAGGCAGAGGGATCTGGGTGTACAGGTACACAGGTCACTGAAAGTGGCAATGCAGGTGGAGAAGGTAGTCAAGAAGGTATACGGCATGCTTGCCTTCATTGGCCGGGGTATTGAGTTTAAAAATTGGCAAGTCATGTTGACGCTTTATAGAATCTTAGTGAGGCCGCACTTGGAATATTGTGTTCAACTCTGGTCGCCACACTACCAGAAGGATGTGGAGGCTTTGGAGAGGGTACAAAAAAGATTTACCAGGTGTTGCCTGGTATGGAGAGCATTAGCTATGAGGAGAGGTTGGAGAAACTTGGTTTGTTCTCACTGGAGCGACGGAGGTTGAGGGGAGACCTGATAGAAGTCTACAAGATTATGAGAGGCATGGACAGAGTGGATAGTCAGAGGCTTTTTCCCAAGGTGGAAGAGTCAATTACTAGGGGGCATAGGTTTAAAGTGCGAGGGGCAAGTTTTTAAAAGAGATGTATGAGGCAGATTTTTTACAGAGCATGGTGGGTGCCTGGAACTCGTTGCCGGGGGAGGTAGTGGAAGCAGATACGGTAGTGACTTTTAAGAGGCGTCTTGATAAGTACATGAATGAGATGGGAATAGAGGGATATGGTCCCCGGAAGCATAGGGGGTTTTAGTTAAGTCAGGCAGCATGGTCGATGCAGGCTTGGAGGGCCGAAGAGCCTGTTCCTGTGCTATCATTTTCTTTGTTCTTTGGTCCGCTAGCAACACATGATAAGTATTGTGTAGGGCATGGTACCCTTTAAAAAATATATATATATTCATTTCAAACACACACAATTATGTAATTCTCATTGGCTCAAATGTTCCAGAAATCGAATAAAATGTTTTACTTCTGTAGACATGGTTTGTTTGCTGCGCTAGTTAAAAGCACTTGAACCATATTCACTTACAAACTTCTACCATATGTATTAATTCACTTTAAGCAGCCAGAGGTCATCTAGCACTGGCTAACAAAGATGTAAATCGATAATCTACTTTTATCGGGTAAATGCTGTAGTCACAAAATGCAGTGTTGTAACTAATCCAGTTTTCGGGAAGAATTAGTCTTGATTGGGTGCTTCACCTCATTTGATTTAACTACATTTGACCTTAACCCTGAGTCTGTGCTATCAATAATAACTTGGTCTAGTTCCATGTTTGGATTTTAGTTTCTTGGAAAAACAAACAACTTGCTGTTCAGAAGGAACATAAACATGTCCAGGTGAAATTCATGTAAGTCCATTTCTGGCCTGGGCTGACTCACTAATGTTAGTCACGCCACGATACCAGAATTCCAAATACTGGCTGGGATTTTGCCAATTTTTGGCAAAGTGTCAACTCTGGAATAAAAGGTGGAGGGTTGCCCGCAGGTGGCACTGACGAGTTTTCCTGCTGTATTTTTAAACTGATGGACCAACAAAACGTATAGGGTGGGTCCCACAACATAACGCTCGCAGCGTAGGCTTTTAAAAGATTGGGACATCCTTTAAGTTCCCATTGATGTAAAGGAATAAAATTAAAAACACCCCTACACAACCCCCACCCTGAATATGAAACTCCCCTCCTCCCCCCGTGCCAGGGGGTAGTGTCTGGGCAGTGCCTGGGTAATGCCAGGGTGAAGTGCCATGGTTCTGCCCAGGCAAGTCCCCTCCCGGGGTCTGTATTCACTTGTGCGCCTCCAGCCGGTTCTGCTACCCAGGCACACATTGTGGGGGGCCCATCGTGATTTATTCCGGTGTAAGAGGATGTTGACATGACTGGATAATTTAACGGGACAAGGATAATCAGGTGATAATTATACTTAAATGATGCAAATTGAGATCACGACATTTAAGGTCAGTATTCCCGTTATGTCATTGGCAGGAGGCAGGGACAATCAGTCGGAGAAATCCCGCTGGTCTAAAAGGACTCCTGTGGAATTCTCCACCACCTCCACCATTCCCGCCTCTAGATGTGAACCAGAACACTTTACATTTTTTGTGGTTAATTAGATGAGCAGTGTCACAGTACCTGCTCTCAGAATGGTGCCTAATTTAACAATTGTGTTCCACGTCACTGTGTAGTTGAGGATTATTTTCCTCGATGATCCCTCCCAACTGCAGTGCACAAGAGATGATTACCTTTCCTCACGGATTTTCTCCCTCTTGATATCAAAAAGCCTGTTGGCTCTGTCAAATTCTGAAACATGTCACAGAATAAGTGCCTTGCATTTTATGCAATACCATATCATATGAAATATCTCAATGTGCTACACACAATGGTTTTATGGCTCCCATTTACAGGACCATTCGATCATTTCCAACAGAAAAATGGCATTAGAAGGAAGCATTTGATAGAATGGAATATTTTTGCCTCTAAAATCTCCAAATTTTAATGAGGCTGTTGCTGTTTACAGAGGCCTATTGGAAACATAAAGCTGTAATATTTTCTAACCTCCCTCACAAAGATGCCACCAATCAAGTGGCCGTTAGAGAGATTGACAGCCTCCACTCGGAGAGATCCCAATTAATTGAATGGATGGATTTAGAATCATATAGGTTTTAATGTAAAGGTGAATGAATATTGGAAGGCAGCACAAAACATATGTATAAAGAAGGGATGTCCAGCACCAAAGTAGGAAAGTAAAATTATTTGGGTATGATTTAATGATCATTGAAAATAAACAGTTAAAATGAAGTCTAATCCTTAGAAATAGTCTGGGGGCAGGTTTGAGTTGGGGAGCTGGCATCCTGTTCGATGGGGCCAAATTTAACTCCCAACCATCTCTTAGCCTAACCCCAGGAGGGTCCAAAAATCAAACTCCAAATGCAGGATACATTTAGTGTAGGAAATGTGTACTTTTGTATTAAGATTCTGCATAGAGTAGTTAGTCTTCCATGACAACTTGCACAGTACAGTGTAGAATGGATTGGATAGAAATTCCTCGGAGCTGCTTCCATTGCAACTTGTAACTTCTTCACTCCAACTCTAAAACTCTTCTCAGCCATAAATAAGGAGTTCCAGGAAAAGATCATGCATGCACAAAACTAAACTCACGTGTTCATTCGGGAATAGTCTGAAAACACATGATCCAGGAATCTGACATGCTGATAAGAATCGAAAATACAAAAACCCAATCCTTAATTTAGAGTAATAAGTCTCAAAACACCAGGTTAAAGTCAACCAGGTTTATTTGGAATCACCAGCTTTCGGAGCTCTGCTCCTTCATCCGGTGAGTGGAGCTCATCTGATGGAGTGGTGCTCCGAAGCTCATGATTCCAAATAAACCTATTGGACTTTAACCTGGTGTTGTAAGACTTCTTTCTGTGCCCACCCCAGTCCAATGCCAGCATCTCCACATCTTAATTTAGAGAGTAGCTGAGGGAGCTAGTGTATGAAATAAACAAGTTCATGGAGATTGAAAACAATTTAATTATTGAGCTGAGATTAACTTAGTTAATGGCACACTAATTAACAGCAACTTGCACTTATATAGTGCTTTTAAACATCCAAGGTATTTCACAGAATATACAAGGAGATGTTAGGTCAGATAACCAAACGCCTTACCAAATGGGTTGGTTTGAAGGAGCTATTTAAAATTTGAGAGAGATGGAGAGAGAGAATTTCAGAGCACAGGCAATTGAAAGCATGGTGCCAATGGTGGCGCAGTTAAAACTGGGTATGCGCCAGAGACCAGAATTGGAGGAGTGAAGATAAAAATTCCTTCTCTATTTTAAAAGTTTGTCTCTTTAGCCTGAGGTTGTGCCCTCTGGTTCTAGTTTTTCCTTCTCTTCCACTAGTAGGAAAAACTAGAACCAGAGGGCACAACCTCAGGCTAAAGGGACGACCCTTTAAAACAGAGATGAGGAGGAATTTCTTCAGCCAGAGAGTGGTGAATCTGTGGAACTCTTTGCCGCAGAAGGCTGTGGAAGCCAGGTCATTAAGTGTCTTTAAGGCAGAGAAAGATAGGTTCTTGATTAATAACGGGATCAGGGATAATGGGGATGAGAAAAATATCAGCCATGATTGAATGGCGGAGCAGACTCGATGGGCCGAGTGGCCTAATTCTGCTCCTATGTCTTATGGTCTTATTGTGGGATTTGAGAGCCAGAGGACGTTATAGAGATAGAGAGCGCAGAGAGGACGGATGGATTTGCAAGGAAGAACGAGTATTTTAAAACTGAAATGTTTTTGAACTGGGAACCAATATAGATCCTGAACATGGGTAACAGGTGAACGAGGCCTAGTGCAAATTAAGATATGGGCAGGAGAATTTTGTATGAACTCAAGTTTATGGAGGGCGGACAATGGGCTCTGACCAGCAAAGCATTGGGATAGTCAGGTCCAGAGATACCTAAAAGCATGAATGAAGGTTTCACATTAACTCCTTTAAGGGCTGTGTTAAGAGTCATGATAGAATGCTACCATTAATCTCAGCAGCTCTCACTCAGCAAGGGAAAGTTTAGTCCTGGAATCTTGGTCTGATTACTATTCTGCAACTCCAATAAGTTTGTGAAACCAAGATGAGAACTGGAGTAGGCTCAGATGTGTGCGCTGCTACGGTCAAGCAACCTGCCCGCTGTTTAGGTTTGATTGGGCATTGCATGAATCTCAACTGTAACCCTGTCAGATAAAGAGATTAGTGCTTCCAGCAGACAATGACAAAAGCTAGTGAAAAAAGGAACTAGAAAAACACATTTCACAGGCCTAGATGTTACATGACTGAAAAAGATTGCTTATATATCTATCAATCTTGGCCCTTCATTCACGTACACATTCAACGAGGTTGAACAGTGTGAAACTCTTGGCTCCAATGTATTCTTGAGTTAGAGGTTGCCATTTACAATAGTTTTCTTAAACTTGCAGATAGCATTTTACTTATCGATGAGAGAGTCACTGCCTTAAAAAAAACAAAGTTAATGTTGTAAACTAAGCCACTGTCGAAGCCACACGAGTCCTAGAACTTCGAAACTACAAAGATGAAATGATCAATGTTTTGGCAGAGATGGCAAGCAATTTCATTGCTGAAACTGAAAAATAATAAATACATAGTCATAGAGGTTTACAGCATGGAAACAGGCCCTTCGGCCCAACTTGTCCATGCCACCTTTTTTTTAACCCCCTAAGCTAATCCCAATTGCCCGCATTTGGCCCAAATCCCTCTATTTGGGGGCAGGGAATTCATATGGTGTTCGTGGAAGTGGAAATGACTAGGGTTGGGAAGCATTTTCCGATCAGGGCCAGTGTGATCTCCTGGACTCGTTTCGATCGCCTCAGGGGGTCGGAGAGGAATTTCCCAGATTTCTTTTCCCCATATTGGCCCTGGGGTTTTCACTCTGGGTTTTCGCCTCTCCCTGGAGATCACATGGTCTGGAATGGGGGGGTGGGGGTGAATAATAGGTTGTGATGAACAAAGCATCGTAGCTGTGAGGGACAGCTCGGTGGATAGGATATTAGGATGTAGATAGGCTGGAAAATTGGGCGGGGATCCTGGATTCAGGATTCAATCCTGGACCGGGGAGCGGCGCGGGCTTGGAGGGCCGAAGGGCCTGTTCCTGTGCTGTATTGTTCTTTGTTCTTTGTTCTATACACATCTTACCCATGTAACTATCTAAATGCTTTTTAAAAGACAAAAATTGTACCCGCCTCTACTACTACCTCGGGCAGCTTGTTCCAGACACTCACTGCCCTCTGTGTGAAGAAATTGCCCATCTGGACACTTTTGTAACTCTCCCCTCTCACCTTAAACCTATGCCCTCTAGTTTTAGACTCCCCTACCTTTGGGAAAAGATATTGATTATCTAGCTGATCTGTGCCCCTCATTATTTTATAGACCTCTATAAGATCACCCCTCAGCCTCCTACGTTCCAGAGAAAAAAATCCCAGTCTATCCAGCCTCTCCTTGTAACTCAATCCATCAAGTCCCGGTAGCATCCTAGTAAATCTTTTCTGCACTCTTTCTAGTTTAATAATATCCTTTCTATAATAGGATGACCAGAACTGCACACAGTATTCCAAGTATGGCCTTACCAATGTCTTGGACAACTTCAACAAGACGTCCCAACTCCTGTATTCAATGTTCTGACTGATGAAACCAAGCATGCCAAATGCCGCCTTCACCACTCTGTCCACCTGTGACTCTACTTTCAAGGAGCTATGAACATGTACCCCGAGATCTCTTTGTTCTGTAACTCTCCCCAATGCTCTACCGTTAACTGAGTAAGTCCTGCCCTGGTTCAATCTACCAAAATGCATCACCTCGCATTTGTCTAAATTAAACTCCATCTGCCAGTCGTCAGTCCACTGGCCCAATTGATCAAGATCCCGTTGCAATTGGAGATAACTTTCTTCACTGTCCACTATGCCACCAATCTTGGTGTCATCTGCAAACTTACTAACCATGCCTCCTATATTCTCATCCAAATCATTAATACAAATGACAAATAACAGTGGGCCCAGCACTGATCCCTGAGGCACACCGCTGGTTACAGGCTTCCAGTTTGAAAAACAACCCTCTACAACCACCCTCTGGCTTCTGTCAAGAAGTGGCGTTTGCTACCAAATAAACCTGTTGGACTTTAACCTGGTGTTATTAGACTCCTTATTCTGTCAAGAAGCCAATTTTGTATCCATTTAGATACCTGACCCTGGATCCCGTGAGATTTAACCTTGTGCAACAACCTACCGTGCGGTACCTTGTCAAAGGCCTTGCTAAAGTCCATGTAGACAACATCAACTGCACTGCCCTCATCTACCTTCTTGGTTACCCCTTCTAAAAACTCGATCAATTTTGTGAGACATGATTTTCCACTCACAAAGCTATGCTGACTGTCCCTAATCAGTCCTTGCATCTCTAACTGCCTGTAGATCCTGTCTCTCAAAATATCTTCCAACAACTTACCACCACAGATGTGAGGCTCACTGGCCTGTAGTTCCCAGGGTTTTCCCTGCAGCCCTTTTTAAACAAAGGCACAACATTTGCCACCCTCCAATCTTCAGGCACCTCACCCGTGACTATCAATGATTGAAATATCTCTGCTAGGGGACCCACAATTTCCTCCCTAGCCTCCCACAATATCATGGGATACACTTCTTCAGGTCCCAGGGATTTATCTACCTTGATGCGCTTGAAGACTTCCAGCACCTCTTTCTCTGTAATATGTACACTCCTCAAGACATCACTATTTATTTCCCCAAGTTCCCTAACATCCATGCTTTTCTCAACAGTAAATACGGCTGAGAAATATTCATTTAGGATCTCGCCCATGAATGAATTTAAATAAACACTGGCAGCATAATTACTGCTTCAAGCACCCAACAATCAAAATTAGTCTTATAAATGCATAAAAATAGAGTCCTTTGAATGGAGCAATAATATTTCATTACCGTATTTGAGGTGTTAACATCCAGCAAATATTTCTGTCACCTTGAAAAGCTGGATGCTCCAGTTGGATCACATTAAATGGTCGGTATACCCTGTTCAGTGGAATTGATTGATACAAGCCACATCGCTGTTTGCTGTTGTTATCAGTTTCTAGCTGGACATAATGCCCCATTTCCTGAACACTTCAGCAGCTCTCGTGGATTTGTTCACGGCTGTAAAGCAAAAGAGAGAGGAGGCTGGTTAAACATGAAATAATCTAAACCAGATCTGAGCAGCGAAAGAAATAACAAAATCTGGAGTGGAGTAGGTGAGGGACGCAAACAGAGACAGGAAGATTGATGAGACGCGAGGTGTTGTAATGAAGAGTGATTGGGCAGGAATATATCACAGGGTTGGCTTGAAGATGGGGAAATTTGTTATTGAATATTCAAGGTAACGATATGCTCATTAAGGAACTGGTCAGATTAAAAGAAACAAACTGGTTGGAGTCCATCCAAAATGAACCAGCAATATAAATCCATTCACACTTACCTGTAAAGCTTTTCGTTTCAGTTTAGATTAATTCCAATTGTTCTCTTCATATTCAGGGCACTACGTTTCTATACAGCTGACAATAACAAAGGTTAATCATTAAAGCCCTAAAATAAAAGGTGCCAAAATGTTGCTGCTTGCCAAAAATGGTACAAAATGCTGCCCATGTTTCCTACAAGTGATTACAGTTCCAAAGGTTGCCAGCATAGCACTCTGAAGAGTCCTAGGATCACAAATAATGTTTCATATATTCAAGTTCTTTTTTATTATACATGTCACTGTCTGGCAGTTTCTGATATGCGGGACGGTCGCAAGACTCTCCACTAGCACCAAGTACTCAGAAAATCAGTCTCCCGAAGGTCAACTCCTTTAAAATAGCAAAATAAATTCAATGACTGGGCCACACTTCAGAAGAAAGGGTCATCCTGACTCAAAACATTGGCTCTATTCTCTCCACACAGATGCTGTCAAACCTGCTGAGTTTCTCCAGCATTTTCTGTTTTTGTTCCAGATTCCAGTATCTGCAGTATTTTGCCTTTATCAAAAAGAAATCTCCACAATAAAAAGTGGATATACAGTAGACGTTCCTCTATCCTATACAAGTCTGAAACATATTTGTGACTTCACATGCCTGTTTTCTTTTAATGAAGCAATAGGTGAGAAATTCTCCCCAAAAAGTCAGAATGTGATTCAAACAAATGGTAACTTTTAATGCCAATTAAAATCTGAAAAAACATCAACCCTACGTTGCTTTAAAACTAATGTCAAGCATAATGTGTACATTGCCGCGCAATTTGTGATGAGAAGATACCTTTTTAATTCTGAATCATCTCAAGATCCTGGACAATTTGTGCTGCTTCACCATTTACCCCACAAAGAATGGCAGCTGCTCCTTCTCAATTTCCTCGTAAGTTTTCTGCATTTGCAAATTAGTTGTCAATTAAATTTGCCATAGAAAATTAAGACTGATACTTAACTGAGGAAATGTTATATTCTGACAATATCTCTCAACCTCTCCAATCCAGAAAGGGAACAATTTAAACTGTAGAATCTCATTCCTATAGGTAATCAATAGTTGTTAGAGATGTTTTCTTTCTTTTCTGCCTGGCTGTCTGTATTTCTTCTTCTGTCTTAGATTTGAGACAAATTCAGCTAGACAAAGTGGCTTGTGCAATGATTCTGCGAGGTCCCAGATGCTCTGGTCATACAATTACTAGATTTTGCTTACAGTGAAGCTTTATAATTATTTTCTGACAGCATGGCCGCCCCACCCACCACGGGAATCGGAGCGGGCGAGCGGTGGACCATGGAAAGGTCCGTTGACCTCGGGTGGGATTTTACGGTTTCGGGATGAACAAGGTTGTAAAATCCCACCCCATGTATTTTTCAGTTTCAGAAGTAATACCTTCAATGCAGTTTGTTGGTGACAATCCATAAGTGTACTCATTTTAATAATGGTATTAGTGTCAGAAAGATGGAAATTACCAATTTCAAAGGGATAGTAGGTGAGGCAGCTTCTTTATTCCTCATGTATATTGGCCCATGTACCCTGCAGCAGGCTTAATGGTGAACTGGGGAGTGGTTAGAATGTAGCAGGAAGTCTGAAAATCGGTTTCGCACCAATGTCAGTTGAGGGTGGGATTATCTGCTACTGGCTGCCATACGTACCCACCAGAGACCTTCATCCAGAATCTTCACCCAGGGATCGGACCCAGGGAAGTCTGAAAGGGAATTGGGGGGAGGTGAGGGGTGCAGACTTGTGGAGGGGTTTACAGGGATTGGCCAGTAGAGTCAATGGTTGACTCTCGGGGGCAAACCTGGGGTAATTGTGAGTGGAGAGTATGCCGAAAGTTGCAAAATGCAGAGGGAACTGTTGAGATGGGAGGGTGTGGGTGTGAAACTATTGCGTGAGGGCGGACGAGGGATTTGGTGGGAATGCTGTGATGGACCCAGATTTGGTGGGTTGGCAGGATGAAGGCGGGAAAGTCGATGGTAACAGGATGGGATTCTCAGGGAGAAAGGGGACTTTGACATAAATCTGCACACTTCCAAATGTGATGGGGGTGACAGTGAGGAGGCCGAATGCTATAGTGGCGGGAGGGGGTCAATCAGTGGCTATGGGGGAAAGGTTGTGGGTGACTAGGGAAGTAAAAAGATGTTGGATTGAACTGAGAATGTCAATAACACCATTGCTGGTCTGGTCACGACTATGAGGAGCCTCATGGTGGAGATCTCAAGATGCTGCACGAGAGTTGGATCAACGGGGATGAGTGGAGATGCAGGACAACTGGACAACTGAAGGGGAACCCAGGCAATTCTAGGGCCCTGGGACACATGAGAGTTTGAAGGCCAAAGTGTGTGTGCATGGAGGAGTGCTTGCACATGGCTCACAAGGGCCCTGGCAAATAGCTTTGTCTCCCTGTATTTGTCTCACTCTAGGGGATGGAGTATCCCCAGGAAGATGCAGGAGTCACCGGGGGAGCTCTGAGCTTTAAGGACTACAGCTAAAAGAGCACATCAGATATTATTAAAGTGAATATATTTACAAAAGTTTGATACTTGTGACATTCAATAATGCACCTATGCAACCAGCTGTGATTTCAGTCATTCTTAATTTTCCTTTCCCTGCTCCATCTTCGAATTGCTCTTTCCTCCTCCTGCTGTGGGAATGTGTCCTTGCAGTGACCACCTGGTATGGGACTCACCTACATTAAAGCTAAGATCCAACGAGGTGTGTGTCCCTGGGCTGGTGGAGGGTGCAGGTGTCTGTTGTAATGCCTCTACAATTACATTTCACTCTGATCTCTTCACTGCTCTTTGGGCTTGGGCTGGTGTTGGAGCTGGACAGGGCTTCTTGTAGCTCAGGCTTTGCCGCCTTCTGGGTGCTCCCAGTAAGTGAGAGAGAGAGCAAGTGACTGCATGAGTGGTCTCCAACATGAAGGCACCCTTGGCCCTGAGTTTTCTGAGACACGCATGAATCCTCTTGGTTGGAGACAAATCCAGTCTCCCATCTCTAGTGGCTGGTCCCACTCCACTCCTGTCAGCTCGGCTGCCCTCTCCTCAAACTCTATCACTTCCTTCAGGAGTGGCCAACCTCCGCCTGTTTTCTCCCTCTCTCGCCAATTATGGTGTAACTTCTGCTCAAAGAGGACAGAGAAGATGGGGTTGAGAGGAATTGTATTTAGTATCCATTTGTACATAACTTCACATTTCTTTCTCATGCTTCCAGTTTTAGAGATAACCCACTGGATTGTGTTGCCTCTGATTGATGCCCTTCAGGCTGATGTGAAGGATTCTGGGCCAGCCCCCTCCAGAGCCGTGAGCTCATCCACTAACAAGGATAAAACTCAGAGAGGAACATCATTTGTGGAGCTTGCTGGTGCCCTCAATGCCTGAGCCCCTTCCTACCCCCCTCCCTCCACCCCCCACCCCCACCCCCCATGTCCCACTTATGGAAGGGTGAGGGGGGGGCACAGTGGACGCTCCACCTGCAGAGTGGGTAGACTACAGTGGAGCTGTGAGACAGGACATTACGGCATTGCCACTGAGGCTCATATCCCCTGTATCATTCATTGTGGCTAGTGTGAATATATATCCTGGTGACGCAGATGAGGCTCTTCATCCTCTTCTGGCATTGGTGGGTTGACCTGTGCTGGAGGCCCAGGGCACTGAATGCAATGGTGACCTGTTCCCATGCAGGATTGGTCAGCCCGCTCCTCCCATCCCTCCTGTTCTCCACCTGGTCAAGGAGGACACCCGGGGACGCGTCGCTGTACTTGGGCACTGCAGGTTCTTGTCCCTTTCTTGCCATATCAATTGGCCTTGTTGGTAAGCTGCTGTCTGGATGCTTTTTTAAAAATGACTCCCAGATGTGATGGCAGGGCCTGCACCATCCAGGCTGCACCCCGGGAAAACCCCTACTGCATAATTAATTAGGCTGGGGTCACATGATACCTCAAGAATTCCCATTGACCCCTTTGGTGGAAAAGACTCCCCACCCCATGCCCCCGCCACGGAATTTAGTCCCAGATGGGAAAATCCTGCCCATTGGCCTGCAGTGATGGAATGAATAGCGCAGCTTTGTGAAGAAAAACCAAATTGTAACTTCTTCAGATAGGAAAATCTTTCAAATTATTTATAATTTGTGATACTTAGAGTTCAGTTTTTTTTAACTTTTAGTTTATCGAACACTTGTCAAAACAGTACATTGATGCTTTTAACAATTAAGTAAATTGTGCTTGGGCAAAGTCAACCATGTTTCAGTGGGTATGGTGGACAGCTCAAACTACCCATAATTTGATGGCAAAACTCACTCTGACCCACTGTGAGAAACTAAATTACTATATTGTACAGGAAGGAGTGCTCCTTTATAGGTTTGAGGTTAAATTGTGTTCAGAAAAAGCTCTGTATTGATGATGTATCAAATGCCATTGCAGTTTACAACCTCTGTCATGTGTATTGTACAAATATCTTCAGTGGGAGGGAGTATTGCTGAATTTATACTGATAAAGGTGAGAATGACAATGTACCAGGTACGATAAATGAGAGGGATAATATCTCCATCTACCAATGACTTCCAAACACTTGTAGCTCCAACTTGTGAACGCTGGAAAGCAGGGTACTTCTAGCATATTATAGACACCAAACTTAACGATAAGTTAAAGTTGCAGTGATTTAAATTGAAATGCATGCTTACAAAATGTGCAGTCTATAGATCTGAATAGCAGTATCTATCAGAACATATTCATTTTAATTACTCAGTGTTCAGCAAGCTGTGGCCCAGGATATCAACAAAGGATGGTTTACTGCACCGAGGTCCACTCTGACCAAGACCATTATTCATACGATCTACCGTCAACATCAGTCAGTAACTGTCCAGATCCACCACCCCACAACATTAATGAATGTAATGTTCGACAGTGTCCTTCATCAGCCAGCTGGAGAGTGGGAGCCTGGAGCAAGGTATGTTGTGTTTGCAAACTGCACTTTCTGTTCATTCATCCTCACTGATTTTTATTCTCCATGTACACTAAAAGGAGAAAATTGACGCAAGAGGATTGAATTTTGAATGAATGTGATTTTTCTGCAGTTTTAGTAATAGGTAGGTGCTGAGTCATACAGACAATTCTTGACTTGTGCCAAGTTAGCTGAATCAAGCCAGAGTGACAAGATCAGGAGGTTTAGAGGGGATGTGGAAGAAAGACACTTCTATCCAGAGGGAGTCTGGAACTCACTGCCTGAAAGGGTAGTGGAGGCAGAGATCCTTGTAACATTTAAGTATTTAGATGTGCACTTGCAATGCCAAGGCATACAAGGCTATAGATCAAGTGTTGAAAAGTAGGATTAGAATAGTTGGGCGATTTGTCTTTATCTGGCGCAGACTCGATGGGTTGAAAGGCCTTTTTCTGTGCTGCAGACCTCGATAACACTATGACAGTAGAGATACTACAACTGGCTCAGGGTCTCTTGTCTACGGAGAGGAAAGTAAGTTCAAGTTCAAATTCCTGAGCACTACCCAGCAAAGCCTGAGTGGAAGTGCAGGTGTGTGTGGGGACTGGTTGATGACACATTCAGTGTTGTGCCCATTTTGATCAGATTTTAACACCCGTTTTCAAGACTAACATGAATTTTGGGCCAATTTTCCACTTCTGTTTTTTCAGACAGGTTTGGCGATGGGAGTGGAAAATCTTGCAAGATTTGCGTTTCACGCTGATGCAATTACTTTCCCCCACCCCAACCCATGCCACCAATGATGTAATGGGAATCCTGGCGATTATTATAATACATTAACATCCCATTGTCAGGCCTCTACACCTGAATCATCCCCCACCCCAGCAAAACAGTCCATTCACATTGGTGTGAGGGCAGATTGGCATGAATCACAACTGGTGATTCCCAAGGTGTGTGTCTGGCAGGCAGAACCCCCAGAAAAGCTCAGGTGAATGCATTGCTCAGAGGCAAGAGGCTTGAACCCAGGCATTACCTGGGCACTGCACCATGGCACTGCCCAGGCAGTGCCTGTGGACAGGAGTGGGAGGGGTGATCCCTGGTGAACTTTTGTGCACTGGCAAAGCCTTTAAAAATGGTACCTTGATCTTTCAAAAAACTATGTTGCTGTTGGAATGCTTGTCCCAACACCTTTTTCCCACCCACTGCTAAATTTTGGGTAAAATTCCACCCACTGCCTCCATGTGAGGCAGCAGAAGTCAGATGACATCTGTTGGGCTTGGATTCCATAAGGAGTCGATATACTCAGGGAAGAAAATAGGCACGAGAACAAGTAAAATATTTAGATTAGAGCCAAATGAACAACGGAATCTGGTTTTGCCACTTAATCAGTTGTTTATAATGATCAAAATCTACTTTCCAAAACCTTAGCCCACCTCGTATATTGTTTTGCAATCGTCATGATTGTTCAGTTGTATCAATCCTCTTGGTGACTGTCTCCCCTCACTAAAAAAACAGTTGTGTTGTATCTGCAGGAATGTGAATGAATCCTGAAGTTTACTCAATGACCGTACTTACTGGATCCTGAGAGTGACATAGTGACTATCGCTGAGCAGCCTTGTCTCAGTGCTCACACTTGTGGCCTTCGCAGGTGGACATAAAAGGTTTCATGGCCAAGGTTTATTCCCCTGGACACTGGAACAATGTCCATGCTTTCAAATAGTGTCATGTCAGGATGGCATGGTGGCACAGTGGTTAGCACTGCTGCCTCAGAGCTCCAGGGCCCAGGTTCAATTCTGGCCTTGAGTAACTGTGTGGAGTTTGCACATTCTCCCCCTGTCTGCATGAGTTTCCTCCGGATGCTCCGGTTTCGTCCCACACTCCAAAGATGTGCAGGTTAGGTTGATTGGCCATGCTAAATTGCCCCTTAGTGTCAGGGGGATTAGCAGGGTAAATATGTGGGGTTATGGGGATATGGCATGGGTGGGATTGTTGTTGGTGCAGGCTCGATGGGCCAAATGGCCTCCTCCTGCACTGTAGGGATTCCATGATTTCGATGTTGCCCCTTGTGTCTGACTGATGGCACCTTGGCTTTAACTGCTTATCTGAAAGTCTAGGAGCCCCTTCATTCAAGTGCCAGCTTACATTGTCTTTGGAGGAGGCTTCAGGCTCCCATAACCTGCAAGTGACACCACAGAGCCTAAACAGTCACTAAGAGTAAACACAGAAATTAAAGCGGTCAAACTTTTGCGATGTTTAAATACTGGCTAGCATTTTTTTTGGTTAATTGCTGGCTTTTCTTTTTGAATTTATTTAACGTTCACATTGACTTTGTCAGAGTAAAGGATGGCAGTGCTCAATGTTAACATCTGTCCAATTAACCTCGGAATTAAAAGGTTCGTAAGCAATTACACAACAATGAAGGAATTATCAGTTAATAATGCACTTCAGCACCAGCTGCATAATGAAGTGAATTAATATCAATGCTCTACATTTAAATGCATTATAGTTAGCGCAAATCACTTGTTTTTATTCCTCACTAAGATAGCTTTCCAATTATTTCAGTGCTCAGTGACCTGTGGTGTTGGGATAATGGAAAGAAATGTGCAATGCCTGACTGATGACAGTCAACTTAGTGAACTGTGCCTTTCGAACCAAAAGCCACAATTCCAGATTCCATGCTTCAACGATGTTTGTAAGTAGTTTGATTGCCACGTGATTTTTTAAAAAAATTGTAGTAAACTTAATTGTATGTTTGATTTCATCACGAACAATAATCAATTTGTGCCGTCCCATCAGGGAATTTAATTCCTCCTTTTATCTGTGTTGTGGTGAAAAATCTTCCAAGCAATACCACCCAAAACCTTATTGTCTAAAAGATCACACAGCAGAAAAACGGTTGGTTTTTTTTCCCCGACTCTCTGCCAGAGGATTAACAAAGAAAGGATTCATACCTCCGCACCTCCCCGCCTTCCCCCAACGAAGGGCCAACTTCCCCCAATTCAGTTCTTAAACAGAAAGTCAGTGTTCCCTCTTGGACGAGCTGATTTGATTCACAACATGTAGGTGGGCGGAGTGAAGTGCCAGGCAGTGACCATAGAAGGATGAGGTCATGAAACTCCAATCAGAGCGCTGCCAAGTTGCAGCCACTCAATACTGTTAACTCTGCAGCTGACAAAGCGAGGGAATTCCAAGCTCCACTGATTTTAGTTCACACGCTGTGATGCTGAGACAACTCTTTTTTTTAAATGACAGTTAAAATGCAACTCAAACATCCGCTTTTATTATTTATTCACCTTTTTAAAAAACAAAATCAGAAGGTATTTTTAAGTAGAGGTGATTCCCACAGCTGGCAATCCCAGTGAAACGTGCCGGTTGCAGTGGCTGCTGGATCTGTAGTGCCTGATTTTCTGTGGGAAAATCACAGTCCCCACGATTTGCCAAGAAACACTCCCTCCTAGCAAGACCCTGTGCCAGAAGGGACTGATTTAAAAATCGGCGCTCATTCCTGCCTTCCTTTACTGTTCATTATTTTTACTAACATGTTGGGCTGTGTTTATGTCTTTTTGTTCTGATAAGTTGGAAATAATCATACTTCAGACACAAAATGCTGGAGTTTCATCAGGAGTATCTCCTGCATCTCCCCATGTGGCTGGTAGTCTGATAGACAAATATATTTTTACTTGGCACATGACTGCAGTGCAGCAGTGAACCCAGAATATTTATTCACATAACAATTAGTTGCTTGCTCTTTAGGAATAATGGCCCGGAACTTCCGAGTATTGGCAATCATCACTGGATTGCCGCTCCACTCAAACCTTTCCCACTTCAAAGCTGCTCCGAATTTTCAGCCAGGTCTTCCAGACCCGGCTATACCGGAAATGTGAAGTGCGACGATTCCTCTGAGGGTTGTGTTGCAGCATTCTAGGGTGGGGAGAAGACAGGACGTGCCCCCTACCAGGGTAGTCGGGTCCGGTTGGGTGGCTGGTCAGGAGGGCAGGTTGATAGCATGGTTGGAAGCGGCTGTCGGCTGGGGGTGGTTGGGAAGCTTGTTGGGGGAATTGAGGGGGGGGGGGGGGGAGGAGGTGTGGTTAGTAGGAGTTCGAGGAGGAAAATCCGAGCGTAAGGTGAGAGTCAGTGGATCGGAGGATAATCAAGACGTCAAGGGGTGGTCAGTTCTGTAGTTATCTAGGACTTAAACCAAGTTTATCTGTCTTGCATTTCCTGAGTAACTATTCAGGTCAGTAAATCATAGAATCCTTACAGTGCAGAAGGAGACCATTTGACCCATCGAGCCTGCACCACCGACAATCCCACCCAGGCCCTATCCCCATAACTCTCGCTAATCCCCCTGGTACTAAGGGGCAATTTAGCATGGCCAATCCACCTAACCAGCACATCTTTGTCAGAACTGTCTGAAGTCTCAAACTCCGGTGGAAGATCCTGGCAGATTGCCCATTGGATGTTGAAAGATCTTGAGCAATTCCCATGGGGGTCAGCACATGAGGATTTGCATTGTGTGTGCGGTCTCCGACGATCTGGAAAAGTTGAGCCAATATATCAGGCTGGATTATCACAGGGCTGACCCCCTGCACCCCAGTGTAAAGGTCAGGAAAGAACCTGCCTACGTTTAGCTGGCTCACCCCACTTTAATTGTTTCAGGCAATGGCCCTTTAGTTAGCATGAGGCATGATTTCCGACCATCTGCAAGAGGATGTCTTGCCTCATAGAGCTGCTGGCCAATTGGAGGCAGGCAGCACTAGCATGAGCAGATCCATACATACACCTACATCTACATCTACACTTATACACATATTCACACACAAGCCAGTGGACACATGCATAAATATCACAGAAAACTATGGAGGCCAAGTCACTAGAGGGAGATAGATTTTTTTGAGATTTTAATGGCATCAAAGGGTATGGGAAGAAAACAGGAATATGGCATTGAGATTGAGCATCAGCCATGATCATATTGAATGGCAGAGCAGGCTCAAAGGGCCTATTCCTAGTTTCTATGTTTCATGCATAAACAAACAATCCAATGCATGCTTATACACATTCACATTCTCACATGCATAATCTCACACACCCATGCACATATACTTGCAATCTCACATCACATACATCACGACAGGCACACCTACACTTGCACGCAGACTCTCTCGCACTCAGGCTCCATCCACATCCCCCCCTCGCTCCCACACCTGAGCTGATCCAAACCTGCTGGACCAACCCCAACCAGACCCTTGCCCACTCCCCCCACCACCCTCATCTCGGCCCTACCTGACCCCGCGACATGACTCAGCTGGGCTACTGCCTGCCGACCTGATCTGATTTCACTAACCCAAACCCCCATTTGGACAGTGCCCCCCTCCTCCCGCCCCCAACCCGGCTGGATCCACATCCTGAACCCAATCCGACCCCCAAATCTCCAGATGTTCAACTCCCTATTATCCACCCTGTCGCCTCCAATCCCTTCGGTGTCTGACAACCCCGCGCCCCCTGATGTCTAAGCCTCCACACCCCACCCCTCCCAATGTCCGCCTCACCGCCCCCATCCAAATCCTATCCACATATCTTCGACATTTATCTTATCCCTGGCTTTCTATTTCCAATGAGCTCTTTAAACCTCCTTACTTCCCAGCAGCTAATGCCATAAAAAGGGGCCGTGTCCTCCTTCGCTCTGATTCTTTTAGACCATGACACTGGGCCCCAGTGATCCCTGCGTTGCCTGGATTTTATCCATCCGGAGTCAGGAAGTTTGGGCATGGATGGAATTTGCGTAGTTAAGTATGTACAGAGTGGCAATCTGATGCTGATTGCCACTCCGAGGAAGTTGTATCTCATGTGGTCTCCCTCTCCCTGACCCACTCTTCTCCCTTTCCCACTCTGTCAATATCTCCACTTTATTGCTCTCTCTCAATGTACCCCCTTTGCCACTCTGCCTCTTGATCTCCACCTCGAGCACCATTATCCTTGATTCTTTTGCAAACATTTCACGTTCAAATCAACTTATTTTTCAAAGCAATTTCCGTGCGGTTAAGTAAAAAGCAATTTTTAACTGCAAATGTTTCTTTCTGATGCATGTTTTCTTTCTATTGCATTTGAATTTTTCTTCAAGTGAATTCATCTAAACAGGAAACTCCATTCCACTGCAAGTACAAAGCATGTTCAAGCTGAGTGCATTCTTGGAATCCCTGGTTCATCAATTGAAGCATTCTGACCAATGGACCCATCACAAAACTTGGGGGAGGGTTGGCACCAGAGGCTCGGCAAAAGCTACCCCTCTCTACTGGCCAGAAACGTGCAGGGTGAGACCTGCCGAGCCACAAGTTCAATGTTGGCCTCTCCTGCCACCCATTATAATGGAGCAGTGATGTGATGAGTCCTTTAATTGGCCATTAGTTACCCACTTAATGACCTCAATTAGGCCATGGGTGGACAACCCACCTGACACCACCCCAGCCACTCATAAAATTGCAGTGGGTGCATCATGGGTGGACCAGCGGTGATGGAGCGCAACCTAACTTACATGTCCACCCACCTGCTTTTCTGCCCATAGGTGCCTCACAAAATTTAGCCATTATATAATATACGTATCTTGATTTTTGTTTTCTGTTTTAAAACTTGCCCGTCTTAATGCCTTCCAGCACATCTGAAAGTGCTTTACAATCAAATAAGTCCTTCTAAAATACAGTCACTTTTGTAACTGAGGGAAGCATGGTTGCTAATTTGCACACAGCATGGTCTCACACTCAGCAATTAGATAATGACCAGATAATCTGTTGTCGGAATTTTGATTGAGAGATAAATATTGGCCAGGACACCAGGGCCGTAGCCTTGCTGCTGAAGAAATCTAACTCGGAGGGTACATGGGCTTTGGTTAAATGTCTGGTCTGAACGACTGCATTTCTGACAGTGTCATGCTTCCTGACAACTGCGTTGGTGCAAGGCTTGAACTCCCAGCCTTCTAACTTGAAGAGACACGAGTATTCTCACTGGGCTGAACCCAACGTTGAACCATATAGTTTAATATCCCATGGATGATATTATGCTACATATAATCTTTTGATGTTTTAAAGGTGATGTTTCAACAAGTTGCAGTGATATCCAGAAGACAAAGCAAGTACACAAGGATGGAGAATATCTGCTCAAAATTGAAGGCAAAATGATAAAGGTATTGCACTAACAAACTGCATACTGTTTGCTCAGAATCATGAGTGTTGCATCATTATATTGATACTTTGGTTTGCAGATATATTGTGCAGGAATGCATTCTGATTATCCCAGGGAATATGTAACTTTATCCAGTGGGGAGGCAGACAACTATTCCGAAGTCTATGGATACAGGTAAGTAATTTATTGGCAGAATATTAAATAACCACCTTACTCATTAAGTCGTGCTCGTGTAAGAATTACAGTTGCAGACATATTTCCATTTAAAAAGAATAAACTTGCATTCATATAACCATCTCTCAAATATTCAGGATTCAACCCGCTCCCCAAATGCTTTGCAAACAATTCATAACTTTTTGAAGTGCTGTCATTTTTCTTTCAGAGATAAATGTGGCTATTTTCACACAGCAAGATCCCAAATGCAAATAAAATAAAATAACTTGTGTTTGTTGAGGGATATATATCTTTCACAGCACGTGTTTTTGTTTTCTTTTAATAACGCTATGATTTATTTTACAATTATCCAGACAAGCATACTTGGCATCCATTTAACATTTGAAAGACAGCCTTAGTATTAAATGCAGGTGTCGGCTTAGAGCATGTTCTGCAGACCCTGGAGTTTGAACCAAAAACCTTCTGATGTTGAAGGAGAGAGTGTTATCACTGACGGAATTTAAAGACCAATTGATTAAAAACATTAATTTTTCTGTTGTGTTTGTGATAAGAAATTAGAGTTTTCTTCTTCATTGATTTACGGTTGGTGAATATCACTCGCAGAGCATTCTGCAAGGAGGATTGAATATTGTTAATTCACGTGAGATTTAAGTAAACTAACAGCACAAAACCTGACTGATAGAACAATTATCAGTTCACTGTGTTTTGCTTCTACACCTGGGATAGAATGAAAACTTGCGGACAAGACATCAGCTACTTCCCCACAATGGCACCCAGGAGGCCAGGCTTCCCTCCTACAGCACATGCAGATTTTTGACCCAATAATATAAATATGCAGCTCCCCAGTTGGAAGCATTTTCTCCCACTGCCCGTCTCCAGTGCACAGCAATAGCATAATTTTGCAAGATCTGCCCTGGAGTTCCCTTCAAATGGGATGGGTCCATTCAATGTTGACTCATTGACAAATTTGAGTATTCAGAACGTCTTCTTTTAGGCAGTCCCTCGGAGTCGAGGATGATTTACTTCCACACTAGAAGTGAGTTCACAGGTGACTGAAGAATCCAATGCGTGATCTACAGTCTCTGTCACAGGTGAGACGGACACTAGTTGGAGGAGCAGATAGGTGGGGTGCCCGGGTTGCCAAGCGCTCCTTTCACTGTTGACACTTAGCTTCAGCTTGCTCTCGGCAACAAAACTCGGTGTTCAGCTCCTTCCTAGATCCTTTTCCTCCACTTTGGGTGGACTTCGGCCAGGAATTCCCAGGTGTTGGTGGGAATGTTGCACTTTTTCAAGAAGGTTTTCAGGGTGAGCTTGAAGCTTTTCCTCTGCCCTCCTGGGGCTCGCTTGTCATGTCGAAGCTCTGAGTAAAGCGCTTGTTTTGGGAGTCTCATGTTCAACGTGTGGACAATGTGGCCTGCCCAATGGAGCTGATCGTGCCGCGGCAGGTGCAGGTTGGTAGGGATTCTTTGTCTTATGCATGTTTAGTATTGGGCCTATGTTCTCATAGCTTCAAAGAAGGTGATGATGACGGCTTAGAACTCTGCTTCCAAGTATGTGCTGACGCAAGCATTGTCTGCATACTATAGTTCAATGACAGAGGATGGGATGATCTTGAATCTGCTCTGCAGGAGGAGGAGTTTGAGCAGATTCCTGTTTGTTCTGTAGTTTAGCGCCACTCCAGCGGGGAGCTTGCTGGGGGTGGGATGGAGCATTGCAGCAAAGAAGATCGCAAAGAGAGTTGGGGTGATGACACAGCCTTGCATGACCCTGATCCAAACATGAATACGGTCTGTGGTGGATCTTTTGATCACAATCACTGCTTTCATGTCAACGTGGAGCAGGCAGAGGATGTAGACAAACATTTGGGGGCAGCTGAAAAGCAGAAGGATGCTCCATAATCCCTCATGATTGACAACGTTGAAGACCTTTGTGAGGTCAACAACCATGTACAAATGTTGGTGCTGTTCCCTGCATTTCTCTTGTAGTTGCCACGTGATGAAGATCACACCACGAGCTGGTGGTGGGCAGCATGCTACAGGATGGAGTTGAGGACACTCGAGTTGAAGTCAGTCTCTCTGTTAAAGAGGTCTTTGAAGTGCTACTTCTAGCAGGTGCTGTCTGGCTCTGTTCTTGAAAAGCATCTCTTCCTTCTTGGCCAGTTGTGGGGTGGGTCC
This sequence comes from Mustelus asterias, assembly GCF_964213995.1. Lineage (NCBI taxonomy): Eukaryota > Metazoa > Chordata > Chondrichthyes > Carcharhiniformes > Triakidae > Mustelus > Mustelus asterias. The sequence goes on from NC_135809.1 coordinate 52,800,418, forward strand.
CTAGATGCTTGGGCCACAGGTGGTCTTAACTACGCTAGAGAAACTTTACATGTCACGGTTGCCGGCTAGCCACTGGCTCTTCTGCATTTTCTCCACCCATCTGTTCTTTAGGTCACCGGATTTTTGCTGGACCTCCGCTTGCAGCTGTCTGTAGAGCTTCTTTCTTGCTCTTGAGTTGGGTTGCTGTTTCATGTTCAGAATGGCCTTGCAATTGCAGCTTATCAGCTCCTGGATCTTCCGGTTGTTCTCATCGAACCGATCTCGGTGATTTCTGGTTGTGTGACCAAGTGTCTCTTCACACATGTTGACTATGGCGCTGTGGACACTCTGTATCTCAGGATCACTGGGAATCATCAGGTTGGCAGTAGTTGGGCGCTGGTTGAAAATCATAGAATCCCTACAATGCAGTAGGAGGCCATTTGGCCAATTGAGCCCACGCCAACAACAATCCCACCCAGGCCCTATCCCTGTAACCCCACATATTTACCCTCCTGGTTCGCCTGACGGGGTCAATTTAGCATGGCCAATCCACCTAACTTGCTCATCTTTGGAGTGTGGGAGGAAACTGGAGCGCCCGGAGGAAGCCTACACAGACCTGGGGAGAATGTGCAAACTCACACGGACAGTGACCCGAGGCCAGAATTGAACCTGGGTCCTGCCGCTTTGAGGCAGCAGTGCTTGCCACTGAGCCATCCAAAAGTGTTCTCTTATCAGGGTCTTTGAGTGCCTCAGTGTTGATTTTTCTGTGGCATTGTTTCTGTTGCTGTCACTGCTTTGGAGCTACATTGATGTTGATCACAGAGTGGATTAGCCGGTGGACTGTCCAGCAGTCATTGGTTCCTGTCATAGTGCGGGTGATATGCACGACCTTGCAGTTCCTCACTTGGACGATAATGTAGTCAAGCAGATTCAGTGTTTGGAGTGAGGGTGTTTCCATGAGGCATTGTACTTGGATCTCTGGTGGAACAAGGTGTCGGTTATGATGAGGCTGTGTTCTCGGCATTTTGTCAGGAGGAGGCTACCGTTGATGTTGGATTACCTCCTCTCTGCCGATTACACCGCCCCAGAGGCCTGTGTCCTTTCCAACTCTAGTGTTGAAGTCGCCAAGGAGGATCAACTTATGGTCCATTGGGACTTTGGCCACAGATTGTTCGAGGCCAAAATAAAATTCCTCTTTAGGCTTACCTGTAGCATACATGCTGAAGACTGTCACACACTGGTTCTGGGCTAGGGTGAGCTGAAGGGTCATGAAGTGTTCATTTATCTCACAAGGGGAGTCTCCGAGATGGTCAAATAATTTGTTTTTAATGGCAAAGCCAAACCCATGGAGGTGATCACCTTCTGCTTTACCTTTCCAGAACTAGGTGTAAGCGCCACCCTTTTCTTTGAGTTGCTCTTCCCTTGCCCACGTGGTCTCACTTAGGATGGCAGTGCCATAACACCTGAGCTCCTGGGCAATAATAGTGTGCCATTCTGGTCTGTCACTGTTGTTCATGAGGGTCCTGGTGTTCCAGGTCCCAAACTTCATTTTAAGGGGTGGAAGATGCCTGTGCGTGAGTTCACTGGACTGCACTCCAACCCAGAAAGCTAAGCTCTGCAGGTTAATGAGGTCAACAGTTGCAAGAGCACTAGTTTAAAACACATTTGAACAACATCTTGTTACAATAGGAAAGCAGAGCTTGCCATAAAGTTTCAGCATAAACAGCTGATGTTCCCAAACCTCTTTTAGATTAACTTTGATATCCCATGTAATTGTTTTCATCCACTGCTCCAAGCCTTAATGTGACCCAGTCACTATGGGAGGAAGAGCATCATCCTGTAGAGAGGACAAGAAAATAAAGTTGGACAACAACAGCACAAAACACCTTTATGAAAGAGCAGGGTTCATAGAAAATTAGCAGTTGGCTAAAGCACCTTTAGGAGCAGTATCTAGGGGAGGGGTAATGTAAATATTAAAAATTATTGAGCTCAGAAGTTGAGGAAAAGTGTTAAGGATTTGTATAATAGACGTTGATCAGAGCAATAGTATAAAAATAAGTATTGTTCTAACTGGAATTTCTAAACATTATTTTTGTTTAGGCTGCATAATCCTTATGAATGTCCTTATAATGGGAACAGGAAAAAAGACTGTGCTTGTAAAAACGATTATCTCGCAGCAGGGCACACTGTGTTTCACAGAATACGCTTCGATATCAGCACAATGCAGATTATCAGTAAGTCCTTTCCTCATCTTGCTTAGGGTTGGATAATATTCTTCTTTGCACAAATCAGGGGAAGTCATCGATTTAATCGCCATAATTGTAAAGGGACGTAGTGGACAGTGATGAGTCACAAGAGTAACCAATATTGCATCTATTAACAACAAAAACAGAAAATGTTGGAAAAATCTCAGCAAGTCTCTCCACAGCATCCGTGGAGAGAGAATAGAGCCAGTGTTTCGATTCAGGATGACCTTCAACAGAGCTCCAGCTAATACGTCAATGGACTTTGTTATTTTTGTTGCTGCTATTTTGCACAAAGGATTTTTGGGTTGAGTTGATAGAGAGAGATGAAGTGGTTATTGGTAACGACAAAAGATGGTGCATAAAGTAATGATTGCAGCAAATTTATGGAAGGAAATAGAAAAAACTTGGGCCTAAATTTTTGCTCCCAGGTTGCAAGCTCCGCAAATCAGACCCGTTTGCTCTGCAAACCAGACCCGGGAAAAAGTGCCCCAGGAGTTGGGAGTTCCATGCAGCAGTTTCTCTGGGAGTATGGTTGGGCAATGCTGGAATGAGTGCGGAGTCTGCCGGGTGTGAAGGTGAGCTTGGCAGAAGGCCTGTCCTCATGCAACAGCTTCGGAGAGGCTCTCTCCCATTGTGAAAATCCAGGCCTTGCATTTTATAGTGCCTTTCACAACATTAAAACCTACATCTCATGAGGTGCCTTTAGAAGTGTAGTCACTGTTGTAGGAAAGTGCAGCAGCCATTTTGGGTAAAGCAATATTCTATAAGCAGCAGTAAGATAATGACCAAGTAATCCATTTTTGGTGATTTGAAAAAATAATTGTCCATTCGCCTTGCTTCATCTCTCTCTAATTTCAAGGTCTTGCTGAAGAGTCATCTCTGACCAGATCATTCATTATTTACCTTTATCTGGCTCAATGCTCTTAATTTTGAAAATCTCTTAGAGATATCCTTTTTACTCCCTCTGGATGCAGTTTTTCTTTTTAAATTCCTTTAGAATGTAGAGTGGGAAAAGAGATATTTTGAAAGCTACCTAACATATCCAGGTGATGAATTTATTTCAAAAGCACAATTTTTAATTGAAACGACTGATTTCACAGCTGTGCCAACAAAACATATGTTGCCCATTCTTCCTGTCTTTCTTTTGTTAGAGCTGTAGGACCCTAACTTCTCATGGCAACTGGCTGTGCTCACCTACTGTAGCTTATATAACCTTAGCCACAGCAGTCCATTTAAACATTGCTGTACCACAACATTGAGCAAACGAGCAGTGAAGCAGACCTTGCAAACAATATGTTACTCATTTGTTACACTAGCTTTGCAAAATTAATAATGGTTTCAAGATGGCTTTGAATTTACACAGATGAGACATTCTAAGAGTTGTACTCTGCTGTAATTTTATACCAAAGCAGCTAGTTCCATTAGTCAGATAAAATCTATTTAATCAGGCTGTTTTGAAATAAATAAAGCAAAAGGCTGAAGTTCTGTCAATTTAACATTATTGGGGGAAACAAGTTTTCTATAATTTTGGACCTGATGATGCATCAGTCCTCCATTTTATTACCTGATGGTCATTTTACCCTCCAAGTTTAATATTATTAACAAAAGACTCAAGGGAGAGGTTGTAAGAACTTTTTCCATGCTGAGATTTTTCGGATGTGGAATACTCAGCAGAAAAGGTGGTGGTAAGCAGAATCCATAATACCTATTAGAATAGACAGGTGTTTGATGACCGGTGTGGACACAATGGATCTCAGGACCTCTTTCTATGCTGTAAAGCTCTGTGGCCAGAATTCTACTGGCTCACCCCGCCCATCGATGGGGAGGCTGAGGGCAATGAGGGTGCCCCTTGGGCAGTGCTATCCTGGCACTGCCCATCGGGCACTTTGGCACTGCCCACCAGGCAGTGTCAAGGGATGGGGCTTACAGAGGCAGGGCTTATAGGGGTGGGACCCATGGAGGCCGGGCCTAAGAGGCAGAGCCTGAGGGGGAGGCCCGATCGGCGTGGGGGGTGGGGGAGCACGCTGCACACTCCACCTGTGATTGGATCAGTGGCAAGGGGGCCCACTGCCACTCTGCAGATGAACAGGGACATGGGGAGGTGGTGCCCACTCTGTATCGCGATCGTTCGTGGGGGAGGGGATATCAATCGGTCTGGGCGGCGGCGGGGGCTGCATTTCGGGCAGTGTGGGGCTCGCGATCGGCTGCAGCCCCCCCCCCCCCGATTGCAGAGGGTGGGAGTTTGTTCAGGCTGCCTGCAGCAGCAGGGACCTGACGGCTCGCTCTGACTGTCGGACCTCGGCTATTGCTATTGGCTGTGTGCAGAATCAGGGGTCTGTGCATGTGCAGTACCTCCCTCTGCAGGCTGACTGGCGAATTAAGCTCAGCCCATTGCCTGCAGCAGCTAGAACTGGTCTTGCCCATTTTTCCATGCACTAAGTGCACAAGATTGGGCGCGAAAACCAAAAAACATCTGCAAATCTCCTCTTTTCACGCTAGTTGAACGCTTAGAATCATGCTCATAAAATTCCACCCAATGACTCTCTGACCTTGGAAAAGGGATAAACATTTGAAAAAGAAAAAAATGAATGAGATTTGGAAGAGGACAGGGAAGGGACTAAATGAATAGCTGCTTCCAAAAATTGGCACAAATGCAAGGGCTGAATGATCTCTTCCCCACGAGGTTCATGGGGAAATCACCTGAGTGATCTCCCTGTGTACTCGTTGAGTACAAGTTCCCCTGGTAACAGGCAGTGACCTGCCCAGCTGGAGTAGAGTGGACTAATTGCATTATGATTCAGTGATACCAAATTTGGGATTTTAAAAGGCTGTAGATTGAAAAGTCTGTTGTGGATGAAGTATTCCAGATTAATGAGGTTTTGGTTGAGTTAGAGTAGGTGACAATGTGACTTATTTTGATTTCAGTCTTGTGAGAGAAGAGCACCTGTCATGAAGGAATAAATCCAACACTTTTTTGGATATCATGGCAGGCAACAGATCCTCTTATCCATAAAGTCACCATTGCTCTTAAAGCAGAAATAGAAAACAATGCATGGAATAACAATGTGGAATATGTTTCTGATATCTCAATTTTTCCAGTTACAGACTTGCATTTTGCTCAGACAGTTCATGGAAGGGCAGTGCCATTTGCGACAGCAGGAGATTGTTATAGTGCTGCCAAGTGTCCCCAGGTAAGGAATGATCTATTTGAATCAAAGTTATATATAATCTCTCTCTCTTTCAACCTTTCCGCACTCTTGACAGTGCATCGGTCAGACTTTTGTCTGTTTCAGTGGCTAATTATTCCTGGAACAAATCGCTAGTCTGTCACCAGAGGCCTATAGCTTATCACATCACATCAAGCACAGCCACACACTCTCTCTTGTACACATGCACATATGCGCACGCACGCACGCACCCCACACAGACACGGAGAAGGTGCAAACTCCACACAGACAGACATCCAGGCCGGAATCAAATCCAGGACCCTGGTGCTGTGAGGCAGCAGTGCTAACCATCATGCCATCTATATACCATCCACTTTTCCAATTTAAAAGTGCTCAATTGTAGGATTAAGTATACATTTAAAACCGAGAAAAATTGTCAGAAATTTACAGTCAGTAGTTAAGAGAGAAAAGGGAGAGATACGGCAAATACACTTTTAATAAATAATATTTTCCTACGTAACTGCTTGTCAAAATGGAGTCATTTGGAAACCTGGCCCATGAGTGTTTCTGGAAGCTCTATTTAACAGACAAAAGTGACACTTTCTGCTGGAGGGTGTTTACTTGCTGACCTGACATCAACCTGTAAATTCCATTAGGTCACCCCCTGTAGGCAGTAAACTGGCAATCTCAAAATCCCTGCCATTCATTAGAGGCCCCAATGGTGTCTTACCATTCTCGTTACAAAGGTAAAGAACAACTCTGTCAACCCTCCTTTTGTTATCCATTTCATCAAGTAAACAGTATTGTTATTTGTGCATCCAAGGGATTATCAGGGTTTGTGGACTGTGGCATCCGTGCGGATCAGCCCTGCTGAGAACAGCCCCGATATGTTGTGTAAGCTGTAAAATCTGCGAGTGGATTCTTGTCTTTCCATGTATAAAGATTAAGGTATATTTAGCATTTACATGCTATCAATGAAGTGTGTATCAGCATTAAAAACTTTACCCCATTATTTCCTATATATATTCGCTTCCAGCACAGAGTGCTGAAGTTACTTTTATGTTCCAAAATAATTTGTTACAAGACCTATTTCTGCATGGAATGGTATAGATCTAACTATGCAAAAATATAATGAATAAAAGGACATATTTGCTTTTCAAACTTCAGCTTTCACTTCATCGGATAACTAAAACGAATCATTACAAACATTTACTCTTCAGCTTCAACCTGGAGAATCTGGGTTAAATTAGTGTGACGACTACTTGCATCAATTGAAATGAGGTGCACTTGCTAAAGTGCGTTACACCTGAATATTGGCCACCACTCTCCTCCCATCCAAAAAATGTGACTAGTTCTTGATGTTTGTGAGGAAACGATGAATTAACAGACTTCATTTTGACAAGCAGTTACGTAGGAAAATATTATTTATTAAAAGTGTATTTGCCATATCTCTCCCTTTTCTCTCTTAACTACTGACTAGTACTAGTAGATTAAATGGTATCAGCTCAATTTGATAATATGGGAAAACATAATGGCCAGATTTTACCACCCCGCCTGCCACGGTAATCGGAGCGGGCGAGTGGTGGACAATGGAAAGGTCCGTTGACCTCGGGTGGGATTTTGCGGTTTCTGGACAAGCATGGCTGTAAAATCCCGCCCGTAGTGTAGTAATTGGCATTAATTTATATAACGTTGCTGATTGCAAATTCAAAGCAACAACTTTTATCGCACCTTTAATGTAATGAAACATCCCAAGATACTTCACAGGAGCATTACTAAACATATCATTCGCTTATTTTGTGAATGTCCTGTGTTTTTTCCCAAACGTGAAAGTAAGGTCACTTTGATTCTAAATGGGATAAAAACCCTTCGTTGTTAATACTATTAGATTTGACCCTGAGGATCTCAGCTGGAAACTCCTGAGAAAGTGGCTGTTTGAGTGTTTTCCCAGGCAGTCACAAATACCCTCACTTCTCATGTAGGTGCCTCTGAGAATGCCGTAATCTCTCAGTTGAATGCAGGGTTTGTTAAGGTACCAGTTATGGTGTTCTGAACATTTCTCATCACATCTTGTCACAGAAAATCATGCATCCAGTTTACACAAATAGCTCAGTGACGAAACATGTTCCCCAAGTTAAGGTCAACTAACATCTTTAGGGAGCAAAAAGTTAATGTAAAAATCTGTGTAAATTTGTTGATAATCCTTCCGTTTGGAATGAAGCCAGTTTTACTTGGTATACCACTTTTTCAGATGCTACTTTTTGGCAGTCAGGTTTATCTAAGAGCGATTTGACAAGGTCAACAGCCCAACGTCATTCCATGGCAATGATCTGCAGCTTATGTTTTGTTACATTTTACTCTGATTGTCGAAACAAAAGTATACCATGATCATGAGAACTGCACAATTATTCCACTGTTCTGTGTAACAATAAAGGAGCAACTTACCTTCCCCAATCATCTGGATTATCCTCTATGAAATAAAAAAATCTCTTTGACAGTCCAGTTCACCGAATTGAACTGAATGAATTACCTATGAGTCCAGATCTGGGCTGTTTAAAAACAAGAATCTGATAAATCCATTTTACTGCCTTTGCAGATTGGACAAGGACAAATGAGTTTGTTTCTATCTTCTATCTGACTTCTTTACAGTAGGTCTGTGATCAAGTGATGTAGAGCTGACTTATTTTGTGTACAAATTTCTTCCTCACTGATTTAGGATTTTTATTTTGTGCATGTCCCACCCCCCTCCCCATGTAAAACTTTCTGATCTCTGTCATGTGCATTGTTAAGGCTGCTGTCTCACCACCATGTCCATTGTTTGACTTGCTTTTTTTCGTGGTGCTTAATTGCTAAGAGGCACATTCACATAATCCACAGCATGCTCAGTGTCCACCAGTGAAGAGCATTATTTATGCCTGCCCGCCCCCACATAAAGGTTTAACCCCAGTGTGAGACAAACTTTTTCAAACCCTGCTTACCTGCAGATAGCGGTTTCCATCATAATCAACAACATGCTGACTGAGCAGCAGATATGTGGAGCTCTCCTTAGATATACTTAGGCTGTCAGATCCCACACTTTCAAAGTAGAAATTTAGAGGGAACCGATGGGCCAGTAGTAAGGCTGATTCAAACAAGTTGGTAGCATTAGCATCAGTAGTGAAGCTTCTGAGTCATTTGGTTTTGAACTGACCCAAAATAAAGACATAAAGACTGTCTAGTTCTGATCACTTGGTTATAGATAGTGATCTTCCTTTGAAAATTAAAGGATGTGGATCACAATACTTGCCCACAAAATGAAAGTGTAGCGATTTCTGTTCCTCTTCTGCAAGTGTAATCATTCCGCGATTTTACCCACCCTTCGCTGGTGACGTTGTGGGGTTCACACCTACAAAGGACAACAAACTCATCTCAATGTATTTGGAAAAATTTTCAGGCTCCCTTGCCATATTATCCCCACTCACTGTATTTACAAACCTCACCCATGTGACGGGGGCAGGGGAAAGGAAGATGCCAGCAATGGTTGGGGTGGGGAGGGTGGGGGTGGAGATGTTGCTGATGATTGGGGAGGGGGGGCAGGGGTGCAAGGGAGATGCCGGTGATGATGCCATTCAATGATCGCCGGGGGAAGAGATGCCGGTGATGATGCGGTGGGGGAATGGGAAGATGCCGAAGATGATCCGGGGTGGGGGGGGGGGGGGTGGGGGGGGGTGGAGAGATGCTGGTGATGATGGGGGAGGGGGAGATGTGTGATGAAGGTAGATGGCTGTTGAGGAGCAGGTAGGGAAACAGGTCCTGGAGAGATGTAGTAATAACAGGGTTGTCGTGATGGGAGACTTTAATTTCCCAAACATCGATTGGAATATCCCTAGGGTAAGGGGTTTGGATGGGGAGGAGTTTGAGAGGTGTGTTCAGGAGGGTTTCCTGACACAGCACGTGGATAAGCCTACAAGAGGAGAGGCTGTACTCGATCTGGTACAGGCTAATGAGCCTGGACAGGTGTCGGATCTCACAGTGGGAGGGATAGTGATCATAACTCTATCTCCTTTACGCTGACATTGGAAAGAATTAGGATCAGGCAAGCTAGGAAAGTGTTTATCTGGAGTAAGGGGAAATATGAAGCCATCAGGCAGGAGGTTAGAGGCGTAAATTGGAAGGAGGTATTCTTGAGGGAAAGTACCGAAGCAAGGTGGCAGATTTTCAAGGAACGTTTGTCTGGAGTCCTACATGACAACGTTCCGATGAGACAGGGAGGTTTTGGTAGGTTACGGGAACCGTGGCGCACGAAAGCTGTGCTGAACCTAGTCAAAAGGAAAAGGAAAGCATACAATAGGTTCAGAGAGCTAGGCGATGATGGGCATCTAGATGAGTATACGGCTTGTAGGAAGGGACTTAAGGAAATTAGGAGAGCCAGAAGGGGTCACGAGAAGGCCTTGGCAGGTAAGATTAAGGAGAACCCTAAGGCGTTCTATAAATATGTGAAGAGTAAAAGGATGAGATGTGAAGGAATAGGACCTATAAAATGTGACGGTGAGAAAGTATGTACAGAACCGGAAGAAATAGCAGAGGTGCTTAATGAATATTTTACCTCAGTATTCACGGTGGAAAAAGACCTGGGTGGTTGTACTACAGGATTGCGGCGGACTGAGAAGATTGAGTTTGTCGACATTAAGAAAGAGGATGTGTTGGAAATTTTGAATAGCATCAAGATAGATAAGTCGCCGGGACCAGATGGGATGTACCCCAGGATACTGTGGGAGGCAAGGGAAGAGATTGCAGTCTCTGGCGATAATCTTTGCGTCGTCGATGGAGACTGGAGAGGTTCCGGAAGATTGCGGATGTGGTTCCTATGTTCAAGAAAGGGAATAGGGATAGCCCAGGAAATTACCGACCGGTGAGTCTAACCTCAGTGGTTGGTAAGTTGATGGAGAAGATCCTGAGGGACAGGATTTATGAACATTTAGAGAAGTTTAGTATGCTCAAAAGTAGTCAGCACGGCTTTGTCAAAGGCAAATCGTGCCTTACGAGCCTGGTGGAGTTCTTTGAAAATGTGACTAAACACGTTGACAAAGGAAAAGTGGTACATGTAGTTTACATGGACTTCAGCAAGGCGTTCGATAAGGTCCCCCATGCAAGACTTCTCGAGAAAGTGAGAGGGCATGGGATCCAAGGGGCTGTTGTCTTGTGGATCCAGAACTGGCTTGCCTGCAGAAGGCAGAGAGTGGTTGTAGATGGGTCTTTTTCTGAATGGAGGTCGGTCACCAGTGGAGTGCCTCAGGGATCTGTTCTGGGACCCTTGCTGTTTGTCATTTTCATAAATGACCTGGATGGGGAAGTGGAGGGATGGGTTGGTAAGTTTGCCAACGACATGAAGATTGGTGGTGTTGTGGATAATTTGGAGGGATGTCAGAAGCTGCACCGTGACAAAGATAGGATGCAAGACTGGGCGGAGAAGTGGCAGATGGACTTCAACCCGGATAAATGTGTAGTGGTACATTTTGGCAGGTCAAATGGGATGAAGGAGTATAATATCAAGGGTAAGACACTCAGCAGTGTAGAGGATCAGAAGGACCTCGGGGTTCGGGTCCATAGGACTCTTAAATCGGCCTCGCAGGTAGAGGAAGTGGTTAAGAAGGCGTATGGTGTGCTGGCCTTCATCAATCGAGGGATTGAGTTTAGGAGTCGGGAGATAATGATGCAGCTTTATAAGACCCTCGTCAGACCCCACTTAGAGTACTGTGCTCAGTTCTGGTCGCCTCACTACAGGAAGGATGTAGAAATTATTGAAAGGATGCAGAGAAGATTTACAAGGATGTTGCCTGAATTGGGTGGCATGCCTTATGAGGATAGGTTGAGGGAGCTCGGTCTTTTCTCCTTGGAGAGACGTAGGATGAGAGGTGACTTGATAGAGGTGTCCAAGATGTTGAGAGGTATAGATCGGATAGATTCTCAGAGGCTTTTTCCCAGGGCTGAAATGGCTGCTACGAGAGGACACGGGTTTAAGGTGCTGGGGAGTAGGTACAGAGGAGATGTCAGGGGTAAGTTTTTCACTCCGAGGGTGGTGGGTGAGTGGAATCGGCTGCCGTCAGTGGTGGTGGAGGCAAACTCGATAGGGTCTTTTAAGAGACTCCTGGATGAGTACACGGAACTTAATAGGATTGAGGGTTATAGGTAAGCCTATATATAAACCGAGGTAGGTAGGGACATGACCGGCACAACTTGTGGGCCGAAGGGCCTGTTTGTGCTGTGTTTTTTCTGTGTTTTATGTCGCCCGTGATTGTTTTGGCAGGGTAGAGCTCTGATACCTCCATGGTGGGCGGAGGGAACGTTATATTTTGTTCTGATCAGGTCCACCTTTAAAGATAGCGTGGCGATCTCTGTGGAGTCAGCTTTGCTGGTGCCTTTAGGCCCAACCACTCAAAATGATGGCGTGAAACACATACCCTTGCTTTTTTTGACAGAGTATCTTAAGATCTGGAGAGAAAACCTGCCTGTTTCTCTGGAGAGAAACTGATTTTTCAGTCAGATCCTGACACTCTGCCATGTTTTGATAAAGATTCCGCCCAATAATTAGAAATGAATCATGAAATTTTGAAAACAGTGTGCAGGAAGGGAGATTCAGCATGGTTGCAAAGTCCCAAATCCAAATTGATTCAGAATTATTTTGGAATTTGAGAATTCAACAGTGAAGGATCCATATAAATGCAGTTTACTTCAAAATTGTTCCTGAGTATTTCTCTCTATCTTATGATAAGATTCTTTCAGGAATTCTAGTCTCAGTATTCCAAAATAGGAGAAACATACAAACTATGCAGGCATGGATCAGAAGTTGGCTGTGAATTAATTCCCCTGCACGGCTCTCTACAGTAAGCATGGGACATGGACGTCACTGGCTGGCCAGCATTTATTGCCCATCGCTGGTTGCCATTGGAGGGCAGTTGAGAGTCAACCACATTATTGTGGCTCTGGAATCACATGTAGGCCAGACCAGGTAAAGACGGCAGATTTCCTTCCCTGAAGGACATGAGTGAACCTGATGGGTTTTTCCGACAATCAACAATGGTTTCATGGTCATCAGTAGATTCTTAATTCCAGATTTTTTTTTAAATTGAATTCAAATTCCACCATCTGCCGTCGTGGGATTCGAACCCCAGAATGTTAGCTGAGTTTCTGGATTAATACCACGAAGCCATCACCTCCACTATAAGTGCTGATTTAAAAGATGGATTTCTAACAAAGAAACTATATAAAAGAGTCCTATTTCTAAAGAATTACCATTGTTTGGGACACTTTATCCTGACTAAAATGCCTTTGAGGAATACTAAAAATGTTGGGCGATTTTTAAGCCAAGGATTACAAGCGTTATTATTCAGTTCATTTAGCAGCTGCTTCATTTAAGTTCTCATTACACTGAAACATTCTTATTTTGTTGATGCTTTTCAGGGACAATTCAGCATCAACTTGAGTGGAACTGGATTGAAGATATCAGAAGAATCAAAATGGATTGCACAGGGAAACTATGCTACAGTCAATGTGCACAGGTCACAGGTATGTGAATTTGAGGCCAGAAGTAGCCACACATGCTGTATTTTGTTGAAACAATAGTTAAAATTTTATTTCCATTCGGTAATAGTTAAAATAGTAGCTATTTTATCTTGTAATGTTGTGAAGGAGTCAGGTAGCATGAGGAGCAGGAAACACTGACCCATTTGGTGAAATGCAGGCAACACGGTATCTTCATGGTCCCTGCTTGTTTACATGATTTCTGTGTGCAGCTAGCCCTAACCACTCTATTGATTGGTTACGTGCACCAGTTTATTTAAACATAGGACTTTCCCGCTTCTAGTGATGCATGAGGCAGACAAAACATGTGGTTATGTCTGGTTTCATAGCTAGGTTTTTCTGGAACAGGTGACTAGCTGCAGCTCGAATACTTCCACTCCGCATCAAGCATGACTGGCCTGTGCTTTTACCACTTCCATCGGTGTATTGGGAGGATTATAGGTTGCTAATCAACCTGTTTAGTCGTATGATGAACACATCTTCCTTGACTATCAGTTCCTGGAGTGGCACTTGAACCCAGAGCCCTGACCCAGAGGAAGGGACTCTACCCACTGGGTCACAAGACCTCCTCCACACACTGGCAGGAGGCTCAAAATCAATACTTGCGAACACTACTTCAAGTTAATCAGCACTGCTAACAGGGAAGACATGTTGTGGCTGGGGCAAGTGCTGAGACTCCCGTGTGAATTGACTATAACCTGGGAAAGATGGAAAAATGGCTGACTTTGGGAGAGTGCGGACAACCAGGTTTCCCGATGCTCCACTGGAAGTCATGGTGGAGGAGATGGAAACAAGGAGAAAAGTCCTATATCTGGAGGAGGCCCTCCAAGCATGAGATGAAAAAGCAGTGGGAACAAGTAGTGGCAGAGGTCAATGCCAGGAGTCAAGCCAAGAGGACATGGGTGCAGTGCGGCAAGAAGTTTAATGAGCCCACACGAATGGTCAAGGTCAGTGAATGCATCCTCAGAAGCCATATCCACTGCACCACTGACCTCAGCTATTGCACAAGTCATCACACCCCAGCATTCCCCTACCAACAATCTCTATCAGGACTCGCATTACACATGCTTCACCTCATCTTTATAACACTTTGTTGCAAACCTCACACCCTCATCTAACAGCTTGCATACACTGCCAACCAGTCACCTATGACTGTCACATTTAGCTAAACATACTTCACCATACTCACCAACACACTTCCCTTTCGCTTGCAGAAGGTGCCATATGCCTAAAGGCAACAGGAACTACCTGAACTACCCGGCGGTGGGGGGGGGTGTGTGTACCTGTTTGCTCTAACCCCCCAAAGTGGAAGCAAATTGACCATTCTTGGAAGGGGCATTGCTAAGGCATAGCCAGCAGGGGAGCTAAATCCACTGAAGGTGATGGTACCCATTTTTCTAATCCTCCTCCTCGCATCTCACAATCTCTTCTCGGTTACAAGCTGTAGTTGTTTTTCTCCTCGTCCCTTTATCACAATATTACCCTTATGTATTTATCTTTTTGGGTACCCATGAAGTACAACCTGATCAAGAAGATCATAAGAGAGTGTTGATAAAGACACACTATCTCTTGATTATTAACAGGATCGAAGTCGGACGGTGAAGAAGAAACTAGGACACAGAGCTTTTCTTTATAGAGAAACTTTATTGACCCGTTCAGTCTTGCAGCTGAAGTGCCCTGGTCACGGGCATTCGGCCTCTGATATTCGGGTAAGCATTCTCCAAGGCGGCCTTCGCGACACACGACAGCGCAGAGTCGCTGAGCAGAAACTGATAGCCAAGTTCCGCACACACGAGGACGGCCTCAACCGGGATATTGGGTTCATGTCACACTATTTGTAACTCCCACAGTTGCGTGGACCTGCAGAGTTTCACTGGCTGTCTTGTCTGGAGACAATACACATCTTTTTAGCCTGTCTTGATGCTCTCTCCACTCACATTGTTTTGTTTCTTAAAGACTTGATTAGTTGTAAGTATTCGCATTCCAACCATTATTCATGTAAATTGAGTCTGTGTCTTTATATGCTCTGTTTGTGAACAGAATTCCCACTCACCTGAAGAAGGGGTTTAGAGCTCCGAAAGCTTGTGTGGCTTTTGCTACCAAATAAACCTGTTGGACTTTAACCTGGTGTTGTTAAACTTCTTACTGTATTTAAATTTGTGCAGTGTGATCAGATCCTAAGCCACATGATGAACTGCAGCATCACTAGTTACTGCGAACTCAGGAGGGATATGGTCCAAGTGCAGGTCAGTGGGACTAGGCATAAAATGGTTCGGCACAGACAAGAAGGGCCAAAAGGCCTGTTTCTGAGCTGTAATTTTCTATGTTTCTCTATATAGGGATTGCACTGAAGGCACATTTTGCCATCTATCTGAATCAGTTCCAGCTTCCTGCGGTCGCTGTTATTTCATCCATCACAAATCAGAGACCATGCAAATAAAGTGCAGTTGCCATTATAACTGCTTGCCAAACCCAGCAACATATTACACTAATTAATTTATTTCATAACAGAAGAATATATTGCATAGTTGCATGCATTGTGTGATCTTATCACTGCAGAATTGGTACATTGTTATTCTGCCTGTGAGTGGAAGCCCACTCCAGAGACTTGAGCGCACTCAAGTGTGGTACTGAAGGTGCACTGCACTGTTCGATGTGCTGAATTTCGGATGAATCTTGAAGCCAAGGCTTTGTGTGTCCACTTAGATGGATGTGAAAGATCACATGGCACTATTTTGAAGAAGAGCATGAGAGTTAGCCCCAGTGTCCTGGCCAATATGTATCCATGATGTGGAGATGCCGGCGTTGGACTGGGGTAAGCACAGTAAGAAGTCTCACAACACCAGGTTAAAGTCCAACAGGTTTATTTGGTAGCAAATACCATAAGCTTTCGGAGCACAGCTCCGAACAGATATCCACTCCATCTGACGAAGGAGCTGTGCTCCGAAAGCTTATGGTATTTGCTACCAAATAAACCTGTTGGACTTTAACCTGGTGTTGTGAGACTTCTTACAATATTTATCCTACAACCAACATCATAAAACAGTTTATCTGGGCATTAACACATTGCTGTTTGTAGGAGCTTGCTGTTGGCTGCCGCATTTTCTACATTACAGCAATGACTACACACTTCATTGGCTGTAAAGCACTTTGAGACGTCCAGCAGTCATGAAAAGCACTATATAAACTCAAGTCTTTTTGTTTATAATCCAGGCTGCCACTCCAGTGCAGTACTGGAAGAGAGCACTGCTCTGTCACAGGGTGCCACCTTTTGGATGAGATGTTAAACCAAGGCTCCGTCTGCCCTCTCAGGTAGATATAAAAGATCCAATAGGGCTATTTGAAAAGGAGCAGCTCTCTCCAGTGTTCTGGTAAACTGATCCCTTACCAAGCCTTAAACCAGACTATCTGATCATTCATATGATTGCTGATTGTGGGAGCTTACTGTGTGCAAATTGTAGCCACATTTCCTGCATTATAACAGTGACAACACTTCATTCATTGTAAAGCGCTTTGGATGTGAAAGGTACTATATAAAATGCAAGGGTTTTTTTTCTATTTAAAGGATGGCACAAAGATATATGGACGATGTGGAGGCTATTGTGGAAAATGTGTTCCTCAAACAAGCACTGGTCTTCTAATGCAAGTACAATAAAGACTCTGGTATGACATGAAGTATGCAGTTCAAGGAATAATGAAACCACCCTGTGGAATGGGACCTGACTGGAGACAGTTTCTAACAATGAAGATAATGGCCAGGGTCTCTGGGAATAATGCTCATTCTCTTATCAATGGCAGCTAATGTCAGAGTGCAACAGTTGTTCTGTAACTTCATTCACTTGCAGTTTCCATTTAATGTTAAAGTCCAGGGCAGACAGGTTAAACACCAAGGAATGGCCCAGATTATTTGCATATCCCCAGTGTACATATTGTATGAAGAATGCTAATACCATAGCTTCAATCAAGAGTCAAACTCGGACCATGCTTAAAATCTTGCAATGGTTGTCTGGGCAGATTCACTTTTCCAATCCCTTTCACTGTTCTTGAACATCATCCCCTCCCTGTTGATTCTGAAACCATTGCAGAAATAGAACAGACAGAATATCAACATCAGTGGCAATGTCATGTCACCATTTGGAAAATATATTTTTGAGGGAGAGAAACTAAGGCAATGGTAGTGTTCGAGTTCTCTACTCAATTTCCAGAGCTCTGATAAACATTATTAATTATAATGTTCAAACAACAAGTTACGAATAAGTATTTCTTACTAAATTTAAGTACTGAATAGTTCAACAAATAGTACATACTGCATGACATGGATACATTACTGGTGCTTAGGTTAAAGTTCTGCATGAACTCAGTCACTGCTACTTCTGCCTTAATAGACAGATTTTTTTTTTGTCTTTTTGCTTGAAGCAGAGATCCGTGACCTATGATGTCCCAGTTACATTGCTACACATGTAACAGCTTTCACATTTTTGAGAGCTGTGCATGCTTTGCTCCCTTAATGTGAAATGAGCAAAGCTATGCTTTTCACTCACATAAAGTACGTGTAGCTCTGCTCACCGGCCCGAGTGCCAGCTCAATTTGTTTAAAAACACTAAGTGTCAATGCAGTGAAGCAGATCACTTGAATACTTGCTCACTGCAGAAAAGCTGGCTCGATATGAACTTAATTTTCACTGCTGTGGAAGTTGGCATTTCTACACTGGGCATACAGAATCAGAGACAGACCTTGATGCACCGTCCCCAAATGCATCATGTAACTGCGATGTTATCCCGTTTCTTATTGCTGTGTGAAAGTACTTCATGTGAGGGAGCCAGGTTAATTTTATTTTGCCAGTTATGTTCAAACCAGTTCTGACTTTTGCCAAAATTACATTAATCCCAAGCAAAAATTCCTCTGTGGATGGAAGTAGACAGAGAATGATGTATTCCAAACTATTTGTGGCACAGAAACAGTCCATTCATGCTGGTGTTATGCTGTGTAGGACCTCTGCCACTATTCTTCATCTAACCCCCTCACGTAATTGTGTGTGGCAAGGGATTTCTTTCCTTCGTAGGTGAAATGAGATTCCTTATTCAGTGGCAGTCCTGAGTGCTTCAGTTGGAGGGAGGGTGCAATAGAACCAGAGTGTTACTTTCTCCTAACAATCTCATGTGAAAAAATGGCGATATAACTGCACTGATACATATAGAGATTAAACTTCAATCTGCTCTTTTGTAGCTTAGATCGCCAAATGCAAAGTAGTTTTAGACTGTTACCTCTGGGAGTTTCCTTCATGATTATTAATAACTATTGTGCAGAGAAGAACTTTCTACCTTTTAATCACAACTCGGGTGTCAGAGACTTAGAGACTAACCTTATTAACACTGGCATTTAAATGCACGAAAAGTAACATTGAACACATTTTCAACTTTAAGAGACAATGGAACCCTTGGCATAATTTGAAATTGTCCTTTTAGAAGTTAAAACAAATATTATTTTACTGTTAAGATACAAAGCTGGACAAAACCCATATTCTTCTTTTACGAACAAAATGACTGATGTTGCACTACTGGGCATGGTCCACGGTTTGCATAACACCAAAGCATTTAGTAATTCTTCATGCCAAAATAGTATTTAACTCCTCCAGTTAAATAGAATAGTTGTAGGCAGAATGCCAAAGCAATCAGAGTCTGTAGTGAACACTGGCCTGAGTGGAAAAGCTACCTCTCTTAGCAAAAGTTGTATATAAAAAGAGATATATTTTATTATGTTGTAAAATATTTATGCACTGTCCTATTTATTACCTGATATTTTTGTACATATGCATTTAACTACTAAAATTGTGTTAGTTATCAAATATTGCTCTGTCAGTCACCATTGCTTATTCTATAAGTTATTAGATATTTGTATGCAAGGTTTAAAGAGGAGGGATGTGGCATTGTCACCATTTTGTGGATGACCATTGAATAAGACAGTTATAAAAACATCCTATGACATACTGAGCTGTCACTATTATAAGTAGGCAACACAGTGACATTTTTCAATATAAATAACACACTGTGGCATGTTTACATAAAAGCTTTGCAAATTAATTTTCAAGGGCAGTACTACCCTTTAACAAAAACATATAAACTGAACTGTTCAGAATAATAAGGTGCTATTGGTGATGCTGCCTACAGATAACTGCAGTTTTATTCACATTGGCATCAAGTGTTCGTAAACTACATCAGCTTTATGAATCTACCGCAAAATGCTGAAAAGACCATATTCCTTCTAATATAATCTAGTTAGTGCAAGACTGAAATGATCAAAGACAGATCAGTAAAACATGTCTTCCCAGTTTTCATTGAGAGATTCTATGGTGATTTTCGCATAGATTCTATTTAATTTCAGAATCAATAATGAAGTTTGGTACAAAGACACCGTTATCAAGCAGGATATCTCAACCTTCTAACCTCATGGCTTTATACCAGTATAACATTGATATTGGTCCAGGATAGCCTGGATTTGGAACATTAAGTAATTCCCATGCATTGACATCCATTTCTGCAAGCTCAGAGGTGCAGTGCAGTTTTTGAAGTTTTCCAATGGTCAGATTCATACCTTAATCCAATACTAAAACAATAATTCATTTTCTAGGACTATACTTACCATTTTAGCAGAATAAATAGCCAAACAGTGAATTTTTTAATGGTTCATCCTTCTTGCTGGGGCATGGATACCCCAAGGTCCACACTTGTGTCAACAGGTTATTTAACCACGCATGTTATAAAAACCAAAACTCATTATGTTCCCATCATAAGAGCTATGTGTTCATCTCAGCAAAGGTCAGTTAATAGTAATCAGGAGCAGGAACTAACCTAATCATAACACCCTGATGACTGCATCAGCTGTAATTGACAATGCGAGCATGGTTTTACTGAGTTAATTGGGAGATGCATTGAACTTTAGTCTGTACCTGATGTCGATTCAATAGAAATTCAGTATTGGTTTTTATCCCGAGAGCTGCAAAGTTTTTATTTCTTTGAGCAAAATAGGGCAACATAGGACTTGTTTTACTGTTCAAACCTCATTCTTTATTTTATGTTGATGAACTGATGACTAATGATGATCTCTGTCTGACCTTTGATGGACATAAAGACAGTAATCAAACAGGCCAATAATCTATTTGAAAAAAATCTCCAGTAATACAGATTCAACATGACAGATAACCATGACAGCTAGCTGTGTTAACAGCTCAGATTTAGAACAATATTTTTTTTTTAAATAAGGGTTTTGCGTTTATACAACGTTCACCCCACATTAGGTGCTCACGGCAAGATAGCAGGGTATTATCATCCAGACAAATTAATAAAATGAGGCTGTTATCCAGAATTGATCTGGAAATGCCTTTTTTATGGTGCTCAATTGTGAAACATACTCCGCTTCTGCATAGCACTTCTGGACACAGCTTAGAAGGCACTTGAAGATTATGTAAGCCATGTACAGCAATTCTCAGTTAGTTATTTCAATAGAGCTGAAATCCTGTTTACTTTAAATGAGTTCATATTCTTCACTTAAATAGCAGACAGTAAACAGTTATTAGCTATAGAAAATTATTAAGCATTTGGCCATTGGTACACCAACAGTAAGTTGGATGATTTTCAGGTACAATGTAAATTTAACAGGGTTTTTTATATATAAAACTGGAAAAGGAAGGAGATGAATCGCTTAAAATTCTGTTACAGTAATTTAACCAAACATTGTACCCTTTTGGAGTAGAAACTTATACACCAAAAATCACCATCATTGCCAATGGAGTTCAAGCTTTAACTGGATATTCAATGGTAGCAGAGTCTGTTCCCCAGATCAGTAACATATCTAATTCTGAAGTAAACCTTCTATTAACCAAAAATATATATGTGAGAGAAAAGTAAAAGTTCAGTGAAGGCTTGAATTTCTCAAATTACTCCATTCTAATTATGTTTTCAGTACTTATCAGATTTATTTTGTTGCAACCTACTTTTAATCACTCTATTGGATGTCTAGTTTATCATGAATTCAGGCGTCTGACCTGAAAAGAGCATTTGAAAATATTTTTGCTGAACTTAGAATAATTCTTCAGAATTCTTTGCCTAATGATATTGACAGCTTTCCAGCACCCATGCCAGTTTTTGGTTCAATCATATGTGAACCAAATCCAACAAAATCCGTAGGTAACCAATTGACAATAAACGCAAGTTGTAAAGAAAGAAAAACTTCCCTTTAAAAAGAGGCATTTTAGAACCATGAAGCAAGTTACTAATTGGGCTTAGCACAATTGTTTGATCCAAAAATCTAACAATAAGGATAGTATCAGGAACAAAAATACAATTTGCACTATGTGCCGTTAAGTTAGTTGTAAAACTATCCCATGTACTATTCTTAATTAATATTTTTTTACATAAATGTACAATTTATTGACAAATTTGTGTTTATGACAGGTACTTGAAACTTTGTAGCATGACTTTAGCATTTGTTTTCATTAATTCCATATTACTGAACAGACTAAGAGAGGAATTGCAAAGCTTTGAGCTTGTGCTGCTGCAGTCTCCAAAGAAATATATGGAGTGCATTTGTAACAAAAAAAATCTTGTTACGAATAAACAGCTATTAAATAGGTTTGGTGCTATAACTGCATATCTACTGTAATGCTTCATTGTTTATCTTATGTTGTATTGATTCAAGTCATAGTTATGACTTTAAAACTGCAATATCCCCAAAATAAAATTGTTTTATTTAGTATAAGTTTCTCTCGTTATTTTGTCTTTTGATCTCAGCTATCACACAACTATGATGTCCAAAGATGTGCAGGTTTGGTGGGTTGGTCATGGTAAATACATGGGGTTACGGGGATAAGACAGGGGGCTGGGCCTGGGCAAGATGCTCTTTCAGAGAGTGGGTGCAGTCTTGGTGGGCCAAATGGCTCCTTCTGCACTGCAGAGATTCTGTGGTTAACTACATTGAGTTCTACACTTGATATTATTTTGCTTCAGAGAAAACAAATTGTGTGTTTAATGGAACATATTCCAGTACAATAATGATCAGTTTACAGTCCACAAACAAAATAGGACCACTTTGGAGAATCACCATATTGCCGTGTTCTGTCACCTTGTAAGATGCACACACTTGCTGCTTACTCTTCCTCCAATCTATGCTCTCTCCACTCATTACCTAACACTCTCAACTGTTCTAAACTATCCCAACTCCAACAACACTTAAGAAGCTGGACACCATACAGGACAAAGCAGTCCACTTGATTAACATCCCAACCACCACCTTCCACATTCACACTCTACCCCACCGACAAACAGTGGCAGCAGTGTGTATCATCTACAAGATGTACTGCAGCAACTCACCAAGAATCCTTCAACAACTCCTTCCAAACCCGCAGTCTCTATCCCTAGAAGGGCAGTAGAAGCATCAGAACACCATCATCTTTAGTTCCCCACCAAACGATATGCTATCCTGACTTGGAACTATATCACTGTTCCTTCACATCACCGGGTGAAAATCTCTTCCTCAGAGCACTGTGGGTGTACCTATGACACATGGAATGCAGTGGTTCATTGCCTCCAATTCTCTTGCAGAGTATAAACATTTTAATCACAGAGTGAATTGTAAGGTTGTATTTTAATCAAGGAGTCCTGAGAATTCCCAAGGCGTAAGAATATGTCTGTAGATTTCATAAAGAGCCCAAGATTAAAACAATTTTGTTGTTCCTTCACTCACATATGTTTGTTATGATGTGCAATTGACTTCTATTATTTTTTGACATTTCCCAACTAAAAGGCTTTGATTGAAGGAGGATGACTGGTATTAAAGCAACAGGCCCAAGAGAGTTCTCCCATGTCCACACATGCATTGATAGGAGTGGAAAGGAGGAAAGAGGTTTACTTCTCATGTACATTATTTATTTTAAAGTTAGGTAATGTTTTCATTGTCTGAAATTTTTGACTGATCACAAATATGCCTGCACACCTCTTAGTGCATAGAAATCTCATACAGCCAATGTACCCGAGTGAACCATGGAATCCCTTATGCAGGGATTTTATCAGGGCTGTCTGTTGACAGAACCAGCTAATAATAGGGAGCAAATAAGGGAAAGTCCTGGCCACTGAGAAGGAGGTATCATATTTGAAGGGCAGAAAACACACTGCTGTAAAGCCAGCAGGAGCAGAGGAGACTAAAAGGCAAGCCAGACAAGTGTGGCACTGGTGTAACGGCAGCTGCTCGAGGAGACTAAATCCATTTTAATTTGCAGTGCTCACCAGGCTTCTCACTCGCCTTACTCAGAATACATAAGATGTACCTCAGAGAGATCTATCAACCTTCATGCCTCTGATGTCTTCATCAAGTTTGCCCAGCCTCCAGCTTGTCACTCCCGTGCTTTGTTCTCTCTTACTCTCCCTTCTGCTGCAACAGGACTGCTGCTCCCAAAGGCTGCTGATTGCAGCCAACACTGACCTACCACTGAGTTCCTCAGGTGGCAAGACTTTGAAGCTCAGTTCTTCACTCGGGGCCCTGGAAAAATGAAAAACCTCTGAAAAATGCCCAATTGAAGGCTCAAATGCCTGTTCACTGTCTCCACCTGGCAACCCGATGCCTTCTGGAAACTTCAACAGTGACGGGGACATGTTTACTTCAGTCCTGGGGCAAACCCCTGCCATTTTACTGGCCCATCCACCCCCCAACCTCTCATTCTGCACTAAAATTTTGCCCCATTTGTTCACGTCTCTGGAATGGGCTCAAATCCACAATTTTTCAACTCAGCAGTGAGAGTGAGCTTTTGGCATTAAGTCAAGTTTGACATATGAAACTGTAAATCAGTAACTGAATTGAGTATAATTTGGCTGCTCTGTCAGGCAGTCAATTAGAACAAAGGTCATTATTGCAGTTATGTAGTCTGTATTAAATAGGATAAAACATATACCTTAATAATCAAAACCAAATGGATGATCTACTATCAGGGGTATGTCTGCACTTTCACAGAACTCACAATCAAAGCTCCAAAGAATTTGTGACCCATCAACCTATCGGAAAATAACAAACACTTTTGACAGTAATGACTTTTTTAAAGCACAGCAGTCATCCTAACTATCTGTCCCAGCCTCTCTGAATCCTTCTAACCCAACTTTATCTCTGGATATAATCAAGTCCTCCATTAGTTACTGGGAGCAGGATTTTGAGCTCCTGATGTGTCCGGGAAAAAAGGCAGTGGGAGTTAGACACAACTCATTAAGAACCTATTAAAGCCAATTAAAGGAGGCAGACTGGAATTTTCCAGCAGGTGCCAGCCTAAGTGCCTGGAGGTGGCTGTCAGTGGCAGAGTGGGAGGCCAGTGCTCTCGATAGGCACCCAGCATGGGTGCTGAAGCACTAAAGGCTGCCCTATATAATGGCTATCACTAGTCCCTGCAGGCCCCCACCAGTGGTGACTTGGCTGCAAGATCTGTTTTAGATTTATATGTATAATTTTAAAAAGTTGAAGGGAGGCCTAATCCATGTTGAAGCACCTGTTCCCTTTCCCTTAAGTTGTCAATGCACCTTACTGCTCCTCTCAAGCTGGGAGGTCACTGACTGGCCTTTCAGCTTCGAGAGCCTGCCTTCCAATTAAGAGGGTGCCCCCATGAAAAACAAGATTGGTGACCATTTCCCCCTAAGATTCAGGACACGGTAATAGTCCCGACCTCTCTTTCCCACCCCTGAAGTGAAATTCCTGTCCTAAGTGTAATTTTAATGTTGCGATTTTGCTAAATTTGTCTTTCAGTACCTCTTGCTTCTTGTTTCCCTGCCTCGCTTCATCTTACTTTTATTCTTCATCTGAACGTTTCTTGCTTTTACTTGAGACTTAGGTGGCTACGTCAGCTTAAAAGCATTCATTTCTCATGTGTTCCTGTAGTGGCACAGTCGTCAGCACTGCTGCCTCACAGAATCAGGGACCCGGGTTTGATTCCTGTCTTGGGTCACTGTGCGGAGACTGCACGTTCTCCCCATGTCTGCGTGGGTTTCCTCCGGGTGCTCCAGTTTCCTCCCACAGTCCAAAAGATGTGCTGGTTAGGTGCATTGGCCATGCTAAATTTGACCTCAGTATACCCAACAGGTGCCAGAGAATGGCAACTAGGGGATTTTCACAGTAACTCCATTGCAGTGTTAATGTAAGCCTACTTGTGACACTAATAAATAAATTTAAACTTGTATTCAAATCAAACTCCATTGTGCTGTTTCCTATTCTAACCCTAAAATCTCAAATGTGTGGAGCCTGGTTCCCTCCTCTGCAATCTTTTAGGTTTTTAAAACTCAAACCTGGCATTACTACTTCTTAATTTCTTTCTACTTCATCAAGCTTGAGAAGGTGCCAAAAATACCCAACACAATGGGGTAGATTGGCAACTTTTTTGCCTTATGTAAAAGTAACATTGCGTCACCATTATACAGAACCAGCTAACTTACAACTTCACTGCTACCAATGCAAGTGAAAATTGTCCATTTCCCAGGATAGGTAGAAAATCCATTATGCCAGCTTTGCACCTGGGCAGCAAGCCATGGTTCCATTAATTTCTCCTTGGTTTGTGTGACCTGTTTTTTTGTGCAGCGCAGTCACATTAAAATTGCCACACACTGGCGCATGTGCACATCTGGAGACCGCTGTTTGTGCACTGCCCATTCATCACCTGTGCAGTACATTCCTGATTGCTGCATGGCTGTGGGCTTGTGTAGCTTAGAGGGAACATTGGCAGCAAGTTTGAACCTCCATTATTTCTTAAGTAGCTACAAATCATTGATTGATATGGTTGAAGTAATGTAGCTATAATGAATTTCCTGTGAATTCCACCATTAAAAGATTTACATTGCCAAAAAATAAGAAAAAACTCAGATGAGACCCACATGCTTCAAACAGTTCAATACCATGGATTATTTCAAAGCTGTCATCCTACTTTGGAAAACAGATGATGGTTATTACGTACTTGGCTTTACTCAGTTTTTAGACCATCAATTTGATTAGAACCTTGGAAACATTCCCAGATATCCATTTTCTCTCCCATATTTTTCTTGCTACCAAGTCTTGTTGCAAGACTTCATTTTCTCACAGCTACGAGCAATTAACCCTTAACCTGCTTGCAGGTCTAGGTCAATGGTAACCTACCTGGGACAGTTTTATTTAATGTCAGTGATACATCAGTACTACAGGAATAAAATTGCTCGAAAATTAACTCTAAACTGCAAACCAGAATGCCAAAATTTCAAATGAAAGTTATCTACTGAGCACTCTTCACTCTGGTTCCCATTTTGTCTTCTTGACTCTTTTTTATATGTATTATTTCAGCTTGAAAATTGCATTATTTCTACCTCTTATACCTTTTGAAATATTTTCCCTTGTTTCTCCTGTCCAAAATAGAGATGGGTTGAAAAATGATGAGCACAGTGTGAGAACAATAATGTATCTATCATGAAAAGTGCAATACTCCCCAGCTCAGTACCCCACATCTACTGCTGAAACTGCCAATATTTCTTACCCAATCCAGACGTGACTATTCCAACTTGCTTTTCTGGCCTCCCATCTACTACAAACTCCACAAAGTCCAAAACATTCTGTAAAGGTGCTCATTCACCAGTTTAAGGAAAACACAACTCATTTATTTACAGCTCAAAACTATACAGAGGCTTGCAGCCTCATGGCTGAAATCAGCTCCCGAGATGACTTTAAGTACAGATGCCCACACTTACCAGGGTGATCCCCCACCCTGCCTCTCCAGTGGTTCCCTGGGTCGTGTGACCCTTACTGTGCAGATTGATCGTTAAAGGGACAATCATTACATATTCCTACACATTCCTCATCACTGCCATCCTTGCTAATCTTTACTGTCTCCTAGGCCCCAATGTATCCCATTCAAAGATCCCTGTTATCATTTATGAATCATTCTGTGATTTTGCTCCACCATTCTGTGGTCTAGTACATTACTATATCCCTACTCAAAACACTTGAGTTCCTTTGATTTCTGCCTTATCTGCTATCTGGTCCTGCTCTTGGAATTCTATTCTTCAACCTTCCCATCACTCTCCTAACTGTTTGAAACCAAATCAAGCCATAAAAGCAGAAGGTGCTGGAAATACTCAGCAGGTCTAGCAGCATCAGTGGAGAGAGAAAAATGGAGATAATATTTCAAGTTGAATATGACTCTTCAGAAGTATTCAGTCCTGCTTCCTTACCTTAGCTCAGTTCCCATTTTCCTTATTTGTGCAGAATGTCAGGACATTCTGACACTAAGAACATTTTGTACCTGAAGGCTGTTATTGGAATTATTTTTTAGCCATTTGAAACCCAAAGAACAATATTAGGACAATATTAGCCACATAAAAAGTCAAATCCAAAAGGTATCCTTGTAAACTCCAATATCTGATTACTCCAGGGTGAATGAACTCAATTGGCAATTTAAAAAAAAAACAACTTCCTGCCTCAAAACCAATCGAATTTTTATATACACAAAAACATTTATTAATAAAATTCTGAAACCTAACTCAAGTATAGTGATGCAGTACAAATCTTACTCCCAGAAAAAGGAAGATATTAGGAAATCATGGGATCCAATAAAATTAATGATTGGAGAATGATAGACTGCTTGTCTCCTTTGGGTTGACGTGTACTCTTTGCGTCCTGCAAGTGACAATTTGGCTGGGTGATAGTTTTCGCTCCTCTTTTCATAAGGTTATGGCATCAAGCATCAATCCAGGACTTG
Organism: Mustelus asterias; assembly: GCF_964213995.1. NCBI lineage: Eukaryota > Metazoa > Chordata > Chondrichthyes > Carcharhiniformes > Triakidae > Mustelus > Mustelus asterias. Next base: position 52,828,113 of record NC_135809.1, read on the forward strand.
ACCACATAACCTAGGCTGACAGTGCGTAGTCCACCGAACAGACGCATGTTATTTGATCAATTGGGTCAATGCTATTCTTTATGTACCTCACCAGCTTTGATTGTTTTTTTGTGGTGCCTTTTATTTCAGGATTTTGGCTAAAAGGGCAATGTGATCGCCTACAGCATGTGCAGTAACTTGAAGGGGTAATTTGTACATGGCCTGCATGGAAACTCCAGGTTTTCTACGCAGTCATGCATCGTACATGGAACATTGCCTCATGGGCACATCCGCTATTTCATGGCAGTATTTGTAGATTAACAATAATAATTCTTCCCGTGCTCTGCCCAATGTTTATCTTCCTACCAAAAATAGATTAGCTGACTAATTATTTCATTGCTGTTTGTGGGATCTTGCTGACTGCAAAGTGGCTGTTACATTTGCTTTCACTTCAGACGTAACACATTGGTTGTGAATCACTTGGAGATTAACTAAGTTGCAAAACACACCATGTAAAAGCAAATTCTTTCTTTCTTGCCAATGTTGCTTCCACTAAGAGCATTGTATCATGGAATCAATCCTTAAAAATCCTTACTCCATCTCAACAATAATTACAATCCTCAAAGCAAAACTCAGGACAGTTACAGAAAAGAGTCAATGGCACATTCTCTTAAATATGATATCCATTTAAGGCTTTGATGGAGTTTATGTCCTTGAGGAGCACAACAATGGACAAACTGCAATTGGATTCAGGGAAGAGGTAAATATGATAAGACTCCAGCAGACAATTTAGTGACTACCAGTGGAATGCATGAATGAAGATAATTGGCCAGCTAAGAAGACTTAGCTGTAATGTTGTTCATGAGCAAATAGGCAGCTCATGCTCATTGCCTATTCCTACATGTATAGAGGGGCCATTTGAGAAGGTATCAGGGAACTGCCTCCCACACCTGGAACTACATCCTTTGAGAGATGAGGCATACCTTCACATTTTGAAGTCCTGCACTACATTTGGATGTTCTGACCTAAACACATTAAAGTTCATTTTGTGGCAAAAATAATTTTCTCACTCAATTACAAAAACATTGGACAATAATGGAGTATTTTCTGACATCAGTTATTCCCAGCACATAAAATATCCAGTTTACACACTGTACTAATTCCAAACTAAAATCCACTGGGTTTAATTAAACAATTTGAATGAATGGCACAGGAGGGAAACTAATCAAAATAAGCAGATAAATCAAAGTGAGTGACTTTTAGTGAAGAATAGATCTATTCTCAATAGGTTATAATTTTTAACTCTGAAAATCTACTCAGTGCCTTGCAAAATGTAAACTTGGTTAAAGAAAGGAACTAGGTGAGTTAGTTCACTGACTTTTCATTTTGGAAATCATTAAACATACTGTTAACTATTCCCTTTCAGCATCAACCCTGTTCCCTTCAGGTAAGAGTTTCTAAACTACACTGATTGATACAAAGATCACCAAATGCAAGATGTCAGTCAAGGATGAGATGTTGAACCTTGCATGAAAGTTGATTAATATTAATTTTATTAATTGATTAATTTTATTCTACTTCAGTAGCAGCCTGGATTGGAAGAAAAGAGTAAGGAAGGTAATGGTCATGTGTCACCATTTTGATTGTTAAAGTCATGACATAAAACATCTCACACTGAGGCAAAGTGCATAGGTTGGAGAATAATTTTCTTGCCATAGATGGTGGCCTCAACCTAGGTTCCTACATCTGGTGCCCTCAAAAAAAAGTTTTAACACAGTACACATTTTGGATGGGAAAAATTCAGCTTATCAAAAACCATGTGTTGATTATTCTCTGCTGAATAGGTGCATGATTGAAGCAATATGTGATTAATTATAGAATACATTCTCATCATTCATCATGTCCTTTTTTAACATTGCTGCATTTTAAGCTACTTTTCCATGTTGATTTTGTTTAGCAACTCTTTTTTAAATTGAATTATTTGCTAATTTCATGTCAAATTTCCCAAAGTAATTTTGCTTTAAGTATCAATAAAGTAGGTGTTACATTAAACCCAGTTATATATTTGGACAATTCATTTTTAAAATAAATCTCTTGTCAAGTTGAAGGATGCACTATATTTTTTTTAAGGACAGGAGTTGCTTACCAGTTAATACATATTGGCCGGAATTCTCCAACCTCACCCGTGGCTGGGATTCTCCGGTCCTGCTGCAATGAATGGAGATTTGGCTGAGCGCCAAATTCTCCAATCTCACTGGCAGCAGCAGAGGAGTTTACAAGACTGGAGATTTCTGGCCACTAACATCATTGCTGGCATAGTGGAGTGTGGCCCTTTAAAGCCACAGTGTCTAATTGCTGTAAACTGTGACATTCATGAGCTCACTTACAACCTTGTTCCTCATAGGCACATCCTGAGGTCACTTTGAGGGCATCAGGGCTGAGAATGTGATCTGAGAGTATGATCTTAAACAACGTTGAATCTGAGTGCACATCCTCGGACACTGAGGCCTACAGATAGGGTTGACAGCTGTGATTAAATATATTCCAAGAGGTTGCATCACATGACTCAGCCATTATTCAGCCAACACCAACCTTGTGACGCACTGCCTTCCTCCCAATTGGAAGATGCTTGACTGTTAGCCAAACAGCCTTTTCATCCTCCTATTTTCGATATTTTTATATCTGATAAAGGGAAATGTTCCAGGAAAATGACAAAAAAAACAAGGGGGGTGGGGAGCCTGAGCTCTAGGGGCACCATTGCGCAAGTGGTACCCTGATCTCCCAGTGTGTTGGCAGATTGCCTGACTCCACCCACCCCCACCCTCCACTAACCCATGCACATCGGGATCCCACCCCCATGGACATCAGGACCCCACCCACAGATATTAGGACCCCCCCCTTCGATTACCCCATGTGGCAGTCTCCCACCCCCACCCACCTCATGGACATCACCACCACCCCCCAATCGGCCCCCTCCCACCCCGCCAATGATCGCTCTCCCCAGCAGAGTTCCCTCTCCCCTCCCACCACCCCCTGATTACCATGGGGAGGGGTGGGGGGGCAGAGTTCCTCCCTATCTCCTATCCTGGCAGGGTTCTTCTTCCCTCCCACCCTGGCAGATCCTGTCCCCCAACCACCTCGGGGGCAGCAATGGTCTCTGATCCCCTGCCTCCCACCCCCCGCCCCCCGGTGAGGCCATCATTTCTGGTCCCTGTATGTAATTGTCACTGGGGAGAATCTCGACCTGCAAGGTGATTAAGGTAAATGAGCCCAGATGATAGCATCCAGAAATCATCAGTGACATGCAAAGCTTGTTATTAATATTTAAATCGGCAAAACAGGGCCTGTACAATTGGGGGATACAAAAAACGGGTGCATTTTCGATTTTCACCTCCCGCCTGATCTTACCACCTCAGATCAGGCTCAATTTCTATTTTATTTCTCGATGATCATTCTCCAGGGTTGCACCTAGCAGCATACTAGGGATTGCCTTTCAATTCCTGGAGATGCCAGGCCAATCCAGGAGGGTTGGCAACCCTAACTACAGAATACCTAATGCACCTGGAATATGATAAATGACACCAGAAGTGCTTGTGGCCTCAGAGTGTGCTTGATTATGTTCATGGTTCATTGTTTTCTCAAAATACATGGGTGGCACAGTGGTTCGCACTGCTGCCTCACAGTGCCATGGATTCGGATTTGATTCCCACCTTGGGCCACTGTCTGTGCAGAGTCTGCACGTTCACCCTGTGTCTGCGTGGGTTCCTTCCGGGAGCTCCAGTTTCCTCCCCCAGTCCGAAAGAAATGTTGGTTAGGTGCATTGGCCATGCTAAATTCTCCCTCATTGTACCCGAACAGGCACCGGAGTGTGGTGACTAGGGAATTTTCACAGTAACTTCATTGCAATGTTAATGTAAGCCTACTTCTGACATTAATAAATAAACTTTAAATGTTTAAATTAATTCTGTTTCATATAATGCTATGAGTGTCTGTGCTCCAGATGTCCTTGTGTCCATACAAAATGAATACGTGAACAGAGACTAAGTCATTATGGGGGCATAAGCTCATTATCATAAAGCCATCTGGTTGTTGCAAACACTCAGTAGTTTTAAAGCAGCCGGCTGTAAGGTTTATATGTAATTCCAGTCCCACACCAATGTGGGTGACTGCAAAGACTCTCATTAGCCTTGGAAGCCATTCAGTTGCTGCAGATTGCTACGAAGGGCAATAAGAAAGAAAAAGTCTCATGGTTTCAGGTTAAATATGAGCAAGGAAACCTGCTGCTGAGTCCTATAAACCCAGGTATCATGACAGCAGATGCAGGTACATAAGAACAGCCTCACTTCCAAGTCACACACCATCTCGATTTAGATATATATCCCTGTTCCTTAACCATTGCTGGGTTAAAATTGTACATTGCAACACTGTGGGAGCCAGATAAACTGAAGTCAATCCTCCGCTAGGTTTACATTCCTCACAATTTATCCACTACCAATCTTCTTTGGGTACAAGGTTTCAGAAACTAGTCAAAATACTGATGCAAAATCTGAACTTTACAGTTACCGTTCAGAACCCAGCAAAAGAAATACCAAGAGCAAAAAATAGTTCTGGGGCCCCTAAAATAACCACGCATTGAGTTAAAATGAAAATGTGCCCATTGTCACTTGAATATTTTGAGTATCTAATGGATATTTGAGCATTATCCTACTTCTATTGACTGGGTCTAGTCTGACTATTTGCAGTAGGATTAAACATTGTGGTGTTCATTTCATATACTGCAGATACAAAATTTCACATTAGCAAAATGATGATTGAATAAGTGATACCAGATGGTTGAAGAAAACATCAAACCTGCATGGTTCCAATTTGCTTTAAATTATACCCCATTTATGTCATTCATCAGGATTGAAATTGAAATTTGTGGGAAAAGCTTAAGATCTTGTTATTGAACTCAGTTAACGTGACAATATTTCAATAAGAGCTTTCATATGTCAGCAAGCATATAAGTTTTCATTTTTAAAGTGAGTTGCACTTCATCATTAGTAAGTTCTCCTGATTTATCTCGCTCAGAATAGCAAAAAGAGTAAAAATCTTAGTGAAGGTCTATTCAAAAAGAACAGGAGAAAAGATTCTTAAAAAGCCAAGGTCGTGACTAGGGAACAATAAATTGGGGGTTAAAAACTATGTAGATTACAGGAAAAAGACTTGAATTCCATAGTTTTGAGGTCTTTTGAAAGTATGATAGAGGCTAGTGTATGAAGCAAGCAGCAGATTATAAGAATGAACTGGCTGGTTTTTGAATTAGATAATACGTTCTGGCTTAAAAGAAATAAGAGACCTACAACCTGATTTTCGTCTCCCAATGGAGATGTGAAACAGGTCGCCAAATGTTGAACTTTCATTTTTTTTCGGAAAAATGATTTACCTCTGACTTGCCAACCCAACACTATTTTCGTTAGCCTTTTCATTGGTCAGAAATGCCTGGGGTTCGAAACACATATGCCCCTCTTTGTGAGATTGTGTTCCCCATTGTGAGAACTCCTGAAAAATCGCATTTTCCCCTGCACTCAAATCTTATGTCTTGGTGTGCGTTTTGAAAGTCTCAAAAATTGCATCTCCTTGAAGAGCTTGTGGCCTGCTGAGGTGTCGGGAATATTCTGATAGCTAATGTTTTGATGCCTTCAAATGTCACCAATAGATGGTGTATCATTTTTATTTGTTGACGGGATATGGATCTTGCTGGCTAAGCCAGAATGTTTTATTGCTCATCCCTAATTGCCCTTGAGAAGGTGGTGTTGAGTTGCCATCTTGAACCATGTAGTGTAGGCACACCCATGGTGCTGTTAGAGAGGGAGTTCCAGGATTTTGACCCAGTAACAGTGAAGGAATGGTGATATATTTCCAATTCAGGATGGTGAGTGATTTGGAGGGGAAATTCCAGTTGGTGGAGTTCACATGTAACTTGTCCTTCGAGGTGGCAGAGGTCACAGGCTTGGAAGGTGCTATTGAAGGAGTCTTGGTAAGCTCCTACAGCGCATCTTGTGGATAGTATACATTGCTGCCACTGAACATAAATGGTGGAGGGTATGGGTGCCAATCAAATGGGCTCCTTTGTCCTGGATGGTGTTGAGCTTCTTGAGCGTTGTTGGAGCTGCATTCATCCAGGCAAGTGGAGAATATTCCATCACATTCCTGATGTATGCCTTGTAGATGTTGCTCAGGCTCTGAGGAGTCAGGAGGTGAGTTACTCACAGCAAGATTCCTAGCCTCTGACCTGCTCTTGTAGCCACTGTTTATATAGCTAGTCCAGTTCAGTTTCTGGTCCATGGTGACCCCAAGGATGTTGATAGTTGGGATGATGGTAATACCATTGAATGCCATGGGGAGATGGTTGGATTCACTCCTGTTGGAAATGGTCATCACCTGGCTCCTGTGTGATGTGAATGTTAATGCTGTGATTGAGTATAGGTTTCTTTCCTGCAAAGGTAAATTGATATTTACATTGGCCAACACTGGGGGAATTTTCCCATCCCACCCACCATGGGAATCGTAGCTGGTAGGGGACGGACCATGCAAAGGTCCATTGACCTCGGATTGGATTTTCTGGTTTTGGGGCAAGCGCGGCCAGAAAATCCCATTCATCGCGTAATTATTGTCACGCAATACAACACTTCCAATTGTAAAAAATGTCCTCTGTTGGATTTAAATCAACTTATAGGTCTAGCTGTTAAAAAAACTCCTGCTTTTGAAAGTTGAGAGAATATCTCGGTACTTGCTCCTCTCCATGGATTGACATGTACTCTGTTTTGAAATGGAAATGGAACACCTTCCTGTTCTGACTGTTTCAGGTAATGTAGTTTGAAACTTTTGATACGACAGCTGTAGCTGTCACTAATGCTTGGCTGGGTTTCAATCTTATTATGACTTCAGCTCAGCAGCAGGTGGTCCCATTGATCCAAGAATATTTGACACCTTTAAGAAGCTGCAATGACAGAATTATACCTTTGATGTGGTGTCTTGTTTGTTTATAAACCTAATAAGCACTTAAAGAATTATGATTTTGTTTTATAGTGGAGTAGATTTTCTTTCCAGTATGAATGATAATGGATTTGAATATTAAATTGTTAGAAGTTTATTGTTTTCCAATGGTTTTCAAATAATTTATATTGCTATTGCATGACTCCTAAAGCCTGAATATAGTAGATAGTGTGTGAGCACGGTGGCATGGGCGACATGGTGGCACAGTGGTTAGCACTGCTGTCTCACAGTGCCAGGGACCTGGGTTCAATTCTGGCCTGGGGTCACTGTCTGTGTAGAGTCTGCACATTCTCTCCGTGTCTGCGTGGGTTTCCTCCGGGTGCTCCAGTTTCCTCCCACAGTCCAAAGATGTGCGGGTTAGGTTGATTGGCTATGTTAAATTGACCCTAGTGTCTGGGATTAGCAGGACAAATGTATGGGGTTACGCGAATAGGGCCTGGGTGGGATTGCAGTCAGTGCAGAATCAATGGGCCAAATGGCCTCCTTCTGCACTGTAGGTATTCTATGATTCTAGGGATCCTATGATTCTATGAGTGGCTATAGAGGGTACATGGCACACATAGATTTGGCATGGGTGATCTGACAGGACATCTAAGGATGCATGAAGTAGCATAACAAAACATATTTCAAAACAAACAATAGTTGAACTTAAATATGGGGAAATCTCCCTCTCAATACTCAAACCCAAGTAGGATTGAATGACATCTTGTTCGACTCCTCTGGTTCTGCTTAGATTGTAGTCAATAACGGTAAGTCTACAATTGGTCAGAGCAAGTAACCAGCATATTTCCTGTAAATTAGGCAATGCCCAATAAGATGGAGATAACTGCTCTAACCCATCAAAAGCTTTGTGCTCTCCTATTTCAAACCAGCAAGACTAACTTATGGTTTGTTAGTGGAAAAATCAGAGTTCAAACTAATAACAAAAATCATAGTTTCAATTGTAGTAAGAGTAAAATAGGAAGAAAAAGTTAAGCAACTTTAGCAGTGCAAGATCAGAGAAACATTAAAAATATCAGTAGATTGAAGACTCGTCACTTAGTTGTACAGAGCTTGCGTATTGCTGAAAAAAGAAACACTTGTTGAAGCTTTTCATCTTACACTCATCAGGGGCGATCTTACCAAAAAAATTCTAAGTGCCCAAATGAGCATGAAAGCGGGAGAGAGATTTTTTGGGTGAGTTAAAAATCGAATCTTACCTCACTCAGAGGAAAAATGAAGCAAGGTCTCTTTCCTGCCAGCAGGGGGCGGAGGCAGGGCCTAAGCTCACCCGAAAGCTGGCAGATTGCAGCAGAGTGCACCATTGTGCATGTGCAGACCTCTCAGTTCTGTGCAATAGCCTGGCGGGACGAGAGGGTAAGATCACGCCCATCATGACAATTCACAAGAATACCCATGTAAAGGAAAACAAACTTGTATTATATGAGGAGAGTGCTAATTGGTTGGCAAGTGGTCTCTGATTGTTAGAAGCGTTTTAGATATTGACACCAAGCGAATCAACATTAGAAAATTAAATAAACATTTCAACAAGAACAATATTGGGATATGCAAATGAAAGTTAATTGTACAGCTCTCATCATATGCATTAAAGAGTTAAGGAGCTACCTCTATGCTGAATTTTTAAAAATCCCAAACACTTCTTATCTTGGTTTTTGACTTTATCTCCTTCATGCTACCCTTAGCAACAGCTCCATTACCAACGAAAGAATGAACTAATTCACATTTATCCTTGAACGGTATCTTCATTCTATCAGGTTTTGCATGCTTCCATCCATCTGGTATGAAAAAGAGATAACTATAAATACAATTTTACACAAGTAACAGGATAAAAAGTGATTCCCCTGTTTGATGGGTCTTTAAGAGGGAGAGAAGGATCTCCATCACCCTCCCACTGTCCATTCCAAACTGGGCCCAACAGCATTTGCTCGCCACCTTGTGTGTGTAAGTGGAGAGTGCAGTTGATAACTACTCATTTGGATCTGTATAAAAAAGCAAATTAAATGCTATGAGATAAAAGAAAATGAATACAAAATGAACAAAAAAGCAGGGCGAGGAGGATACTGGGCCAAATCTTCCTCAGGGCACAGAAAACCTGACATACACACATTCTCAGTTCACAAACTACACACCTTACCCATTCAAAGACTATTTGTGACTTTTCACACCAGGGTCTGGTTGACTGTGTAGTTTCCAAGCCATAAATCATTGTGGGAGCAGTGTGGTTGCAGTGGTGGGCTGGTTAGAAGGCTGCCTTGGTTCTCTAACACAGTATTGAAACTTCCAATCATGTTTAAAGACACATTAAGCCTCACCCCTCACTTCCATCAGCCACACCCAGCTCCCATGTCTGCCCGTTCCCTCCCAGATCACTCGCTCCATCTCAATGCCTCCTATATATCCTCCTTAGCTACTCACCCAGCTTGCACTAGGTATAGCCCTCAGATTCTATGCAATATCAATTGAAAATTTTACATTCCTTGGAGAAAAATGAACCGCTCACCATCTAATAAAAGCCTCCATATCATTGGTAATAGAAAATCCTTTCTGTCGTGTGAAAAAATATCCTTGTAATGTTTACAATCCGATTAGCTTGTATCAACAAACCAGAAAGCACATCAAAGGCACAATATGTTCTTACAACTTCTTGGAACTGTCATTCACTCTCAGATGAATGGAGCAACCTACTCTACTAAAACCATTGGCACTTGAAACTCAGTATTGATAATAGCTACAGATGCCCAAAAGATAGACTCCTTTCTGGGATGGAAAGAACAGGTGCACATTTCAATTTCAAAGCACAGTACCTGTCAATCAATGTAAGGAAGCAGATGGTTAGATCTTTCTCAAGTGTCAAAACCAAGTCTTTTTTTTAATCAACCAGAGCTATTTAAATCACAGTAGAAAAGATGACAGCACAGGACTGGGTATTTTGTAACATTTTTCACTACATTTCAGTGCTTTCTCTTTTGGGAAAAGACTGTTATGTATGTGATCAAATACACAAGGCTGGTCAACTTACCTTTGCAGGACAGATCCCTATGACAAAGCTTTACATTAAAAACACATCTACATTACAATGCAGCAGCGAATAGTGACATTTGAAGATATCAAAGAACTTTACATGGACCTTACAAAATGTTCTTGACTCTTGTCATTTTTCTCCAAAAAAAGACTTTCTATTTTCTTGATGAACTGTCAATCCTGGTGTACTTTTCCTGGGCTTCCAAAACTCCGCACCACCAGATGAAAATTATGTGCAAGAGGAAATCTGCTTTTTGGCCCCTTTTAAAATGGGGAACATGATGTCAGCGGGTCAAGTCCCGATCCGCAAAAAGGCCAGAGGAAAAAGGTGCAAGGTCAGGGATACTGAGGAAATTCAAATTTTCTCCAAATGAACCCATCTGACCATTCATTGACTGAAATGCACCCTCAAACCCTGATTAAAAACATGGCCCATTAGTTCAGAATAAGGTTAACCCAGACAATCACCAAGGGGAATGGGGACATCATACAGTCAATGAGTCAAGACTCCCCCACCAATGGATTAAATGAAATGCCTAAGGTTTCTCTCATTGATCACTCTGTATTGACACCCACTGGAAATAGTTGCAGAGACAGAATCAGGCTCAACAGTGTTGCCCCATGTGGTAAAAAGTTCATTGATTGGCTGTTTGAGTGACAGCTGTTTGTGTAGTAAGTGAGAAGCTAAACGTGTTCAGGAGACAAAAGAGGAACATAGGAATGAAGAGAAAGAAATAATGGGACAGGTGGAAATAGTAGATTATATTCTGCACAAGTAACCTTTACAAAGGGCTGTGCAGAACTGATAATTGTCATAAACTCCTTGATAATCTATTTATTGTAAATTCATCAGAAACAGTGCTAATTAGTGTGGGGATTTCCTCCATATATCCTTCTCCAATCCCCATTCAGGAAAGATTTATTTTTAAAGAAACTAAATTATTCACTGGTTCACAAATTGTTCAGTTAAAGTAATGGGAGCATGCTTGGACAGAGTAGATCTGGTGACATGATGACAGATTTTGATATAGTATTTTAGAATCAAGGTGGCTTGTTAAGATACTTGTTGAACAGAAGTGCTCTGAACTTCTCTCATCTTTGTTGGGAAATTACTGACTTGGCTCCTGATTTTTGCAGTGCCTGTTTTAAATAATGATGGTGCACTCTCACCTTTTTTGCTTTGATCAGCTATAGCTCCTGTTTATTCAGTGAGGGAGGAGGTATTTTACAGAGGGTCCAAGAAAGATTTCCAAACTGCTTGGTTCTTTCCCGGTTTCTGATAAAATTAACACGTCACCAATTCCGATTCCAATATTGTTTAGAGGACAACCTGTGAACTTAGAGAAATTCTCCTCATCTCAACACCCTCTTCCCCCATCCTCCCCGCTGAAGAAGTCTTGCTTTCACTGTGAACATTGTGCACCCCCCCTCCCCCCACCACCACCATGTTGCCTTGTCAATGCTTTCAGTTAGCTGTTTTTCACTAATGTGAGTTTTTGTTTTCCTTTTTCACCTTTCTCTCTTTTCTCTCTTCCAAGTCTGAAAAAGCAAAAACACACACACTGACATGGGCATGGGCACACACATGCCCAAACATATACATGGACACAGACACACACTCCCTGCTGCCTCATTCAAGTGGTCATTCTAATTACATGAATCTGGACACTGAGGGCAGTGGGATATTTGGTCACTAGAGTGTCACAGCTTGGTCTAATCCACTGTCATCTATTGGACATCATAGAGTCATCATAGAAAACCTACAGTACAGAAAGAGGCCATTCAGCCCATCGAGACTGCACCGACCACAATCCCACCCAGGCCCTACCCCCATATCCCTACATATTTTACCCGCTAATCCCTCTAATCTACGCATCCCAGAACACTAAGGGGCAATTTAGCATGGCCAATCAACCTACCCCGCACATCTTTGGACTGTGGGAGGAAACCGGAGCACCCGGAGGAAACCCACGCAGACACAAGGAGAATGTGCAAACTCCACACAGACAGTGACCCAAGCTGGGAATCGAACCCAGGTCCCTGGAGCTGTGAAGCAGCAGTGCTAACCACTGTGCTACCGTGCCGCCCTTAATTGGACATGGATCCAAAGAACATTAACCATTGAAGTGTGAACCTTGACTGGTTGTTGCCCCCTACTCCTGATTGTAGGACCCCATTACTGTTCCATCTGAGATCAGTTAGCTCAGCACGAACCAGAGGTCAGGCTTGGGATTTCTTAGTATGCATGCTTCAGGACTAAAGCAGATAATATTTTCATCCTTGTATCCAAATAGCTTCATGGCCTCACCTCTCCCTATTCTGTAACCTCTGCCAGTCTTATAGCCTTCATTATGCTCTACTTTTCTTCAATGCAAAGATATTAATCATACACAAGGATTGGTGAAGTAATGATGTGAGTCCATTATTTGAAGATAAAATCATATACAGATGTTTAGATGTACTAAGATGCACCAAGAGTACATTAGATGTACACCTAATCTTTACCCTACCACTTGCCTACTGCCTGCAAGCCACGGGACTAATACATCACAAACCTGTTGATGTGGTATTGATTGTCAGTTTAAGATTGGTTTAGCTTAATTGGTTGGACAGCTGGCTTGTGATGCAGAGTGACGCCAACAGGGCGGGTTCATACTGACAGAGATTACTTATGAAGGCCTCTCTTCTCAACCTTGCCCTTCTCCTAAATTGTGGTGATCCTCAGGTTAAATCGCCACTAGCTTATGGTTATTTGGGACTTTGGTGACTTTACCTTTTAATTTAAGATATTCTCCCATCATATAACAATCTTCAAAGAACTGTGTATTTCTCCAATTTGGGCCTCTTGTGCAACCCTGATTTCCTTCACCCCACTATCAGAGGCTGTGCCTTCAACTATCTGTTCCCTAAGCTCTGGAATCCCCCTCCCTAAATCACTCCTACACTTTCTGCCCTCCTATTCTTTTGGCCAAATATCTTATGTGGCTTGATGTAAAATTTTGCCTGAACATATTCTTGTTAAGTGCCTGGGACATTTTCCTGTGTTAAATGTGCCACATCAATACAAATTGTCGCTATTGTTGTGGTACACTTATTGACTGAGCTATCAGCCAGTCTCAAAACACATTAATTAAGGCACATATACTACATTTTGTACTTTTTATTATTGGTAATGAATGCTGATGTCTATATTGAGCCCAGAATGTGAAGCAGATGCAGAACATGTTCAATTCAGATGAAATATAACTAAAACAAAAGAACGTGAACAATACTTTATCATCCTAGAAGCACTGGCTGAAAATAAAACCAGCAAATCAAAGCTGATATTCGTCACTAACAGTTAACTGTTGAGATAGTTCTTCTGGAACTGAAGAAGGCTTTAACTTTTAAATAATAATATCTGCCTGAATTTGAGATGCTGGATTTCAAAATCTTCCTGATTCCCTCCCAGAGCCTCCCGAGCCCCCCCAAAAAAATCAGAATCAATTTTGCTGACAAAATCACAGTTAACTTTTCTCGGCCCAGCTTAAGTAACTTGGCCGACCTTTTAACTTTATATTAACTGAAGCAACATGTATGTACGCATAATGTAGAGGGCTTGATGAGAGCCAAGACGCAGGTGGCCATATAATTCCAAGCTGTTTGGCTATGTTCAGCTTCTCCTCCAGGTGTTCCTGGTTAACAGTGGCTTTTCCCACACGTTTACTGTGAGAATATGCATGCATGAATACTAAGCAGTTATAATGAGCTGAGTAAGGTAGGTTACATATTTACTGTACATTGGCTGTCGGGCAAGTTCTTCAACTCTGAAATGTCAAAGGGATTGAAGCATAAATGTCATTCTTATTAAAGTGGCATATCCACAATGAGGGAAAAAATGGGCGTAACTTCTGTATCTTTCCGATCAAGCTATACAGTTAGAAAATACTTTTTTTAGTTAAGGGAGGTGTGTTACTTTCCTGGTTGATTTGGCTCAGAAGGACGTAATAATTAATGAACCACAACTTCCTGGTTCCCAGTGTTGGGGAGTACTCCAGTGATGCGTTGGGGAATCCCTCTCAGAGGTTCCCAAGTAAGGATTTACCTGGCAATTACCCAGAAATGCTAATGTCTTCTGGACAATTGCGCTGGGCTGGGAACCATCTGATAAAATGATTTAAATCACTAACTACGGATGGTTCTGCCAATTTTACCTCCTCAAAGTTACTTGAGAGTTAGAAAGAATAAAAGTAATTTGAACTTCAGAGTAACTATTTTAAACACCCAGACTGAGCCCCATGGTGCAGCCCCACACCCTTGACCCTCCACACCCTCTCAAACCAAGCACCTCACCCCACGGTATTTCATCAACCCCCTCACTCTCATGGGATTGCCCGCACCCCTGACAGGATCCCCCCACCACCCCCATACCCCTGACCCAAATGACAGCCCCGATCCGAACAACACAACTCCAACCTCCCCCACTGATATTTAGATCCCCCCAACCCAGTGTCTGGATCCCCTCCTCAGATGTCCGGAACCCCCACCTCCCCCAATGTACGGAAACCCCCAGCACCCCCGTGTTCAGAAACTCCCATGTCCAGATCCCTCCTACCAATGTCTGAACTCCCAACCCCACATCCCATTCACTTACCCTAGAAACTTACCTTCTCCTTTTCAATGGGACCTTTAAATTCACCAGCTTTACGGCAGCTGGTGCCTTTTGCACTTTGCCACTGGAGCCAGGGACGTACTTCAGCCTCATCCAGTCTCAGTCAGGAATGTCGGGTCAGAGAGCCGCTTTACAATTCATGTGCAGTTAGGTTGCTATGGAGCGGCTATCCACCATTGATTGGGTGGTCCTCCTGTGTACTCCTCATCTGTGCCCTCTTGTGTGGTCCAAGACAGGGACTATTGCCTGGCTCTATTGCCTGACAAACACGAGAGTTAAGTGCAAACTTGCACTCATCTAATCAACCTAAAGCATACTTACCCACAGCAGGGTCATTAGATAATGGTTTTGATTGCTCATTTTCCCCCCTCCCTAACACTGGGACACTGAGGCTATTTGTAAAGCCCCTGTGGTTGGGATCAGCGAATGCAGTCCTAATTGCAAATAGAGTAATGTTTAATGTTACAGTACCAGGCATGACTCCAACACCACGTTGTGACAATTTGCAAAAACCAGCATCATTAAATTGTTGCTCTTTAAGGAAGGAATGGACCTAACAATGGACTCCAGGACAAAAATCCAAATTTTCACCTTCCCTTTCGACCTCTGTAACCTCCCCCAGCCCTCTGAGAAATCTGCATTCCTCACATTGTGGTCTTGTCTGCATCTCCACACTTTGCCCTTTGCTCCAAACTTAGAGACTGGGCTCCAGCCATTCAGGCCTGAGCTCTGCCATTTCCTTCCTAAACCACTCGGCTGCCTTTAAAGGTACTCCTTAAAAAACTGCCAATCTTTTGGTCATCCTATTGTCTCCTTCTTTAGCTGTGCCGTTTTATGATGGATGATTATGTTCAGGAAAAGCTCCTTGGGATGTTTTATTATAAATACAAGTTGCTTTTGGAACAGAAATAGCCACTCAATGCTTAATCATCCAATCCTTTGTGAGCTTGGAGTGAATCCTGGAGATGAGGTGTAAAACAGAGAGGCAGGATTGTGATATTAGGATCATGGGTGAATTTCTCCCTTAATGTTCAGGAAGGCTGGTTTGAGATCAGCCAGGGTGTGGCTCACTACTCGACTTGTGTCAATGCTGATACATACAATCTCCAGGGTGTGAGCTGTTAACGTAACAGCCTGTCAAGGCATACAAGAGCTTTCTGCATCATTTGCACCATTTTTTTCTAGGAACTCTATTGGAGTGGATCAAAAATTGCTGTCCAGCTATTTTCAGACTTTGTCCACTTTGAGTGAGTGGCCAGACAGAGATTCCTGGTGTTTGAAACGGCCTTTATTCCGAGCTATACCAAGATGCTCCAGCTAGTGGCGCACTAGAGCGCTCTGAACAAAGAATTACACAGTTGTACTTTCGGGTTTAGTTACAAGAAATTAGCATTTACCAATCAAAAGTATACATTTGTTCAGAAATTATCAATATCCACTCAACTAAGAGCTAGGATTACAAAATATATAACATATGAGTTTAGTTAGCCAATTACAATTTGTGCATGCCTACTTAATTATAATATCATCAAGCATGTATTTTCTCTACAGACCTACTAACTTCCAGATGAGTAGGATAGATATCTGTCTGATCAGTGGGGTATCTAATTCCCTTGCCCATTGTTCCTTGTTTTAGTGGACATACACAAGTTGCAGCTGCATAGCGGTCAATAAGATTTTTGTATGCGTACTGTGACCAGGGCCTCGCTTGTAATTAAAAGTTTCATGGTCCTTGACTGTTATCTGGAGGCCGTCTGGTGTTGAGACATTGGGCTTCTCAGAGCTTTTCTGTCTTTGCAGTCTCTCAAAGTTCAGCAGTTAGCAGCTTGTATTATTTACTTTCCTTTGAAACCCTTTCACGCTCCATCTATTCTGGATGCTGCTCGATTCCCATGTGCTAAACCTAGCATCCTGTATCAGCTTTCCATGATGCTCCTGTGAGAGTGTTCTTACTCTACTTGCATGGCATTTGAGTGGATGCCCTCTCCTGCCCCCTTCTGTGGCACGTGATCACAAAGTGCTCTTTTGGATTGGGGTAGCAGTAGGTTCGGTTTGTTTAGTTTTGACCTGCTGCACTGCCCACGGTGTGTGTGAGTTCCTTTAAGCGAGGAGAAAGTCTTTCTACCTCCATCGAGGGGCAATGAGTTGAAGCCTCTTGTGAATAATAGCACGTGGTAAACCAAACATCACAGAAAATTCTGGTGACTTTAATAAGGTTAATTGAACTGATTTTGAAAAATTGTGTTCCATTGTTAAAGGTGATAGTTTGCATTTAAGGTGTGCTCAGATCGCCATCTTGTGACAATGCTCTGTAGTGTAAATATTACTGCCCTCATAAGATCAATCCCATACTACAGCCGCTAAATAACGGCTCAAAGATCACAAAGGAAGTACAAATATGAAGAAAAGTTTAGATCAACTATCTCACCTTTCCAGAGAGACCAAACTCTCATCCCCTCCAGCCAATAGTCTTTTGATACGAGCAGTACTGATGTGTTACACTTACTTTCTATCACTTGGAATGTTTCTACTGGCAGGGCAGATTCTTTCACATTACATTATCCTTCTGACTATCTGTGAAGACAGCTGCAGGAAAATGTTTTATGCACTGACGCACATTTGGTCCCTTCTCTTGTACTATCCACTCGATTGGCTTTACTAATGCATGGAGGTCTTCTAGAAACTGCTGAAGTGACCCTTCACATGTGGCAGGAATAACAGGTGGCTGGTTGTTTGGTGTGAGCAGGTCTCTCATGGTATTGGTCAGTCCTTGATTCCTTTGGATGGGGCACAGATGCGGGGGGGGGGGGGGGGGGAGGCAGGTTTGGCAATAGGTGCTGTTTGAGAGGGGTAACAGTGCCATGTGTGAGCCTCTCCATCGTCGATCCTCCACTGTTACATGCACCTTATTGAAGTGAAAGAAATTGTAGGGCTCCAGGGAAAAGGAATGGAATGAGGTGAGTTAATTTGCCAGAGAACTGGAACAAATGCAGGTCGAGTGGCCTCCAGCACCTATTCTCTGATTTTATAGCTGTTGGGTCTTGGAAATGAAATTCATTGTGAAGTTTAAGGACTGCTCCAGTGGAATCCTGTGTCAGTCAGGGCTTTTGCACAGTGAGGAAAACTCCTGAAAGTTTATACAGAGCAGGGAGGTGTCAGTTCAAACACGCAGCAGGCTGTTGTCCAACAGTGTGCTCTCTCTCCTCCACTCCTTGCGGTGTGAATGACTGCAAAATAGATCTTATGCTTAAATAGTAACTTTTTGTTCATTCACAGGATGTGGGCATCGTTGGCTCGGCCAGTATTTATTGCCCATCCCAAGTTGCCCTCGCGAATGTGGTACTGAGCTGCCATCTTGAATTGCTGCAGTCCCTGAGGTATAGGTACACACTGTGCTGTTAGGGAGGGAATTCTAGGATTTTGACCCAGTGACAGCGAAGGAACGGCGATATATTTTCAAGTCAGGATAGTGAGTGATTTGGAGGGAACTTCCAAGTGATGGCATTCCCAGATATCTGTTGCTCTTTTTCCTCTAGATGGTAGTGGTCATGGGTTTGGAACATGCTGTTTAAGGAACCTTGGTGAGTTCCTGCAGTGCATCTTGTAGATTGTACACACTGCTACCACTGTTCATTAATGGCGGAGGGATTGAATGTTTGTGGAAGGGGTAGCAATCACGCAGGCTGCTTTGTCCTGGATGATGTTGAGCTTCTTGAGTATTGTTGGAGCTGAACTCACCCAGGCAAATTGAAGGTTTTCCATCACACTCCTGACATGTGCCTTATAGATGGTGGACAGGCTTTGGGGAGTCAGGAAGTGAGTTACTCACCACAAGATTCCTAGCATCTGACCTGCACTTGTAACCATAGTGTTAATATGACTGGTCCAGTTCAGTTTCTGGTTAATGTTAACCTCCAGGATGTTGATAGTGGGAAAATTCAGCAGTGGCAATGCTATTGAATGTCAAGAGAATGTCCTCTCTTCTTTGAGATGGGTATTGCTCAGCACTTGTGTGGTGCAAATGTTACTTACCACATGTTAGACCAAGCTTAGTTATTGTCCAGATCTTGCTGCATTTGCACATGGCCTGCTTCATTATCCGAAGAGTGGTGAATGGTGCTGAACAGTGCAGTCATCAGTGAATATCCCCATTATGATGGAAGGAAGGTCATTGATGAAGCAGCTGAAGATGGTTGAGCCTAGGACACTCTCCTGAGGGACTCCTGCAGAGATGCACTGGAGCACAGATGATTGACGTCCAATCATCACAACCTGTGTCAGGTATGACGCCAATCAGCTGAGAGTTTTCTGATTCCCGTTGACTCATTTTACTCACTCGATAAAATGCTGCCTTGATGTCAAGGGCATTCAGCTCTTTTGTTTCAACCAAGGCTGTAATATCAGGAGCTGAGTAATTGATCTTTTCAACTTGCTAAGAGTTTGGAAACAAACTTGTATATACAGGAGTAAATGCTATGGAAAGGATAAATTCAGAAAATTATTTGAAGCTAGGGAGGACAGGGACACAGGTTTAAACTGCTAAGAGTAATTTAGGTACTGCTGGCAAGGCATTCTTCACCTCAAAAGTGATACATACAAATAACGGAAATTGCAAAAGCCGTGATATTTATGAAACTGCAGCATTGGGGAAGGTTTTTTGATGAATGATGCAACATACGATATAAACTCTCCTTACTAAATGAAACCATCGCAGGTTTAGCTCCATGGAACTGTGCAGTTAAGAGTATGCAAATGAGCCCAAATTTTCCAAACGTGTTCTTGGTAATTTATTTCCTGAACATCTAACATCGTATTGAAGTAGAGCTAGTAAAGTATCTGACTAAACAGAGCCCCGCGTCAGTTTGTAAAAAAAATACTCAATTGGATTTTGCCATTACTGGCAAGGCCAATGTTTGTTGCCAATTCCCAAGGAGAAGGTGGTGGAGATTAAATCATCTGAACATCAGAAAGAACAGGGAATCCAGGAAATGAAGATGGAAACAAGTCACACCTTGTTTAATCTCCATGTTAACATCTCCAAAATCCTCTGCACAAAAAAGTGAGACAGCAAGATGAAGTGCCACAGGTAAGTATACCCACAAGTGTTAAAATAGTCAGAAAGGGGAAGTCAGAGATTGAGTGTGGGTCGTGGGGGCAGAGGATTTAGTTTAAATTTCAAAACTACAGGAAGAACAGTCCTGCGACAGATCAGTTTTGGTAGATTAAGCCATCGAGTTTCATTTTCAATAATGGACATGCAGTGATTCTGTCAGATGGCATATTTCCAACCAAGGAAGGATGGCATGAGTTGAGATTGGCTAGAGAGTGCTATCAATAAAACAGAGACAAATGAGAAATTGAACAGATGGCGTTTTTCTAAACTGCCAAGTCTATGTTCATATTCATTTCTTTATTTTGAACAAGGTCAACCTTAAATTTTATGTTCATTAGAAAATTAAAATAGGCATTCATCATCTACAACATAAAGTACAGAATTTAAGGAAAACCAGAGACGTTAATTTGCCACAGACATTTCAGAAAAGTTAGTGATGCTAACAAAAGCCAGATCTTTCAGGCTGCCAACTGCAAACAAATCTTCAACATTAGAATTAGATGGGAGTGAGATGAGTGAAATAATTTCTTTTAAAATGTTAATCTCAACTTCCAAAAGACAAATTTGAAATGCACAAGAAAATATTCTTGCGTTTTATAATCTACTAGAATATGTTCTGAAGAGTTAAAATACTGTAACTAATTCAAGCAATTTGTGGAGAATCTCCTGAATATGATGTTATGCTAAAGGAAAAGTTGACTATGTATCACAATGATCACTTATGGATTGAAGTTTCATTAAATTTACAAAAGCAGAATACTGTAGAGGCTGGAAATCTGAAATAAAAACAGAAAATGCTGGAAATACTTAGCAGATATGGCACATGCTATAAGCCCAAAGCAGAGACCAATACATGAAGTGCTCACTTCACACAAATAAATTACAAGAAAGCACAGTAGAGAAGAAATTGGGGAGAGTAAAATAAAATCACCCTCCACAATCTGGGCAACAAAACTCTGGGACCTTACCAAAATTAATATTTTGGTAAGATTCATATCTGGATACATTTGTGTACTTTCAAGGTTAAAGTATATGGTGCTGTAACTCAAATCATCAAAAACGATCACATTTGTTTTTAAGATTCTGCACAGCAAAACGTATCCACCAGAGATGCAAGGCAACTTAATGGTCGACTGCCATTGTGGTTTCTTCTGCTCAGGTACTTATTCCATATATACCGGGTTCATTCAAATGGTGAATTTTTACATGGTATTTAACATCTCAATGCTCACTTTCCATTTATTTATAAAGGGAATAATTTCACCTTGCAAGTCACAAGCTGCCAACATTTAATCTTGATAATCCTACCTACTGTATCTTTGACTACACTCCAGAATTTTCCCCACAAATAGTTTTGCGTCAGTGTGCCATTACACTTTTTCTTGTCAAGTTAGAAACAGTTACTGTTGCCTCATTGGGGAAAGCCCTCCCAAATTGGTTGGCAGTTTAAGCATGTTTCCCAGAACGTCACATGACCTCAGGTGCATTGTCGAGTATTGTGACAGATACGTGGGACAGGCTGGATGTACAAGTGGATTATTTCCTGTTTGTCATTTCCATACGTTTATAGCATTAGGAGCTATTCTTTGGATGAGGGTGGGATGAGGAGAGAAAAGAAAGGGAGAAGCATCACCCTGTTTCTTACTGCTATTCCAATGGTTCGCATTGATAGGAGTGAACTGTCATGTGAAGAGCTTTACACTCCGCTGCAGCATCTCACACAATTAGAGTTTGTCAAATTTACTGCTCAACATTGTATGAAAAATGATCACTTGCCGACGACTGCTTCCACTCGGTGAAGTAAACAGCAAAATTCTCACTGCATTTGTTAAAAATGTAACATGGAAAAAGGAAGAAAGAAAAACTGCACAGAAAAATTGAGAATTGTTTGTATTTTTACCCCAGAATGCATTTTTACCAAAAGTGAATGGTTATTAATTAGTTGGTTGAGCTACCAGTCTTAGTAGAACTAAAGAGTTCTAAGTGTATATCTCGGATACACTCCGAGAACAAAACAGCACAATTCTTTACAACAAATATATATTTGCTACCAAATATTAACCATATTAAAGAAGCTTTTTTTCCAATTTACAGTAATTAACTTGGCAACTCAAAAAATGCACATGATGTTCAGCCACCATGTTCCACAGCATTTCAGTTAAAATGAGTTTTTAAAGCAGTCATTTAAAAACAAAGTCCCATCAAGAATTCAAGGCTCCTCTTCTGCATCATCATCACTGCCATCGATGCTGCTGTCCGTTGATGAATTTCCTTCATTCCATCTTTCTTCAGCCTCTTCCACTTCAGACACAGAATCAATCACATCTTGTGGTTTACTATTTCTGGAAAGGGTTTCATTGTCCATGGATGTTTTGCTATTGTTCTCTGAAGGCAGTATACTGTCTTTTGATAGTTTCCCATTATCCTTTGGCGGTGCTACACTGTTCACTGATGATTTTCCATTATCCTCTGACAGTTTTATATTATTCTCTGGAGCAGCTGGGATTTCCACAGACTCTTGGCTGCTAGCCTGTGTCACCTTCTGTTCAGCAGCAGCCTTAGCTGAGGATGAGTCAGCATCCAAAAATGTCTCCCACGATTTCAATCGATCTTCTCTTTCTTTCACAGTTTCTTCAATCTGCAAGTTCAAAATTATATTTAAACAAGGTTTTTATTTTTGCAAACGTTTCATAAAATGCTGACTAATTTCTCAGCCTTCTGTCTACTTAACAGTTCAGCACCCCTCTGCTTTGAACTACTGCTGGTTTTGCAACCAATGCCATTCCCTACCAAGATAGGAACTGGGTCTTCTCTGTGTGCACCACCTCAACTTCAGGCTGCTGATGCAGCAGTGTGCCTGACCCACACTGGTCTGAGCAACAATGCCACAGGAACTAGTTATCCTGCAGCAACTGCCCCGTCAACAGCAGTGATCATCTCATTTGCTTTGAATGGAGCGAAGTGGAGCAGTGGGAGCCGAATTGCCATTTTATAGAAACATTGCCCTCAGGAAAGGAGTCACTTCAGACAGTGAAAGACACCACATGACTACTTTCATGACTGAAAGGGGCTCATTTTTAGGAGAAACTATTGATAGGATCTGAGGAATCGCATACTAAAACATCTGTGTCGAGGGAGACACTGCCCACTCTCTAGATTGATGCATATTTCAAACAGAGGCCACAAGGGCTGACTCTTGTCCTGCAAAATAAATCACCCTGTTTTTAACCACCTCCAGCTCTTGGAAAAGCTCCAAAACTAGCTCTCACAAGCAAAAATTGAGAGCATTTGGAGCTTTGTTTACATCTTCATGACATGCTGAACTAGGGAAGTAACTTCATTATTTGGTCGCTACTTTATGAGCAAGCATGCTTGCTAATGTAGATTACTGGTGTGTTATCAGACCACACAGGCACACTTAGCCAGTGGCATATAGTGGAAGCACTCTACAGCTAGCCTTACAAATTCTAATTTCAAATGTAGGCTGCTCTATTAGTCCCCTCCCCTCCAGACAGGTGGTCCATCTTGTCACAGGCAACATTTGTGGGTAAGGTTGTCGGAAAAAGTTTGCATTGTAGCACTGTTCTCTTTAGGAATAGGGGACTCTGCAGGGGGGGGTGACTGAATTAGCAGCTCTAGCTGAGTCACTGAATAAAACCTTGGGTAAACACAGCTGCAGAAATTAGATCTAAAAAAATTTAAATAGCCTTTCACTGATAATACTGGTCTCTGAATAGAGAAAATCAATGGCCTGGAAGAGGAAACTGAGTGAAACATATCCAACTTTGCTGATGATACAACACTAGAAGGGAAAGTAAGTTATGATGACAACAAAGAAACTGCAATGGGATATAGAACAGTTACGCAATTGTGAGGTAAGATGGCAGATGAAGTACAATTTGGGGAAGTGTATAATTATCCAATTATTATTGGTAGGAGGAATGCAAAAGCAGAATATCTTTAGAAGGTGAGTGGCAAGTAAATGTTGACAAAGGGATTGGGGCTTCTTATCTCTGTATCACAGAAAATTAACATGCAAGAAACTAGGAAGGAAAATTGTATTTCAGAGGCTTGGAGTATAACAGTAAGGAAATCCTGCTGCAATTGTATAGAGGTTTGATGAAGCCACACTTGAGTACTATGTAGTTTTGGTCTCCTTATCCAAGGAAATATATTTAGCTTGGATGGGGTGTAACAAGAGACCACTAGCTTGATTCCTGGGATAAGAGGACTGTTCTATGTGGAAAGATGGAGCAGAATGCACCTATACAATCTACAAATCAGAAAAAGCTCACTGGATCTTTGAAGGTAGATACTAAAAAGCTGGAGAATCTAGAACTAGGGAGCGTAGTGTCAGAATAAGGGGCAGCCATTTTAGATTGAAATGAAGGAAAAAATTTTCACTTAGCGAGTTCTCAATGTTTAAAATCCCCTTGTGTAAAGTTGGGAGTAGATGTAGAAGTTCAGTCATGATCTTACTGAATGGCAGATGTCAGGAAAGCAGAGGTAATTTTAGGTGATCTTTATTTGTATTATTAAATATTAGAAATAAGATATAGATTTAAGTTAGCTTAATTTAGTGTTTCTGTGTAAAGAATAGCTAGATGTATAGCTAAACTCATGCAAGACAAAGGTGCATTCATATGCGTGCATGCGCGTGTGTGTGAAATCCACAAAAGATTGAGTGGCATGTTACCTTAAAATCTGGGTACATCTGTGAAGATAGGGGGAAGTGAAGGAGTATTGTTTTATAACCAAATTTTTAAATGTTTAATAAATGTTTTTTCTTGTCATTAAAAACTAATCAGTAATCCTGTGACTCTGTTCCTCCATGTTTTCTAAAAACAAGTAAAAATTATGAGCTTTTTGAACCAGGGTTCCAATTAGAGATCTCCCCATCCAGTAGTAATGTCAACTGGGATCATAAGATTCCATGAGTCTGCTCTGTTTCATGTCCTACTCCTTTTTCTTGGTTCTTACATTCAACTGTTTTGTCACCTTCAAAAGTTTGCCTCTATGTATCCAGTGCCTTTGTCCTGATCCCCTCAAAATTGTACCATTGGTTTATATTGCCTCACATGGGAACAAGGGGAGGTCATTCAGTCCCTCCAGCCTGTTCTTCCACTGGTTGAGACTACTCAAACTTTTTTCTAATCATGTTTACAAGAGGATAAATTGTTTGATCCTATTAAGTATGTACGTTTACTATATCATTCAAATTGAGAACTGGTCAATAGAAATAACTAAACATATATTCAAAGAATCATTTCATTCCAATTTTTTCTTCGTACCTGGTAATCAATAACACCATCCCATGTTTCAGCGGTTATTTGACGACCACCAAACCACCTTCCATTAAGCATTGATATACACATATCTGCTTGTTCTGGCTCTTTAAATGCCACGGAGGCTACACCATCAGTGTGTCTCTGGAAATGAGAATGGACTCAGCATTTTTTTAAAAATCCATACCACATAGAAAATATATCTGAATTTTTTGGAATTCAAAAATTCTTACATCAAATAGAAGTACTTTCTTGACTTGACCAAATTTTTCGCATTCCAGCCGAACATCATCTCGGATCTCATTTAAAACCAACGGCTCCTCCTATAGTAAGTTTATTAAACATTAAACATGAACCATAATACCCGGAGTGTGACACTGTCTCACGCCGGGTTGAGCAGCCTTGCTACATGCAATAAGACAACTGACTACAGACTGTAATCTTACTATTGGAATTTTT
The DNA here is from genome assembly GCF_964213995.1 of Mustelus asterias. NCBI lineage: Eukaryota > Metazoa > Chordata > Chondrichthyes > Carcharhiniformes > Triakidae > Mustelus > Mustelus asterias. The sequence goes on from NC_135809.1 coordinate 52,853,659, forward strand.
TCACCTTCTCTGTGAAACCAATACTGGAGTAGAGAATCTGAAGTTATGATAAGACAAATCCCCTGATGAGAATTATTCTGTAATCCCGAATCACTGCAATGATAAAGTATAGAGTGCCTTACCATTTCTTTTCTTCGGTCTCTACATTAACTTGAAATGCAATAAGTCACAAGCTGCAACAACCCACCTCATACATGAGAATTTCAAGTATGTAACATTAAGTACAGAGATACCTAGTTTACATTCTCCAATTAATAATTGTGAAGATTTTTTAAAGCAGAGACCAGGTACCATGGTCATGCAGGCTATTGAAACTTAGGATAAAATTTTGATCATGTGTATGTGCCAAAGAATCATCAGAAGCTCAGTACATTTCCTGGTTTGACAATTTATGATGTTTAAAACTTTCAATCTCCTAAACAGAGCAGCACTGACTGTGGATAAGAATTCTCTTATTGCCACCAACTTAATTTAATAGCTAAAGATTAATGCAAAACAGGTTCAAACTAAACCAGATCAGCATGAAAATTCTGGGATAAAAACAGCCGCAAAAACATAAAATTCTGTACCCCTCAGAGTACAGAATTTCTTTTGCAGATTTACAAACTTGTACAGGCCTTCAAACAGTGTGGAAGATTTGCTGTGTGCATTTCCCATGTAGACCATCTTAATGCAACCTCTGATACTATTGGATCATAATGTGGAGAGAGCAAAGCCTGATTTAATCCTGATACAGAAATAGTAACAATGGCTTTAAAGAATACTGAGAGTAAAAGTGAAAAATAAATGTGAAAAATACATCGTCCATTTCTGCCTGGACTTACCTCAAAATCCTTTGGATGAAACATGTTCTTAAGGATTACAACTCGTTCGCATCGTAAACGTGAACTGCCAGTTTTTCTTTCTGGTCTCCAATCCAACTGCCTAACAACAAAAATGTGTCTTTGTCAACATGAAGTTCCCCTTAAAATTAAAAGCCTCTAAACAAGCAGAGCTAAAGTTTATTTATTAGTAGACTTATATCAACACTGCAATGAAGTTAGTGTGAAAATCCCATAGCTGCCACACTCCAACGCATGTTCGGGTACACTGAGGGAGAATTTAGCATAGCTAATGCACCTAACCAGCACATCTTTCAGACTGTGGGAGGAAACCGGAGCACCCGGAAGAAATCCACGCAGACATGGGGAGAATGTGCAGACTCCGCACAGTCATCCAAGCTTGGAATCGAACCTGGATTTCTGGCACTGTGAGGCAGCAGTACTAACCACTGTGCTGCCCTGTATCTGCAGGAATCCACATCTCAACATAACTTTTGCATAAAGTTATCTATCTGAGACAAATAAACACTTGCTAGCAGATCCGTTGGTGTTGTCCATGGTATATCACGCAACATGCAGTTGGTTATTCTGCTGTTGTTGGAGCGGCTAGTGACCTTTTCATCTCCTTCAGGACAAAAATATTTACTTGCTATGAATAGATACATGATAAAAGTGAGTCAGAGGATAATATAGGAAATGTTCTCTGTGGATAGGCAGCTCCTTGTAAATTCCCAGCTCCTCCCCGAAGCCAGAGGAAACCTGGAAAACATTTCTATTTATAATTGCTGCAATGCATTCTCTCATCTGATGCCCATTAAGTTTGCATGTTGTTTACTCATTGTGAGTAGCAAGAAATGATATCTTTAAACACACATGTGGGCAAGGTGAGAAGCTATGAGGAACAGCACGAGTTAAATGGTTATTCTGGCAGGCCTATTAACATTTCGTAAAAATTATTTCACAGGATTTGGGTGTGAATGGCAAAGCCAGCATTTGTTGCCAACCAATTCCTTTTGAGAAGGTGCTAGTGAGCTATAGCCCATGTGGTGTAGGTACACCCACAGTGCTATTTATTAGGGAGTACCAGGATCTTGATTCATTCAAAGTGAAGGAACGATGATATAGTTCCAAGTCAGGATGGTGTGCAGCTTGCAGTGAAATTTGCAGGTGGTGGTATTCCCATACATTTGCTGTGATGGTCCTTCTAAGTGCTAGAAGTTGTAGTCTTGGGAGATGCTGTCAAAGGAGGAGAGTTGAAGTGCTTCTTTATGTAGCATAGTGCTGCCACTACGTATCAGTGATAGAGGAAGTTAATGTTTAAGCTGGTAGATAGGATGTCAATCAAGCAGGCTGCTTTATCCTGGGTTGTATCGAGTTTCCTGAGCGTTGTTGGAGCCGCACACAATCAGGCAAGTGGAGAATATACCATCACACTGCAGTTCTGTGCCTTGTAGATGGTGGACAGTCAGGAGGTGAGTTACTACCTCCCCCAACCGATTCCTGTGGACTTCGGTTTTGCTGGGGCTCCTTATTACCTTGGTCAAATGCTGCCTTGCTGTCAAAGGCAGTCTCTCTCACTTTCTTTCTGGAGTCTAACTCTTCTGTCCATGTTTGGACCAAGGATGTAATGAGGTTAGGAGCTGAGTGGCCCTGGCAGTCTGAACGCAATCTGAGCACCAGTGAGCAGGTAATTTCTGTCTAAGTGCTGTTTGATAGCATTGTCGACTTCCATCGTTTATAGGTCAAACAGTGAAAGCAGCATGTGACAGGCAAAGCTAAGTGATCCCACAACAAATGGATTAGATCAAACTTCTGCAGTCCTGCTACATCCAGTTATGAACGGTGGTGAACAATTAAACAGCTAGCAGGAGGCGGTGGCTCCACAAATATCCCTATCCTCAATGATGCGGAGCCCAGTACATCAAAAGACCAGTCTTTAAAATATTTGCAATCGACATTTGGCCAAAGTGCTGAGTGGATGATCCATCCCTGCTCTCTCCCGAGGCCCCCAGCATTGCAGATGGTTATCAGCCAATTCAATCCATACCACACTTTAGATAACAAAGCAATAGCACAGATTATATATACAAAAAAACGGAACAAAGCAATTATATTAGCAATTAATTAACTAGCCAGTCAGTTCTGATCCAGGACCTGTCAAGACCAGGAAATGTTAAGCCATTTTATTAATAATGACAGTATGGCAGATTACCATATATACCGTTAATATATATCTCATGTACAAATTGACCATGGTTTTTGAGGATTATTAACATGCTTTTTCATATATAAAATGGGATAAGTATATAAATTGTGCAACACTAATTGCTTTTGGCAATTATAATTTCCTGATATAGATTTTTTTAAATTATTCATTCACAGGATGAGAGCACCGTTGGCTGGCCCCATTCGTAATTGCTCTTAAACGGAGTGGCTTGCTAGGCTACTTCCGAGGGCATTTGAGAGTCAACCATATTTTTGTGTATTTGGAGTCAGTGGTAGGGACAGCCGATGGTTTCACGGTCATCATTAAGATTTTTACTAAATTCAAATTTCACCACATGCTGTGACAGGATTCAAACCCGGGTGCCCAGCGGATTATCCTGAATTTCTGGATTAATAGTCAGTGACAATAACCCTATCTGCCAATCTTATTAAATGTTCGAAAGGAGAAATAAAAATTTGCCATTGGCTACTTTTTGGCTTGTCTTGGGGGCAGGATTAGCAGGAACAGTTCCTGATCTGGCAAGTCTGCACCAGCTGATGAATTGCAGTAAATAGAAAGTGAGACAATGGGAGAGGATGGCATTACAATTGACAAAGTGTGAGATAAATCTTTACTTGTAGATTTAAAGTGGAATATGGAAATTGTGTGGTTTTTGCCCTCACTGTATCCAAGGTGAAATCTAGGCTGTGACTACTGATGCTTAACCTACAGAAAGCATGGCGCAGCTCACTAGCATTGGTAAATTTTCATATTTTAAGAAAAGTTACCCATCCAACATGCATGGATTACAACCTCTTGAAAAAATAGTACTTGTGTTTAAGTCGAATCCCTACTTTTTGCCTAAAGGTTTGGTTTAAGGAAATGTGACTTTTCCACGAGTATGAATGGTATTATTTTTCTGGTTCCCAAACAGAATTCTTGGAATTAAGGTTAGGTCTGATGAGATCTGATTATATGAATTATACAGAATGTTGAAGTGCTGTCTGAAGAAAGCAATTCAATGACTTGTATCCCACTGAACTATCTCTGAAGAGACTGGAGAAGCACACAAAGGAGCAGATCAGAAAGGCTGCAACAGCTTTGGAGCACAAGGGTTCCTACGTAGACATTCCCTGGTAAAACTTCCGTAAGATTAGATATTAGACAGTACAGGAACGTTCCTGGAGGAAAGTGCCACTGAGCCCTATTCCTTATGCCTTTTGGCTGACTTGGAACTCTAGTTGTCGATATGGACAAGCAAACATCACATTGCTGCTGTTAAAATTTATGGTAATTGCATAGACCTAATTTTTAAAAAATGAAATTAAAATCTCCCCAATCAATCAGGCAAAGTTGGGTTTTAACGCACTTTTTTTGCAGAAGCAACTTCTTCTTGTAATCTCTGCTTTTCTTCTTCTTTTTGCTGGCATCATACCGTCCTTTCATTTCAAACTTGGCAACTTCCACGTGCAGCTTATATCCCCTCATTTCAGTTTCATCCAAAAATCTGAGAGCAAGGTCAATAGATTCTTTCTGGAATGCAGAAAAAAAATATTTTTGTCAAAGGAAGACAAATTGTTTGATGGTCTTTAATACATAATACTGGAGTACAAGAGTAAAGAAAGCATTATACAATTAAATAGGATATTGGTGAGACCACACAAGTATTGTGTATAATTTTAGTCTCCATACTCAAAGAACAAAATACTTGCATTAGAGGGAGTGCAGTGAAGGCTTATGAGGATGATTCATGGAATAAGAGGATCATCCTATGAGGAGAGGCAAGTATATTAGGCCTAAAGTTAAAATTAATGATAAGAAGTGATCTAATTGAAGTAAGTGGAATTTTTAAGGGGCATAACAGGGAGAATCTTTTTCCAGGCTGGGAAGTCTAGACCCAAGGGTTGGGATCACAATCACAGATTAAGGGATCAGCTATTTGACTGAGATAAGGACATATTTATTCATTCAGAGCTGTGGAAGCTCTGTTGGAAAATATATTTAAGACAGAGATTAATAGATTCTTCGGTACAAAGGAAATTGAGGGATAAAAGAGGTGGAGTTGAGGTATAGTGGAACAAGCTCGAAGAGGGCTATTGTTCCTATTGCATTTGCTCTTGAGAGCGAAAGGGGTTTCGGAAGGGAATTCCTGAGCCTAGACAGATGAAGGAATGGCTGCTAACGATGGAATTATTAAAATCAGGGATGTACAAGAGGCCAGAAGGTTGTCAGATTGGAGAACATTACAGAGGAATAGTCTCAAATATTTCATTCAACAATAATGCTAGATAGAAAGAACTACGAGAAACCCAGCAACATTATCGACACTGAATCAGAGGATATGGAAGAAATTAGAGAAAAATCCAGCAAAATTAATTCTGATTTTTTTGCTTCATCTTCTCCAATCTATAGAAGTGGATGCAAAAGTTTCCTTTGGATTGCAAGTTAACAAGAACATGATTAGTACACCAAGAATTTAAAGATTGCAGAATTTCAACAGATTACTCATCAATCTCTTGTTTAATGACAGAAACATTACACAAAAATGCACAAAGGTGGAGCTGTGCACTTTTAAAGTCAACTTATACAGTGCACAGGGATGTTCTGAGACCAATTAGGTTGGTGATAATGAATGCCTGGCTAAAAGCCTCCGGGGAGGCAGCCCACTCACCATTCCAATGGTTTACCTCAGAATCATGGTAGTGCTGGGAGAGAAGGTGAGGGGTTGGGGGCATGGGGGCAGATGTAAGGGCATGGGGGGGGGAAAGAGGGCAAATGAGGAAGTATGATTTGATGGGGGTTGTGCATCCAACGCAGTCAGGGGACCCACAAAGGGGAGCTCCCCCTACCACTTGCCCCAACAGTAACTCAATGCAGCTATCCCATCCCCAGGTAAAATACCAGCAGACCTGACACCTCCCCTGCCCCCTGTAAAATTGCAGACAGTTCGAGGGAAGGCGAGAAGCGCCATTAGATTTTATGAGACACCCCACCTTCAAATCTGCTGGCAGAGGGAGTATAAAATCCCACCCCAGGCTATTTATTGCTCATTATCAAACAGATAACCTCAAATTTACTTCTTGTAACTAATTATTATTTATCCACTGAGTACTGCTTTGAAGTTAACACATCTACATTGCCTGGATCAACCACATTAGTCTATTCTTGCATCTGCCATGGCTCAGATGGTAGCACTCTCACCTCTGAATTCAACCCTACTCCAGGGCTTGAGCGCAAAAATCCAGGGCTGACATTCCAGTGCAGCACGACACTGTCAGAGGTGCTGACTTTTGGATGAGAAGTTAAACCGAAACCCCATCTACCAACTCAATGAATGTAAAATACCCCGTGGCACTATTTTGTAGGAGAGCAGGCGAGTTATCATCAATCTTCTGGCTGATATTTATTCAACATCCCCCCCCACCCCTCTCTCCAGTAAAAGTTCTAAGTCTATCGTCAGTCTTGCTAATGACTGCTTGGTGGAAATATTGACTTAGTATTAACCAGATAATTCAAAACAGGAAGAGTCACATTTTAAATACCTGTAACAGTGCAGCAAGTATTGTAACTAAATTAAATGCCCAGTCAATCACCAAATAGTTATATACCTTTAAGTAGCAGCAGAGACCATCTCCCTTGAGATTTCCATCTTTGTCCTTGTACAATTTAATCTTATATTCTTCTGTTTCAGGGTTTTGCATGATAATTCCAAATTTTGACATCAGCTCCACAAATTCATCATTTGTAATATCTGGAGGTAACCCTGCAAATAGCAAATAACTAACTTAAAACAAGTACTCGAATATCAAACTGATACTTCAGGAATTCTACGTGGGAATAAAGGTTTTGTCTGTCATTCCCCTCCAACCAAACGGTAATACATTTAAGTGTTATGAATAAAAAGCATTCACTCCATCTGTTTTGAGTAAAAATTATGGAAGAATGCTTCCTGGAAGTAGTCACATGATCATTAATCAAGGACATTATCAACAAGATAATCGCAGCCCATCCATATGATATTCCAAGATTTAAAACAATTGAGACAGTGATGGATAACCATCCGGTACCTTAAAAACACCATATGGAATCTACGGAAAAACTCAGACTGTATTGGGTCAGTAGGCCCTGGATTCACATTCTACCTCTAAGTTGGAGAACAAAACCTAGACTGACACTCCACATCTATGCCAAAAGACTGGTGCACTTTCAGAGGTGTTTCTTTTTAATGATACATTAAAACAGACGCCTTCTCAAGTAGCCATAAACAAACTCAGCACTATTTTCAAGAGCTGCAAGGCTCTATATCCCAGTGTCCTGGCCAAAATTTCTCTTTCATCCAACATTAAAATCACATTATCCTGTCATTATTATATTGCTGCTCCCTTGTTGCCAAGGTGAAATAGAAGCATCGTTACAAGAACTTAATAAAATGTTCAAAGTATAAGCAGATCAGACCACTGTTGTTTTAAATGGATTTCTTGTGCTAGCTGCTGCTAGTAGAACACAACATCGAAATGCAACTTCATATAGTGGACACTTTCTCCAAGTGATTCGATGTTTGCTTACAACAAAGAAACCTTATGCTTCCTTATTTTTGCTTGTCATTTCATTTCTTAATAAATCCAATTTGTAGCTGGGGGTATACAGTCTGTCAGAAGGTTATCTATTCATCAGTCAGTAGAGCATATCCATGATATTTTTAGTGGGTACAGAGTGAAACAAAAAGCACCCAGTACTGACTCTGCAGTCCATCCAAGGGTGTTTTACGTATTGGGCCATATTCCAGTTTACAGGCAATGGAGGCTGGCCTGGAAAGTGGACCTTTGAGCTAGACACCAGAAAAGCAGCTGGATTTCACCTGAATTATAACAGTCCTCACATCAAGGTGAAACCAATCATACCAGATTTATTTTAAACTCGCAAATATTCCACAGCCTAGTACTTACCAGACACATACACATTTGTGTTCTTCTGATCCTCAACATCAATCCAGCCTTTAAAAAAAATACATATTCACATTGTTAAATATGAATGAAGCTATGTAATACAGATGAGATATACAAATGGTACAAGCATCTTTACGGCATTATAAGCTTCCTAAAGGCCAGAGCAGCATGAGACCTGTAGAAAAACAGTGTACCCTTGTTCATAGCATTAATTTAGCAGCTTTACAATTTAAGAAAAATCATAAAAATCCATTAATTTGAAATACAGGTTACATTGCATTAATGTGGCCAACATTTGTCACTTCACATGGAAGTACGAACACCAATATAGGTTACAACATCAAAACTGCTAATAGATGAGCAAAAACTGCTCATTTAGATGAGAAAACTCCTTGACATCAAGAAGCATTGCATGTTGGCAGACCATAGTTTTGCCTGCTGCGTTGCAGAGGCTGTTTAATTAAATCTGTATCTAAGGTCAAATGACAAAAAAGAGCAATACAAATTGTTACAAGCAAGCCTAAAAATGATTTGCCGTTGTGTTTTTTCTGGAACTTACCAATACAAAAATAATTACAAGGAGCTGGTTCAATAGGTTAGTTCAATGTGTTACCAGTAATGTCAACATTGAGATTATTGGAATGCAAATTTAATAATCATCATCAAGCATATAAAAAAGAATGTGCTTTAAATATAATGGGGGTGATTCTCTGGCCCCCCCTCCCCCCAATGCACCTGACACACATCGTATTATGGCCGGAGAATATCGCAAGGGGACCATAATGCGATTTGTACAGGGAAAAGCCCTTTCGAGATTCTCCCGCCCCCGGCCGATGACGTAATCTGGTTCACCAGAGCAAGGGCATAAACCAGATTAGCATATCTAAATCATTATTTAAATATGCACTCTGTTTTTAGCTGGATTCATCTGTCTCCAAGTGTTGACTCAGCCACCAGCGCAATATAAAGCTGGCAGCAATCACTACTGGTCTCCACAAACAGAGACTAGATGCTATGACCATGCCGGGGGCTTGGAGGCCACTGGAGTACCCAGGTGGCCAGGGACATGGCTGGGGTGTGCCCTGGTGCTCCCAACCTGGCATTGTCAGGTTAGAACTGCTAAGGGGCAGGGTCTGAAGGGAAAGGGTCTTTTTGGTTGTCTGGAGATCGGGGCACCCTTTAAAAATGGCAGCCTGATCTCAGAGGAGCTTGTCTTGCTGGAGTCTTTAGGTCCCACATATCTCTTTCCCGGTGGGAATCTCCTCAAGCTCCAACAAAAAGACTATGTGCGAGTGGATTGCAATCTGGATCATGCAGACACTTGGTGGGAATCTCACCATTTTTTCTGCTGGGGACAACACTTAAATTTTTTGGGAGAATCGCGCCCAATGTCTTTCACTGTGCAGATATTTTACAGCCAATTAAATACTTTGGAGATATAGTTGCTGCTGTAACGTAAGGAAATATGTCAACTATGTGGGCAGCACAGTGATTAGCACTGCTGCCTCACAGCGCTAGAGACTTGGCTTCAATTCCAGCCTTGGGCGACTACGGAGTTTGCATGTTCTCCATCTGCGTGGGGTTTCTCCAGGTGCTCCGGTTTCCTTCTGCATTCAAAGATGTGCAGGTTAGGTGGATTTACCATGCTAAATTGTCCCTTAGTGTCCAAAGGTGTGTAAGTTAGGTGGATTAGCAGGGTAAATACACAGGGTTACAGGGATAGGGTGGAGGGAAGAGACTGGGTGGGATGCACTTTTGGACAACGGGTGCAGACACGTTGTGCTGGATGGCCTATTTCTGCACTGCAAAGATTCCACATGGCCCACAAATAGCAATGGGTCAGATTTAAATTTAGCACGTTAGTGGGATCTCCAAGCATCAGCAAGTGATGTCATCAAGCAGGGTAAGCAACTATTCAGAATTATGCATCAGTCAATGAGAAGTTAAAAGCACTGAATCTTTTCAATTTTACAGAAAATAAAATGATTGGCACATATGCATGAGATTACAATACAAGATAAAATATCACAAATAAACATGTTAAAAATGTGGGATTTATCAGAAGAAATTCAGCATACAGATATAATTGAGTCAACAAAGCTGTTTAGCAGTAAATATGAACCTAATATAAGTTAAAAGCCATTTATACCTCATTCTCCAAGTTGCAACTTATTCAAGAATTTTTCCAGCAAGATTAAGAACCTAAGAGTTGAAGTTCGTGTCAGTTCTATAACAACTAATTGATTGCATTCCAAGGAGATTGAACCAAACTCTGGAGAAGCACAGAATCCTTGAAAGTGATTTCTGAATAACCATGTTTCCTCTTCAGAGGTTGCTGTCAATTTCGAAGGATTAACGGCATTGAACTTCCACAGTTCCGTCCACTTTACAATCACAAAATCCAGGCCAATGAAATAACTAATCAGATAATCTGTTTTAGTGATAGTTGACAGATAAATGCTGGTGAAGTGATTTGGGAGAAGTTTCCAGATCATCTTTGAATAGGGATATGGGATCTTTTATGTCCATCTGAACAGGCAGACAGGGCCCTGGTTCAACATCACATCTGATAGTGGCATCTCCAACAGTGCTGTACTCCCTTAGTATTATAATGCTGTATCAAAGTAAATTACGATGTGGAGATGTCAGCGTTGGACTGGGGTGGGCACAGTAAGAAGTCTCAACACCAGGTTAAAGTCCAACAGGTTTATTTGGTAGCACGAGCTTTCGGAGTGCTGTTCCTTCATTAGGTGTGTCCTGATGAAGGAGCAGCGCTCCAAAAGCTCATGCTACCAAATAAACCTATTGGACTTTAGCCTGGTGTTGTGAGACTTCTTAACGTAAATTACATTCTCAAGTCTCAGGAGTGGGATTTGAATCTATAAACTTTGGACTAAAAATTGGAGAACCCTCCCAGTGAACCTTATGCTTGACTCATATACAGCGGCTGCTACTGCAGAAGACATCAATATAAAACACAACGTATAACCTCCTAACTTATTGTTGGACCAGAACACATGTGGTACACTAAAAGTCAACATTAGGAAAACCTGTGAAATCATAGAAACCCTACAGTGCAGAAGGAGGCCATTCGGCCCATCGAGTCTACACCGACCACAATCCCACCCAGGCCCTACCCCCACATATTTTACCCGCTAATCCTGCTAACCTACGCATCTCAGGACTCTAAGGGGCAATTTTTAACCTGGCCAATCAACCTAACCCGCACATCTTTGGACTGTGGGAGGAAACTGGAGCACCCGGAGGAAACCCACGCAGACACGAGGAGAATGTGCAAACTCCACACAGACAGTGACCCGAGCCGGGAATCGAACCTGGGACCCTGGAGCTGTGAAGCAGCAGTGCTAACCACTGTGCTATCGTGCCGCCAAACTGAATCAGAAAGCACAATACTTTTCAGATGACTTTGAACTGTTTGAACTCTATTTTAAACCCACGATTAGATTGTTTGCTATTACTTGAAGGTATCCATCATTCACCATTATAAGGTGAGCGTGTTATTTTCTCTTCAGAAAAAGACTTTCCATTGTGATATGATCCAATGACAGTGGAACTGTTGACTAATCAATCTCATCAGTTAGACTCCATCAGACATAGGTATGAGGCAAGGAAACCTGATCTAACCTAAACCCAGGGAAGATATCCCTTCCAAGCATATTAAAGTTACCATATATTATACACCTTATATAGCATCTTAACATGCTGTACAGTACAAGACAGTGTTCTGAAGCATTGTAAAACATTGACACCAAGCCATATTAAGATATATTAGGGCAGATGACCAAAAGCTTGGTTGAAGGAGTAGGTTTTAAGCAGCATCTTAAAGGAAGAAAAATAGATGGAGATGCTTAGGGAAGGGATTCCAGAGCTTCAGGATTTGGCAGCTGATGTAACGGAGATGTTCAAGAGTTCCAAATCTGAGGAGCATAGATAGGTCAAAGGGGAAAAAAAAAGAGAGAATATGCTGGTTCAGGAAAACTGCTGGAGTATTTCGCCAACTCCCCAAGCAAGCTCCAAAAGACCTGAACTTCTCACCAAGTATCAATGTAACAGAGAACCAATCTACACCCACCACAGCACATGCCAACAATCGCTTCAATCATGTACCGGCCTAGACCTTAAAAAAATGTTGGATATTCGAACTCAAAACAACATTCTGTGGATATTCCAATGATTTTGATATTACTCGGAAAGTAACATTACCTGCATCAGCTTTTCTCTTCTCTCCTTTTTGTTTTGCTTCTTTTGGATCAATCTGAGGTGTATTTTTCAATGAAGGTTTCTGCAGATTGGCTGCTGTCTCCTGGGTTTCAGTGCCTGAATTCTCAATACTGTCGGGGCTTTCTTCAACATAACCATAGTTTGCATGATACGTAGCCAGAAAATCTTCAGTGATCTGAAAATAGATTTCAGAAATATTAGGTTTCAATGGGCCTGGGTTGGGTGAGTGGGAGGGCTGAGGGTGAATGCATGCAGAGGGATGAGTAATAGAAAAACTGGGATCAGGAGAGTAGAAATGAAGAGCAGGAATTTGAATCCAGAGTAGGCAGTGGGAGTGGGAAGGTGCATGTGGATGAAGCGGGATCTGATCACGGCGTGGGGGGCGGGCACGGCATGGGGTGTTCAGTTTCTCAGTTCGGGAAAGCCGATGTTGACCGTGGGGTGCCACAGTGGTTAGCACTGCTGCCTCACAGCTCCAGGGACCCAGGTTCGATTCCCGGCTTGGGTGACTGTCTGTGTGGAGTTTGCACGTTGTCTCCGTGTCTGGGTGGGTTTCCTCCGGGTGCTCTGGTTTCCTCCCACGCTCCAAAGATGTGCGGGTTAGATGGATTGGTCGTGCTAAATTGCTCCCGAGTGTCAGGGGGGCCTAGCTGGGGTAAACGTATGGGGATGGGGTCTGGGTGGGATTGTGGTCAGTGCAGACTCGATGGGCCGAATAGCCTCCTTCTGCACGGTCGGGATTCTCTGCTCCTGACCGGGGCCCCGGGTTCGGGGGAACCGCTCTAGGCCGCGGCTCCCGCTCGCTTACCTTGGGGAACCAGGCTTTCTTCTCGCCGTCCCACTCGAACTCGGTGCCGTCCGCGTCCACGAACGTGCTGGAGCGGCTCCTCCCCGCCAGGCCTGCCGCTCCCTCCCGATCCAGCAGCTGCTGCAGCCGGAGCTGCTCATTGAAATCAGCGTTCACCTCCTTCCCGCTCATCGCCCCTCTCTCCGCGAGCCCGGCTGGCGGGCCGGCAAATAAATCGGCCAAACAACAAATACCATCAACAACGCCGCCCTTAAAGTCACCTTAAAGCACGTCTGGCGCAGCCGCTAGTGCGTAACTGCCGGTTGCGGACGTCATTTCCGGGTAGCTGGTGGGTGGGGCTGGTCTCTGGCAGTGGGCGTGGTTTGGGTGGGGAGCTGGTTAACTGTGAGATAGCAAGTTAGTGTTCCTCAGCCCATTATCCAGGGTTAACCCACACCAGAGTGATTAAAGTTAAATTTCATTTATTATTAGTCACAAGTAGGCTTACATTAACACTGCAATGAAGTTATTGTGAAAATCGCCTAGTTGCCACACTCAGCGTCTGTTTGGGTAATTCTCCCTCAGTGTACCCATAGAACACCTACAGTGCAGAAAGAGGCCATTTAACCCATTGCATCTGCACCAGCCACAATCCCTTCCTATAACGCCTGGTATTTACCCTCACTAGCCCCCCTCCCCCTCCCGACACTAAAGGGCAATTTTAACATGGCCAATACATGTTTTTCAGACTGTGGGAGGAAACCCGGAGCACCCGGAGGAAACCCACACAGACACGGGGAGAACATGCAGATTCCACACAGACAGTTACCCAAGCCAGGAATTGAACCCAGGTCCCTGGTGCTGTGAGGCAACAATGCTACCACTGTGCTGCCCACTCCTGGGAGTCATTAAAGGCACGTGAATGAAAAACCTTTTTCAAAGGTGGAAAACAGTTTTTATTTTCTCATGGGATTTGAATTCTCACTGACCAGGCCAGCATTTGTTACCTAACACTAATTGCCCTCGAGAAGATGGTGATGAGCTGCCTTCTTGAACTACTGCTGACCATCTTGTGCAGCTGCATCCACTGTTGCTGGGAATGGAGGTTCCATGATTTTGATTAAGTTTATTTATTGGTGTCCCACGTAGGCTTACATTAACAATGCTAAGAAGTCACTGTGAAAATCCCCTAGTCGCCACACCCCAGCGCCTGTCCAGGTACACTGAGGAAAAAGTGAGCATGGCCAATACACCTCGCCAGCATGTCTTTCAAAGTGTGGGAGGAAACTGGTGCAGCCGGGGGAAACTCACGCAGACACAGGGAGAACATACAGCCTCCACACAGACAGTGATCCAAACCGGGAATTGAACCCAGGTCCCGGCGCTGTGAGGCAGCAGTGGAGGTTTAAAATATACCAGATTGGACTTCAGTCATGCCTACCAACAGTTCACCATTCTGAGAAATGACTTTAATTCAGAGATATTGGTTAACTGTGGAACATCTTTTATGGCTTTTACTTCGTCTTCCAAAGGGTGCAAACCTTTGCGTCCACTCTAAAACCTAAATAGGTCACTTTGTCTGCCTGTAAGGTACATTTCTCAAATTGATTAGGCATTGAAGCCTAACTCCTGCTTCTTTAACCCGTTACAAAACTTCCTCTAAGTTTGCCCTGTGTTCTTTAGGTGTGGCTCTTGTACATAAAACATCGTTATGATAAACCATTATATTCGCGATGCTTGCAATAGACTTTCCATTGTACATTGGAAGACAGTGCAGGCTGATGAGACTCCGAAAGGCAGGTATGTATATTGGTAGAAACACTGCTTGTTCAGCCAGTCTTGTTAGTGTTAATGGTTACCAATTTCAGTTAGTCTTCATCCAATTCCAATTGCTGGTAGACATGACTGAGGTCCAATTTGGTATACTGTAAACCTCCAGGGAGCTTTGCGTAGGGGTCTTTAATTTTAGGAATGGGGTATCTGTCTATTTGAGCTCCATTATTAACTATCAATTTATAGTCCCCACAAATTCTTACAGTCCAATCCAGTTTTAGGATAGGGACTATTGTTGTGGCCCATTCTGAAATTGAACAGGTTTTCTGATACCCAAATTTTCCACTCTCCTGATGTGCATAAGGGACAGGAGAAGCCTTGAAAAATGTTGGTGTTGCCTCTGGATTCAAATATATTTTAGCTTTAGCTCCCCTTATACGTCCTAGTTCATTTTTAAAGACCTTGGATTAATTAAATAGCAGCTCCTGAAAATCTCCATCTTGCAGATT
Source organism: Mustelus asterias (assembly GCF_964213995.1). Lineage (NCBI taxonomy): Eukaryota > Metazoa > Chordata > Chondrichthyes > Carcharhiniformes > Triakidae > Mustelus > Mustelus asterias. The sequence continues at coordinate 52,868,943 of NC_135809.1, forward strand.
TAATATTGCTAACCAATTTAGCTTGATCTGCTGAAACCGGTCACACTCCATTGAACAAAGCCAATGTCCCTTAATGAACAAAACAGGTAACTATGCCGTCCGATCCTTGTGGGACACTATGACTGCGGCTGTTTCTAAAGTCCACAGCGTTTCTCCAGTGCAGGTTAACAATATAGCTCCAGACTCATTTAATTTCAATGGTCTGAAGTCTTTTTGAAGGTAATAATTTTCCAATCTTCCTTGGATAGAGGGGTGGTGACAGAGGACTGGAGAATTCTAAATGTTGCACACTTGTTCAAAAGATGGGTGCACAGATAAACTCAGCAACTACAGACCAGGCAGTTTAACTTGATGGTAGGAGAGCTTTTCAAAACGATGATCCAAAAATTAACAGTCCCTTGCGCAGAGAGCTGACTTGGACATGATAGGTTGAATCATCTCATTTTAGGCTGTAAACATTCGAAGTTTACATGAGGAGGTGGTAGCGCAGTGGTATCGTCACTGGACTAGTAATCCAGAGATCCAGGGTAATGCTCTGGGAACCCAGATTCGATGATGAAATTTAAGCTCAATAAAACCATCTGGAATGATGACCATGAAAACATTGTCGATGGTTGTAAAAACCCAACTGGTTCACTAACCAGGGCGGCACGGTAGCACAGTGGTTAGCACTGCTGCTTCACAGCTCCAGGGTCCCGGGTTCAATTCCCGGCTCGGGTCACTGTCTGTGTGGAGTTTGCACATTCTCCTCGTGTCTGCGTGGGTTTCCTCCGGGTGCTCCGGTTTCCTCCCACAGTCCAAAGATGTGCGGGTTAGGTTGATTGGCCAGGTTAAAAATTGCCCCTTAGAGTCCTGGGATGTGTAGGTTAGAGGGATTAGCGGGTAAATATGTGGGGGTAGGGCCTGGGTGGGGTTGTGGTCGGTGCAGACTCGATGGGCCGAATGGCCTCCTTCTGCACTGTAGGGTTTCTATGATAATTCCTTTAGGGAAGGAAGCCAGCTGTTCTTAACTGGTCTGGCCTACATGTGACTCCAAACCCACATGAATGTAGTTGATCTTAAATGACCCAGTAAGCCACTCAATTGTATTCAACCACAAAAAAAACCCAAAAAGAATATGGCAACATTGACCTAGGCACTGGAAACAGCAACTGCAGGTCAGACCCAGCAGTGGTGGCGTCAGTTGGGAGGGAGTTGCCCTGGGATTCCTCAATATCAACTCTGGACCCCATGACGTCTCATGGCGCCAGGTCAAACATGGGCAAGGAAACCTGCTGATTACCACAAACCGTTCCCATTTCAGCTGATGAATCAGTACTCCTCCATTTTGAATTCCACTTTGAGGAAGCACTGAGGGTCGCAAGGGTGCAAAATATAGTCTGTACAATGTTCAGTGTCTCCAAGAGTGGTTTGGTAGTCTCTGCAGTGTCAACACAGACTGAGCTGGCTGGGTCCTGAAGGACATAGTTGCTAGACTAGAACTGCAGCAGGTGGTGAGGAACCAACAAGAGGGAAAAACATACTTTATCTCATCATCACCAACCCTTCTGCCGCAGATGCATCTGTCCGTGCATCTATCAGTTGGAGTGACTAAAGCACAGCCCTTTGTGGAGACAAAGTTGTGTCGTGTGGCAGTATCACTGTGCATTTCCTTCAAACAGATCTAGCAACTCGAGGTGCTGTTGGCCAACAGCAGCAGAATTGTACTCCACCACTGTGCTGCGAGAAGATGATGACATGGATTAGTGTCTTTCTCTTGAAATGGAATTGACAAAGACATGGGAGAAAATTCTGTGGTGACACAAAATATGTGGATTGCAAGATGAGAAATATAGTATCAGAGGACTAAAATTAATGCCACAGGCACTCTGATTATTTTGTAAATTGAGGTTGTGTCTTTATATGCCCTGTTTGTGAACAGAACTCCCACTTACCTGATGAAGGGACAGCACTCCGAAAGCTCGTGTCTTGTGCTACCAAATAAACCTGTTGGACTTTAACCTGGTGTTGTGAGACTTCTTACTGTGTTTACCCCAGTCCAATGCTGGCATCTCCACATTAAGAGTAAACTATTCAGGTCCCTTGTCAGGCTCTTCAGCCAGTTTCTTCACAGAAGTTAAACCCAAAAGTCGGGCGGGACGAGGCCATAAGACGGTTCCAAAGTGGTATCCAATTTCTTGTGGAGCGACGTAGTTCCTCTGCCTGGGGTGCTCCAACTGGAGTGTTATCTGCAGAAATCATTATACCAGATACCTCCTCTGGTACTGGTAACTCAGCTTCATCCACTTCCATCGGGATGAGAGACTCACCTGTCACAGGCTGACTCGGTACTTCACTGTTTAGATAGCCATTAACGCTTCCTGCTGGCAATGTGGTATCAGGTGTCAGTACTGGCTGCTGTTACAACCCTCGTCCTCTTAGATGGTCGACGTGCTTCTGGACAACTTTCCCTTGTACATCCACTTCACAAGACAAAGGTCCTGATTTTGATGTATCAACTCCTGGGACCCAACTCGAGCCACTTTCAAATGTTTTGACATACACGGCTTCATCCACTGAAAATGACCTCGCTGATTTGCTTGAATCATGATTTGTCTTCCAACTGCACCAACTGACCTCTACCCTGGCATGTTTGGTAACATCAGGCTTAATCTGTTCCTAAGACATCAGCCCATTAATAGCTCTGCTGCAGTACTCCTGTAGTAGAAAGAGGAATAGTCCTATAGTCCAGAAGGAATGATGAGATTCTGGTCTCTATAGTCACCGAAGACTGCTTCTTAAGGCCTACCTTGAAGGGTTGGACTGCTTGTTCAGCCAGTCTGTCGGATGCTAGGTGGTAAGGTGCAGTTTTGATGTGCTTGATACCATTCATGGAGGTGAAATTTTAAATTCAGCACTTGTGAAGACAGTTCCTTTATCCGACAATGACTTCAGCTATCCCGTGGGTCAAAAAACACATGCAATTTCTCAACTGTAGCATGTGACGTTGAAGACTTCATTTCAAACACTTCCATCCACTTTGAATGGGCACGGGCATCTATCAGGAGTAAAAACATTGTGCTCGTGAATGGTCCAACATTGTCAATATGGACTCGTACCCATGGCCGTCCAGGCCATTTGCACGGGTGCAGTGGGGCTGTAGCAGGCAATCTTTGGTACAACTGGCACTGTTCATAGTGTTTCATTAAACTCTCGATGTTGGCATCGATGTCAGACCACCAAACATAACTCCTGGCATGCATCTTCACCTTTGATATATCTGGATGGGCACTATGTGATCCAGCCAAAAAAGGGACAACTACTCTGGCTCCCCAAAGTATGATGCCATCTTTGCAACTTAATTAATTCTTTCATATATAATATGGCTTCATCTCTTCAGAATCTGGCTCATTGGTCCAGCCTACTTGCGTTCTGTGTCTCACTTTGGACACCAGCGCATTTGCTGGTCCAATACTTGATTTGCCATGCCAAAACTGGCAACATGTCCAAAGAATTCTACACCATAACAATTTTCTGCTGTACTGGGGGGATGCTACCCTCTCTGGTAAAGGTCGGCAACTAAGTACATCTGCATTCGCTATGTGTGTTCCAGGTCTGTACTTGAATATATATTCATAGGTTGACAGAATTAACATCCAATGCAGAATTTTTGCGAATGCTATTGGTAGAGTAAGCTTATCATGTTGGAGTTGTATAGAACTTTGGTGAGGCCACAGCTAGCATACTGTGAGCAGTTCTGGTCGCCACATTATAGGAAGGATGTGATTGCACTGGAGGGGGTGCAGAGGAGATTCACCAGGATGCTGCCTCGGATGGAACATTTAAGTTATGAAGAGAGATTAGTAAGGCTTAGGGTTGTTTTTGTTGGAGTAGAGAAGACTGAGGAGCAGCACGGTGGCAGTGGTTAACACTGCTGCCTCACAGTGCCAGGGACCCGGATTCAATTCCCGGTTTGGGTCACTGGCTGTGTGGAGTTTGTACATTCTCCTCATTTCTGCGTGGGTTTCCTCCGAGTGCTCCAGTTTCCTTCCACAGTCCAAAGCTGTGCAGGTCAGGTTGATTGGCCATGCTAAATTGCCACATGGTGTCAAGGGGACTAAGAGGGTAAATATGTGGGGCTACGGGGATAGGGTCTGGCTGGGATGTGCTCAGTGCAGACTCAATTGGCCGAATGGCCTCCTTCTATACTATAGGGATTCTATGATTCTATGACCTGATCGAGGTGTACAAAATTATGAGGGGCATGGACGGAGTGGATAGGGCTCAGCTGTTCCCCTTAGTTGAAGGGTCAGTCAAAGGGAAACATAGGTTCAAGGTGAGGGGCAGGAGGTTTAGACCATTAGACCATAAGACCAACACCATAAGACATAGGAGCAGAATTAGACCACTCGGCCCATTGAGTCTGCTCCGCCATTCAATCATGGCTGATATTTTTCTCATCGCCATTCCCCTGCCTTTTCCCCATAACCCCTGATCCCCTTATTAATCAAGAACCTATCTATCTCTGTCTTAAAGACACTCAATGACCTGGCCTTCACAGCCTCCTGCGGCAAAGAGTTCCACAGAGTCACCACTCACTGGCTGAAGAAATTCCTCCTCATCTCTGTTTTAAAGGATCGTCCCTTTAGCCAGAGGTTGTGCCCTCTAGTTCTAGTTTTTCCTACTAGTGGAAACACCCTCTCCACGTCCACTCTATCCAGGCCTCACAGTATCCCGTAAGTTTCAATAAGATCCCCCTCATCCTTCTAGCCTCCAACGAGTACAGACTCAGAGTCCTCAACCGTTCCTCATACGACAAGTTCTTCATTCCAGGGATCATTCTTGTGAACCTCCTCTGGACCCTTTCCAAGGCCAGCACATCCTTCTTTAGATACAGGGCCCAAAACTGCTCACAATACTCCAAATGGGGTCTGACCAGAGCCTTATACAGCCACAGAAGTACATCACTGCTCTTGTATTCTAGCCCTCTCGACATGAATGCTAACATTGCATTTGCCTTCCTAACTGCCGACTGAACCTGCACTTGAACCTTAAGAGAATCTTGAACAATGACTCCCAAGTCTCTTTGTGTTTCTGATTTCCTAAACATTTCCCCATTTAGAAAATAGTCTATGCATCCATTCCTCCTTCCAAAGTGCATAACCTCATACTTTTCCACATTGTATTCCATCTGCCACATCTTTGCCCACTCTCCTAACATGTCCAAGTCCTTCTGCAGCCCCCCGTTTCCTCAATGCTACTTGTCCCTCTTTATATCTTTGTATCATCTGCAAACTTAGCAACAGTGCCTTCAGTTCCTTCTTCCAAATTGTTAATGTTTATTGTGAAAAGTTGTGGTCCCAGCACTGACCCCTGAGGCACACCACTAGTCACCGGCTGCCATCCTGAAAAAGACCCCTTTATCCCCACTCTCTGCCTTCTGCCAGTCAGCCAATCCTCTATCCATGCCAGGGTCTTACCCTTAACACCATGGGCTCTTAACTTATTTAATAGTCTCCTATGCGGCACCTTGTCAAAGGCCTTCTGGAAATCTAAATAAATCACGTCCACTGGTTCTCCTTTATCTAACTCCCTTGTTACCTCCCCAAAGAACTCTAACAGATTTGTCAGATATAACCTCCCCTTGATGAAGCTGTGCTGACCCAGTCCTATTTTATCATGCACTTCCAAGTACTCCGCGATTTCATCTTTAATAATGGATTCTAAAATCTTGCCAATGACCGAAGTCATGCTAACTGGCCTATAATTTCCTGTCTGCTGTCTCCCTCCCTTCTTAAACAGCGGTGTTATATTAGCTACTTTCCAGTCCTCTGGGACCCTCCATGCCTCCAGTGATTCCTGAAAGATCACCACCAATGTCTCCACAATTTCCTCAGCTATCTCTTTTAGAAACTTGGAGTGTAGTCCATCCGGTCCAGGTGATTTATCCACCTTCAGACCTTTCAGTTTCCCCACAACCTTCTCCTTAGTGATGGTCACTACATTCATCTGTGCCCCTGATTCTCCTGGAGCTCTGGCATCTTACTGGTGTCTTCCACCATGAAGACTGATGCAAAGTAACTATTCAGTCCCTCTGCCATTGCCTTGTTTCCTGTTATTACTTCTACAGCCTCATTTTCCAGTGGTCCAATGTCTATTTTTGCCTCTCTCTTACTATTTATATATTGAAAAAAACCTTTTCTATCTTCTTTTGTATTACTAGCTAGCTTACACTCATATTTCATCTTCTCCCCCCTTATTGCTTTTTAGTTGTCCTCTGCTCACTTTTAAAGGCTTCCCAATCCTTTGGCTTCCCACTAATCCTCGCCAATTTGTCTGCTTTTTCTTTTGCTTTTATGCTGTTCTTGACTTCCCTCGTCAACCATGGATGCCTCGTCCTCCCTTTAGCATGTTTCCTCCTCCTTGGGAAGAAATTCTGTTGTGCCTCCCGAATAACCCACAAAAACTCCTGCCATTGCTGTTCCACTGTCTTCCCTGCTGGGCTCCCTTTCCAATCAACTCTGGCCAGTTCCTCCCTCATGTCTTTATAGTTACCTTTATTTAATTGTAATACCATTACACCTGATTCCAGCTTCTCCCTCTCAAACTGCAGGGTAAATTCTATCATATTGTGGTCACTGCTCCCTAAGGATTCCTTCACCCTAAGTTCCCTAATCAAGTCTGCCTCATTACACATCACCAAATCTAGAATCGCCTGTTCCCTAGTAGGCTCTGTCACAAGCTGCTCCAAAAAGACATCTCTTAGACATTCCACAAATTCCTTGTCTTGGGATCCACTACCTACCTAATTTCCCCAGTGCACCTGCATATTGAAGTCACCCATGATTATTGTAATATTGCCTTTTTTATATGCTTTTTCTATCTCCTGATTTATTTTCTGTCTCACATCCTGACTATTGCTAGGGGGCCTTTACATAACTCCCATCCGGATCTTTTTACTTTTGCGATTCCTCAACTCTACCCACAGAAATTCTATGCCTTCTGATCCTATGTTGCTTCTTGCTATCGATTTAACTTCATTCCTCACTAACAATGCAACCCTGCCCCCTTTGCCCATCTGCCTGTCCTTTCGATACGACGCATATCCTTGGATATTTAGATCCCAGCCCTGATCCCCTTGCAGCCATGTCTCTGTGATGCCCACAACATTGTACCGGCCAATTTCAATGTGCGCAACAAACTCATTTACCTTGTTCCATATACTACGTGCATTTAGGTACAAAACCCTCAGCCCTGCATTGACCACCTCCCTTCTCATACTTGTCACCTTTTTTGCTCTGCCTGAGGTTAGATTCCTGTCACCTTCTATACTCTGTTCTATTACGTGGTCTGGAATCTTTATTAACCTCTCCTGAGCCCTCGGCTCCTTTAACTAGTTGAAAGTCCTCATCATAACCTGCACTTCTACCCTCTCCTTTAACTTTGATTTTCTAATTCTCCATATAACTGAACCCTCTCCCCCACTATTTAATTTAAAGCCCTATCTACAGCCCTAGTTCACAGTTCACCAGGACTCTGGTCCCAGCATGATTCAGATGAAGACCGTCCCATCGAAACAGGTTCTCTCTTCCCCAATACTGGTGCCAATGTTCCATGAATTCAAACTCATTCCTCCCACACCAATCTTTGAGCCACACATGTACCTCCTTAATCTTATTGACCATGTGCCAATTAGCTCGTGGCTCAGGTAGTAATCAAGAGATTATTACCTTTTTGGTTCTGCTTTTTAATTTAGCTCCTAGTTGTTCATACTCCCTTAGCAGAACCTTTGTTCCCATTCTACCTATGTCATAAGTACCTATGTGGACCATGGCAAAATATAAAATAAAAACAAAATATATGGGCGGCACGGTAGCACAGTGGTTAGCACTGCTGCTTCACAGCTCCAGGGACCTGGGTTCGATTCCCGGCTTCGGTCACTGTCTGTGTGGAGTTTGCACATTCTCCTCGTGTCTGCGTGGGTTTCCTCCGGGTGCTCCGGTTTCCTCCCACAGTCCAAAGATGTGCGGGTTAGGTTGATTGGCCGTGCTAAAATTGCCCCTTAGTGTCCTGAGATGCGTAGATTAGAGGGATTAGTGGGTAAAATATGTAGGGATATGGGGATAGGGCCTGGGTGGGATTGTGGTCGGTGGAGACTCGATGGGCCGAATGGCCTCTTTCTGTACTGTAGGGTTTCTATGATTCTATGATTCTATGAAAATAAAAATACAAAATATCTAAATATCCAAGGATATGCGTCCTACCGAAAGGACTGGCAGATGGACAAAGGGGGCGAGGTTGCATTGTTAGTAAGGAATGAAGTTAAATCGATAGGGGGGATGTGAGGGAAAACCTATTTTTACCCAGATGGTGGTGACGGTCTGGAATGTGCTGCCTGGGAAGGTGGTAGAGACGGGTAGCCTCACATCCTTTAAAAAGTACCTGGATGAGCACTTGGCGTGTCATAAAATTCAAGGCATTGGGCCAAGTGTAGTAAATGGGATTAGGTGGAAGGTCAGGTGTTTCTCACGTGTCAGTGCAGGCTCGATGGGCCAAAGGGCCTCTTCTGCACTGTATGATTAGTTTATTTTTAAAGTTTATTTATTTATTAGTCACAAGTAGGCTTACATTCACACTGCAATTAAGTTACTGTGAAAATCCTCTAGTCGCCACATTCCAGTGCCTGTTCGGGTATGCTGAGGTAGAATTTAGCATGGCCACTGCACCTAACCTGCACATCTTTGGATGGTGAGAGGAAAGCAGAGCACCTGGAGGAAACCCACGCAGACACAGGGAGAATGTGCAAACTTCACACAGACAGTGACCCAAGCCGGGAATTGAACCCGAGTCCCTGGTGCTGTGAGGCAGCAATGCTAACCACTGTGCCGCCATGCTGCAAAGTATGATACTCTGGCTGATACCTCCTCAAAGAACTCCAATAAATTTATCAGACATGATTTCCCTTTCATGAAATCATGCTGACTCTGCTTGATCAGATTTTTTTTTATTCATTCGTGGAACATGGCTGGCTGGCCAGCAGATATTACCTATCCCTAGCTGCCCAAGGGCAGTTGAGAGTCAACCACATTGCTGTGGCTCTGGAACACATGTGGGCCAGACCAGGAAAAGACTTTCCAAATCCGATTACGCCCAGATCCGGCCCTTAGACTCCAAATGGTAAAATCGGGCCCTACGTGTAACCCCCACCATTTGGCGTGAGCTTGCAAAATCCTACTAACTGTCCTGGCTGGAGACAATTCACACCTCTTTAACCTGTGATTATCCCTCTCTCCACTCACATTGTCTGTACCTGTAAAGACTTGATTACCTGAAAAGACTCGCATTCCAACTATTATCTTACAATTGAGTCTCTGTTTATAGATGCCAAGTTTGTGAACCCACCTCTCCATTTGCCTGATGATGGAGCAGGGCTCCGAAAGCTCGTGATTTCAAATACATCTGTTGGATTTTAACCTGGTGTTGTGAGACTTCTTACTGTGCCCACCCCAGTCCAATGCCAGCATCTCCACTCCATTTAAGACAATTAACTGACTTGCCCCTCTATATTTCTATAACTTCCAACCCCACCCTACCCCCTGAATATCCTGTTCTTCTGTTCTCTCTCCGCAACCTGCCACAAGACCTACTTCACCCTGCTATTGGTTCCTATTTACCCCTCAGTCAAGTGGCGCCAAGCTCTTGGAAATTTCTCCCTCAACCCCCGGCCTCTTTCTACTCCTTAAAGTGTTGCTTATATCTCACCTTAGGCTTTGATGATCTTTTCTCTGTTGTTGGCTTGGTGTCCATTCTGTGAAGCACCTTGGGATGTTTTTCATTGTCAATGGTGTTACATAAATGGAAGTTATTACCATTATTTAAAGGATGTCTCTTCAGACTTTAACAGGGTCAGGCACAGAGGTCAACGCCAATGGGATCCTGGCACATGCACCATGATCAAAGAACTATAGGTGTTTGACACTGCCCCATAAACCTGTACCAACATCTGCTGATGATGTGCGCACACTGGTCCTGTGCTAGCTATTTGTAAATTTTCAGACCTGTGTGTGTAGAGAACAGGTCCTACATATATTAATGCAATAGATGGGGATTCCAGTCTTAACTTTATGAAAACCTGTATAAACAATCCAGAAAATTGATTGATGTTTATCAATTAATGTTAATTAGGTTAATTACGTGTTTGAAACAACGTAAATTATTTTGTTGCAATGTCAACAAATATGGAAAATTTTAATTAAATGACCTCAGGGGTTCACTGATATTAACGACCCGCAGACCTTTATAAGGTCCCCAGCTTGAAACCTATGCTCTAGAACTGCCCCTGACTAAAGACATCAACCCTTTGCAAAATAAGAAATATTCAGCTCTCCATAAAGATCAATCCTACTCCTGGTTTCTTCCATACTATATCTAATGAGGAATTAAAAAACTACACCAAATAGCTAATAGTCCATAGTTCACATTGGAAATTGCTAAACTGAAATAGTACCAAGATTTTTCAGAACTTCCTATGCTCCTGAAAATGTGGTGAGTTCAGAACAAGGCTCTATAATATTTTGCATCACAAGACATTGGCCCAGATTTCCGAGCAGCGCCAATGATCATTGGATTTTGCTGTCATGATGTTGGTGCACATTACTTCCTGATCTTCCAAACCCAGACTCCCCGGAAATACTCAGCACAGCATCTCTCGGAGAATCCTGCCAGAGCAGTGTAAATTTAGGGAAAGCCCCTAAATGGCCCATTTTTATAGGACTAGCTGCTGTAAAGTAGGTTTGAATGTCCAGTCTGAATGTTAATGAATTGATAAATGAATGGGTGAATGGATAGGTGGGTAAGGTAGGTAAGTGGGTAAAGAGGGTAGGTGGGTGAGGGGTAAGTGGTACATAGCTGATGTGACAGGTAAGTGGGTAAGGTGGATAAGGGGGTTAGTCTGGTAAATATGTGGGGTTATGGAGATAGGGCCTGTGTGGGATAGCAGCTAGCCCCCTGACACTGAGGGGCAATTCAGCTGATCAATCAACCTAACACGCACATTTTTAGAGTGTGGGAGGAAACCCACACAGACATGGGGAGAATGTGCAAACTTCACAGTGATCCAAGGCTGGAATTGAACCCGGGTCCCTGGCACTGTGAGGCAGCAGTGCTAACCACTGTGCCAACGCTTCTTGGGTTTTGTTGAGGCTGTACTCATCCAGATAGTAGGATAGTCAGAGGGATAATGGGTCATATCAGGTCACTGGTGTAACTAGGGGTTAAGGGATAGTCATTGTGGTATTAAGGTATTCAGGGCTGAAAGATTAATGTGCAATGCTCCAAAAAGCTACAGCTGATAGGTCAAGAGCAGAAGCAGGATGAAGACTGCATTCGCCAATATTCCGTACAAGTTGGCCACAGCGGTGTCCCAGTGGAACGATCACAAAAATACACTTCAAGCAACGGAAACACTTCATTATAATTGATGATTTCCTGGTGTAGGATGAGCAGTTGGTAATTCCCACCTCACTCTGACCAGAGATTCTGCATCAAGGACACATGGACGTCACAAAATGTAGCACATGGGCCGAGTCTGCAGTGTGGTGGCCGGGAATATCAAGAGCAATTGAAGAGATTATTTTAAACTGCCAGTTGTGCGGCTGCACTAACAAGATCAGAGGGAACCCATTTTCCCCAACCAGTTCCCTGCCAGTCCATGGGAACATCTGGGAATGGATATATTTTTGTAAAATGGCAAATCCTTCCACATTGTTTCATCTACTTCTCCAGTGGACCAAGGTGAAATGTTCCCACACAATGACCACAGTGTTGGTCATTAGGTCGTTGAAAGAGATCTTTGTAACACATGGCATTCCGGACCAGGTGGTATCCAACATAGTCTGTAATTTACTAGTGACAACTTCACCCATTTCGCTGAGAACTACGGATTCCAACACCCCACCAGTTCCCCGAGGTATCCTCAATCCAGCAGCAAAGTGGAAAGGGGCATCTGCCCTATTAAAACCCTCTTGAACAAGAGCAAGGGTTTTCCAATGGCATTTTGAACATACAGGTCACTGCAAAGTGGACTGGCACCAGCAGTTTTACTGATGGGCAGAAATTTTCATACTCAGCTTCCCATGCTGCCCAAGACATTAATCCCAGGTTTAACAGTCCAGGAATATCAGAAGGTTCAGGACCAAGAACAGTCCTATAAAAAAAACAATAGGATTCCACTCACAACAGGGGGTATTATACTAGAAACCTGTCCAGACTGAACAAAGGAGACAAGGTTTGGATCAGAGACTTTGGAGAGAAGGTGTCATTGGCCAAGGGGATTACAATCAACAACAATCTTACTTAACATGATAGAAGGCACAATAAGAAGGGGCAGGAGAAATCTTATCCTCATTCCTCAAAGAGAATGTTCCCTTATACAATTGGGAGAATCAGATATTGAGGGCGGCATTTTATGGCCTCGCTTGTCCTGAAACCTGTAAAATCCAGCCCGAGATCAACGGACCTTCCCATGGTCCGCCCCTCCCCCGCTCCAATTCTTATGGTGGACAGAACGGTAAAATTCCGGCCTGAGTGTCAAATTGACAATGCACCTGATCCTGGAACTCCTACTGAAGACAACCAAGTCAAAGCAAAGAAGTCCATGGGGAGAATATCAGTCTTCCGAGCCTCACAAGGACACAATCAGTCAGAGTCCTGAAACCTTCAGACTGTTTAAACTTATGGATGCCAGAGACTTGGGGCGGGAGGGGGGGTGAGAGGGGAGGGGAGTGGGAGAAGGGGTAATATGTAAATATAAATTTAAGATCTATTTGGACAAAGACTTGGGGGAGATGTAATATTAGAGTGTTCAGGGCTGACAGAGTTGGTGGCCGCGATTCTCCCATCCCATAAAAAATTAGTGCAGTGGGCCAGGAGAATCCCACGGTGCCTGATTTGTAGGGTTTGAGTGAGCGTTCGTGCCCCGCTTACGTCTCCCAGCATCGGATATCAGACGGCATCTGCTCCGCGCTGGAAATCAGTGGGGAGACACGGAAATTATTTAAATAATCATTTCCATATAATTTAAATGAGATTAGCAGGCCCAGGACTGAATTCTCCGGGCCCGCTAGCCTCTTCCACCCACCAGAGTGTTTCACTCCAGCGGGGATTACACTGGCTCCCCACTTTCGGGGAACTAGTGCCTTGACCCCGCTGGAGTGAAGTGGGGCAATCGGGGCCCCCCGGAGGGTTGGGCAGTGAGGGGGTGCCCCCTGGGCATTGGCACCCTGGCAGTGCTAGCCTGGGGCCCTTGGCAAAGTGCCAATGTCCAGGGGGCACCCTGGCACTGCCTGTGGGCAGTACAAAGGGGGCAGGGCCTAGAGGGGTCTGATGGGGAGAGGGGTCTAGTGGGTGATTGATGGGGGTGGGGGGGGGGGTCTTGCTGCCACTCTGCACAGGGATCGTTGGGGGAAGGAGGGAAGCCAGCAATTGGGGTGGGCTGGTTCAGCCTGCTGGGGGGGGTGGGGGAGGCGGGGGGGGGGGGGGGGGTGCGGTTGGTTACTGTCAGAGGGGGTGATGGGGGGGCTAGAGATTGCGGAGGGATGCATGCGAAGTGATGCATTTTGGAAGAAATAATGCAGGGAGGAGTTATACAATAAATGGCAGAGTCATCAGGAGTATAGAAACACAGAGGGACCTAGGTGTGCAAGTCCACAAATCCTTGAAGGTGGCAACACAGGTGGAGAAGGTGGTGAAGAAGGCATATGGTATGCTTGCCTTTATAGGACGGGGTATAGAGTATAAAAGCTGGAGTCTGATGATGCAACTGTATAGAACGCTGGTTAGGCCACATTTGGAGTACTGCGTCCAGTTCTGGTCGCCGCACTACCAGAAGGACGTGGAGGCGTTAGAGAGAGTGCAGAGAAGGTTTACCAGGATGTTGCCTGGTATGGAGGGTCTTAGCTATGAGGAGAGATTGGGTAAACTGGGGTTGTTCTCCCTGGAAAGACGGAGAATGAGGGGAGATCTAATAGAGGTGTACAAGATTATGAAGGGGATAGATAGGGTGAACGGTGGGAAGCTTTTTCCCAGATCAGAAGTGACGTTCACGAGGGGTCACGGGCTCAAGGTGAGAGGGGCGAAGTATAACCCAGATATTAGAGGGATGTTTTTTACACAGAGGGTGGTGGGGGCCTGGAATGCGCTGCCAAGTAGGGTGGTGGAGGCAGGCACGCTGACATCGTTTAAGACTTACCTGGATAGTCACATGAGCAGCCTGGGAATGGAGGGATACAAACGATTGGTCTAGTTGGACCAAGGAGCGGCACAGGCTTGGAGGGCCGAAGGGCCTGTTTCCTGTGCTGTACTGTTCTTTGTTCTTTGTTCTTTGGATGGGAGGGGGGGTCGGGGCTGGGCCCGGGAATCAGCAATCGGGCTGTGGAGTGGTGTTGGGGGTCACGGGGCTGGCCAGTGATTGAGCTGGCCAGCAATTGGGAGGCTGTCAGTACGGGGCCACTGCGCACGCGCTGATCTCGGCACTGACAGATCGGCACATGCGCAGTAGCCCACTCAGCACGCTGTTTTCAGCCTCTTCAGTGGGAATAGGCCCCACCCCCTGAAATTTGATTAATGCTGATGACTTCTGCAGTGCACAGAGTGTGGGAGATTCTTGTCTGAACTCCCACTGAATAAAACAGCGTGAATTACTCCAGTTTTCACGCCAATTTGACACTTAGAATTTTTTGGGGAGAATTCTGCCCAATATGTGGGATTGGAGAAATAGTACCACCCATATGATGATGTAAGAAAGTCACATGACCAGGAGTCTCGACGAAGAAGAAGAATGCTCAGGGCTTAGACTTAGTATCTGTGGTCTTGTACATCTCGAAATGATGTAGTCATGTTTCTACAACAAACCAGTTATTGTTCAGACATATCTCTCTGCAACTGTTCCTTAGTTAGTCACAGTCATGGAGTCATTGGGGATGGGGTGGTAATCATGGGGTCAGGGGAGTGATTGGTGGGTCAGTTCTATTGTTATCCTGATGTTAGACCAGATTTTAGTTTGTCTAACATTTCCTGGGTAACTATCCAGGTAAATACTCCAGAACTGTCCATTTGCAGAGGATCCCAACATCAGAATTTGAAACTCCCCGGCGGTTCTCATGGAGGGCTGTGCATCACTGCATCACAAGGCCCCGATGCTCATCTTTGTTCATATGTCTGGTCTCCAAAGGTCCAGCGACCAGAGGTTTTGACCCAGAACAAGGGGGCATAGCCTCAAAATAAGGGGAGCAGATTTAGGACTGAGTTGAAGAGGAACTTCTTCACGCAAAGGGTTGTGAATCCGTGGAATTCCCTGCCCAGTGAAGCAGTTGAGGCTACCTCATTGAATGTTTTTAAGGCGAGGATAGATAATTAGGATGGATACATTTTTAAACAGTAAAGGAATTAAGGGTTAGGGTGAGCAGGCGGGTAAGTGGAGCTGAGTCCATGAAAAGATCAGCCATGATCTTATTGAATAGCGAGCAGACTCGAAGGGCCAGATGGCTTACTCCTACTCCTAGTTCTTATGTTCTTATTGTTCCCACTTGCAGCATACAGAATACTTTCAAATGTGCAATGTCAGTTCCATTTGCCACAGGTTTCAGTGGATTTTTTGACAATGCTTTGTACAAAAGCAAACAGCAGATGGCGTACTCCACTTGCAATGGAATCATTGGCAATTTCTCAGTTTTTTGTAATGCTAATTGAGAATTGTTGGATAGTCGTAAATTATATGTCTATAAGAGATTATCTCCATTTGAGTAAAACTCCTCAAGGTTATTGGATTACCCTCTATATTTTAATTCCAGGATTTAATATCGACTTTGATGTTCTTTTTAAATAGCAAATGACTTGTCAAAATTTTCACTCACAACCATGGGGCAGACCAATTTAATTGCTTGGCATTAAGAGACTTAATTCTGCTTTATGGTATTTGAGCTAAAAGATAAGTACAAAACTCCTACAAAGAATTTGAAAAGCTCAAATTGTTCAGCTGAAGGATAGGTCAGATATAAATTTTCCAGTGGTTACTTGATATTTATGGTTTGTCTCTTAAAAAAATATTACCGTGTATTAACAAGGATTTAATCTATGAACATACTTTATCCATTATCATTGGCCATACATCTCATGAATAAAATTCCCCACTAATCAATTTCTTTGTTCCGATCCAAATGATATTACATTCCTTGTAAATCTTTAGAGTTCACCAGTTCTAAAAGAAATGTAACATGGTTTACTCCTGGCAAATTGCAGGAAGTTTCATTTGATTTCCCCCTCTTTCCCTGACCCATGTCCCTCTCTGTTTCGGCACAGTGAAAGTTGCCAAAGTCCCATAAACTGTTCTCTCTCTTTGAGAGGGAGAGCTGAAGATTTAACCTGAGGGTCACCATACCTCAGGAAAGAGGCAAGATTGAGAAGGCAGGGCCTTAGTGGATAACCTTAGACAATACAAGAATTGAATCTGCACTGTTGACATCATTACACATCACAAACCAGCCATCCAACCAACCGAGTTCAACTGACCCTTATCCTTCAGGATAGTAGAATGCAGAGAGCATTAAAAAAAAAGATTCCTTATGATCCCGGCAAGTAGGCTAAAATATCATTATGCAAGCTGCAAATATGTCCACAATCTAGAAAGTTTGATTCAATGTCTTGGATTTTGTATAAAACCTGGAAAATAGAACACAGCATGGAAATAAATAGCATTCTATTGAAAAAGGGTTTGTGAGGAAACAGTCTGAATTTCTTTGTCTTTTCTCTGAATGAAATTATATTTAACTGCTTTCCCAAAACACAATGGTTTCTGGAGCATTGAATTTTCCTCCCTAATTTTTATCCTGGAACATATAATACTTTTTTTTCCTTGTGACGTTGATCTGGATTTAACAGTTTATACTTCTGCCATCGAACAGCAATTTGGCACCCACATTTTTTGCTGGCACCTGCATGGCTTCTTCTTTGATTTGATTTGATTTATTATTGTCACATGTATTAACATACAGTGAAAAGCATTGTTTCTTGCGCGCTATACAGACAAAACATACCATTCATAGAGAAGGAAATGAAAGAGTGCAGAATGTAGTGTTACAGTCATAGCTCGGGTGTAGAGAAAGATCAACTCAATGTAAGATAAGTCCATTCAAAAGTCTGACAGCAGCAGGGAAGAAGCTGTGCTTGAGTTGGTTGGTACGTGACCTCAGACTTTTATATCTTTTTCCTGAAGGAAGAAGGTGGAAGAGAGAATGTCAGGGGTGTGTGGGGTCCTTAATTATGCTGGCTGCTTTGTCGAGGCAGCGGGAGGTGTAGACAGAGTCAATGGATGGGAGGCTGGTTTGCGTGATGGATTGGGCTACATTCATGACCTTTTGTAGTTCCTTGCGGTCTTGGGCAGAGCAGGAGCCATACCAAGCTGTGATACAACCAGAAAGAATGTTTTCTATGGTGCATCTGTAAAAGTTGGAGAGAGTCATAGCTGACATGCCAAATTTCCTTAGTCTTCTGAGAAAGTAGAGGTGTTAGTGGGCTTTCTTAACTATAGTGTTGGCATGGGGGGACCAGGACAGGTTGTTGGTGATCTGGACACCTAAAAACTTGAGAAGCTGTTGACCCTTTCTACTTCATCCCCATTGATGTAGACAGGGGCATGTTCTCCTCTACGCTTCCTGAAATCGATGACAATCTCCTTTGTTTTGTTGACATTCTACCACTGAAGTAATTGTTGTGTGCCCTTGTCTGCCTCCCACCACCATTCCTGGCCATCACTTCCGCCCACTCCTCACTTGCTCCCGTCTCTTGCTCTCTCCCCCTCCTCAGCCTATCCCACCCGCTGCCTCACTCCCTCCCATTTCCTTCCCACCTTCCTCCCACTTCCTTATGTTCACTGCTCCTCCCAGCCATGCCGCTTTTTCCTGCACCGTCATTCCCACTGCCTTTTCCGCTCCCTCAGCTGCATTCTTCTGCTCACCATACCATCCCACTCGCTGCTCCCATCAAGAGAGTGGGAGGAAGCGAACACCAGGGGGCGGGAAAGAAATATCCTTATATTGAAGACTTAAACCACAAACAAAATTGCGCAATAGGTTCAGACATACAAAAACTATCTTAAAAGAGGCTCTATATCTTATAGATACACATTTAATATAATTTTAAAATTATATTATTTAACAGGTGCTTTCAGGTCTCACTTTTTTGCAATTTTTAATAGGAGCAGCCACTCCCACACTCCCCCACACACTCAACCAGTCACCTCCCTCTTGGCTCCCCAGCCCTCCCCCCTCCACACAGCACCAGCTCCTCTTGGGACCCCTGCCTCGGCTCTTTTCAGGCCCCAGTGGCCCCCACTCTTTTTGGGTTCCCCTAGCCCCAGCTCTTCCAAAGCACCCCCAGCTTCAACTCTCCTCAGGCTCCCCCCGGCCCTGGGTCTTCCTGGGACCCCTAGCCGGTCCAATCACAGAACCCCTGCTGGAGTTGGATTCCACAGAACCCAGTTTGGGAACTTGTGTGTTAGAGGATCAAAGGAGGAGACAAGGTGTGAACTTTGCATTTACATACTAAAAGGTAGGCACATGAAATGAAGGTAATTAATTTTGACTTCTGAAGAGGATAGATCAGATAAGGGAAGATCAAAAGGGAAAAACCACAAGCATACAACCTATAGCTGTTTTAACTCCTGGCAAGTTGTGTCTGTAAAGGAGGCCTGCCTTGTAAAACCAGTTGTTTAGTTCTACCTCAGGAGCATCCTCAAAGAGATATAACTGCCTGGTGTGGTAACTATTGCTGGATGCTGTTTATAATTTATAAAAACCTATAGGATGTTGTGGTGAAGGTTTGGGGAGAATTAGCTCTCAAGTAGTGAAATGAAGGTGTTTAAAACTGGGTAAAGTTAGTGATACTGTGTATAGCCATTGTTTTAGTTCAGTGACCTTCTAGTTGACCTTATTGTTGTTTATTTTACTGTATAATAAACATTTATTTTATTTAAAATCATCACAACATATCCAAGACATAATTCTCTGGATTTCAAATCTTTCCTCACCTTATATCAGATTGCAAAATACAATTGAGGGCAGTTGTTTAAAGTTTCCCTTCTGGTATTTGGGATAACCCAGCATTTACCATCAACTGTTTTCTTAACAACAAATGGCAATGAGATAATGACCAGATAATCTGTTTTACTGATGTTGGCTGAGAGTTATTATTTTATTATTCAGAACATTGGGGAGAACTCCCCTACTCTTGTGCAATTATTTACATCCAAAAGAGAGATGAGGCTACTTACCTGAATGATGTCGGCAGAATTCAGAGTGCTGCGCTGAAGTGTCAGCTTGGATTATGTGTCAAGTCTCTGCATTGGGGCTTGAGTCCAATAAGCTTCAGACTCAAAGGCAAGATAACAATAAAGCAATAAAACTAGTCATATTTCAAATCAATATTTGGGGAAAAAAAACAATTTTCACTCTGAAGTTTGATGCTTTAACAGAATTCTATACCATGAAAGGAAACGTTCCGGCTTCTTGGAAAGACCTGTTCAATTTCATTCCACATCCCAACTTTTTAAACCATAACCTTGCAATTCTTTCACTTCAAATCCATTGCCTTTTGAATCTGATTCCATCACTCTTTCAGGTGGTGCATTCCAGATCATAACAACCCTCAGTACGAAATAATTTCTAATTTCTAATTTCTCCCCCTTATTTTAAACCTCTGGTTATCACCCACTTACCAGAGAAACAGTCCCTCCCTATTTGCTCTATAAAACCTCTTGTAACTTTGAATCCTGTATTTGGTCTGTCCTTAACTGTCTTAAACAGAACAATCGCAGCTTCTCCAATCTCTCCGTATACCTAGTGTCCCACATCTCTGGTCAGGAAATCTTTTCTGTACACTCTGCAAGGCTTTGACATCCTTCCTTAAGTGTGATGCCCAGTCTTGGACAGAATACTCCAGCTGAAGCTGAACCAATGGTTTGTAAAGGTCTGGGATGACTTTCTTGTCTTTATATTCAGTGACCCAATTTACGAAGCCAGCTATCCCACAAGCTTTCTTGATTGCCTTATCAACTTGCCTTTTCACCTTCAAGGAATTTTGAATATGTGCTCCAGGTCCCTCTAGTGTTGTACCCCCTCAAAACAGTTTAGTTGATACTACCTCTCCATGTTGTTTCTTCCAAAGTATACATTGAATTGCGCCTGCCATGTATCTGCCTATGCCCTCTTGAAGTATGATACTATTTTGTTTTGGGCCTGGGTAAGATGCTCTTTTGGAAAGTCGGTGCAGACTCGATAGGCTGAATGGCCTCCTTCTGCACAGTAGGGATTCTAAATCCAAATAAATCTGTTCTCAGTTACTTCATCAAATGTCAAATGCAGGTCAACTGTGCTGGAAGGACTGGAATTAACAGGATTTCAGTTCTATAACATTTGCCTCATTTCCCACAATTTCATGATTGCTGACAATTGAGTTTATTGCATCCTTCTTAACTTGAGATGGTGTTTTCTTTAAACATCAGTTGAATTCAGCATATCTGCCATGACATATTTTAATCTTTCCACCATCTAACCTATCCCTGATCTTTTTTAATTGTTTCACGGGATGTGGGCATTGCTGGCAAGGCCAGAATTTGTTGCCCATCCCTAATTGCCCCTTGAATTCAGTGGCATTTAAGAGTCAACCACATTGCTGTGGATCTGCAGTCACACATGAGCTAGACCAGGTAAGGATAGCTGATTTCTCTAAAGGCCATGAGTGAACTAGATGGGTTTTTACAACAATTAACAATGATTTTTAATTCCGTTTTTTTTATTGAACTCAAATTTCACCATCTGCCGTGGTGGGATTCGAACCCGAATCCCCTGGGCTTTGGATTAATAGTCCAGTGACAATACCAGTACACCACCTCCCCACCTGACCCATTCTCCACATTTACAACAGCATGAAAGCCATCACATTCCTACCTCTCTTCATTTTCGAAGAAGAATCATATTGGATTTGAACATTAACTCTGTTTTTCTTTCTCCACAGATGATGCCAGACCTGTTGAGTTTTTCCAGCACTTTCTGTTTTTATTTCATATCACTTTACCTTCAGTCTTTTGGCAAGTGGGTGAAGAAAGAAGTCGAGTACTAAATTATTGTTACTATCAAGAGTTATGGAAAATGTTCGATGAAATGTGGTCCACATACCTTGTTACTGAAAAGTATTGTGTACTTGTGCTTTCAGAGGGAATTATAGGTAACTAGTTGCAAATCATTGCCAAAGTATCTTCTACAATGCTGAAACTGTGTTTGACAAGTTTTCACTTGATTCTTGGCATTATTCGCTTATTTTCTCAGCAGATGAGGGTTAGATTAGTTGCTCTGATTATTCTTACTATGGGTGCCCATATCTCCATGTTGCATAATCATATTTGAACAACAGTGCACTTTTAAGAGAATCTCGAGACATGTTTAGATGCTTTAGGAGATTTCAAAGATTGTCATTTGACTGGAAAATTGTAGATGCAGCGATTATATTTTTCATACATCAAAGTTCATTATCTTCAGACATTTTCTGAAGTACCTGAACAAAAGTAAGCAGATCATAATCTGCTTCTTGTTTTGTAAATGTGATGAACATATCTTCATGAATGTCTTGCACTTCACTAAATATTTTGGAAGGAAAAGATTCCTCAAAATATAGAAAGTAAGTATTTAAATTTTGTATCAGATCCAGGATTTTGAGTACGGCATTGAAATAAGCTTGAATTCCTTTTTGTCGAGTAAGGCATACATCTGCTTTCAGTAAAAAAGGAACTCCATGGCACCCGACTCAGGTGGCTATCGCAGAGGGCTCGACCACCATGGCTAGAACACAGGTGGTCCTCCAGGACAGGCAGGGCCAGGTGATGCTCACTGAAGAAGCACCGCCATCCCATGGAGTGACCCAGGGGCCCACAGGAACCACAAGGGAGGAGGAAGGACTCAAGCCCATGCCGGGGCATTCCAGCTAGGAGACTGTGGCTGTGGCTACACCTTCTAACTCCCCCTTCCTAACACCGGAGCATCTCAGGGGCAGTGGGATGAAGAGGGTGTCATGGATACATCCCTAACACCTGAAACCGTCCAGGCCCCTTGAGGTTCAGGCCCTCCAGAGGACGATCACCAAAGGCATCACAAGCCCCAGAGTGTGGTAGGAGCTGGCCACCTCCACCTCCAATGTACACCCTGGAGAGACACCAAAATGTAGTGTAAGCCATGTAAGGTTAAGAAGCTGTAGTGACACTAAGATGGCACGGGTGAAGGGTAACACTAGGTAGATAGAATATTTAGGCACTTTAAAGTCTCATGTTCAAATGTTTTTATAGTATCATTTATTTTGAAAGCACTATTATTGGCAACAATAAAAGTTATTTCACCCCACACCTATAACTAACTTGTTTCTAATTAGCCTCTCACAAGGATGTACTTACCCCGACGGTCGCCAGAGGGACCCTGCAGGTTGATGTCAGTGGGGGAGGCCCCTCAACGCACTGCTACTGAGAAAATCAAGGCGCTCAAATAATTCACTGGCTACAGCGGGTGGCATGCATTGGTACCGAGTTACAGCATCTGCCATGGCATCCCCAGAATCCATGAGAGATTCCCTCCCCTCCCCACCCCACCTGCCCTGGGTCCTACATAGGGGTTTAGTGCTCCCTTTCCCACCACCCAGATGTGGACTCAGGTGCCAGTGTGCATGCGAAGCTCAGGTAGCAGTGAGACTAGTTTGTACTAGGGCATCATCACAATGGCGCATTCCTGCCTGCCACAGAAACTCGCTAACCCAGCGTATCCAGGTCCACCACTCTGGTGTTACAATGCTGTAGGAGATTATAGGCCTCCAATGGGGTTGGTGGGGGAGCGGGAATGGAATCTACGAGCAGCAACATAGGCCCCTAGTGACTAAAGCGTGGAGTAGTCAGGGCCTCCCTCGTCACCCTCGCATCCCTGACCCTTGCTGCAGCCACCCCTCTAGCGCCTGGGTGGTGTTGCTCATCGTTGTCCTCTTCCTCCTCTTCCTCCTCCTCCTCCTCTTTCTCCTCCTGCTGGGCGGCCTCCTCCCCAGTGACGCCCAAGGCACTCAAATAGTCGGCCTCCACGTCCTCCTCACTGCTGTGCGCCAGGTTGTGTAGGGCACAGCACACCAACCACAATGTGGGACTATATTGGAGGGCCCCGCAGAGTGGTCCAGCCAGCTGAACTGCACTTTGAGGAACTCTATGCACCGCTCCATTATTGAATGGGTGGCAATGTGGGCCTCATTGTATCGGGTCTCTGTATCAGTCTCAGGCCTCCACACAGGCACCATCAGCCAAGTCCGAAGCGGGTACCCCATATCCCCCACGAGCCATCCCTGCACCCTGGGCTCCTCCTCAAAGACCTCCAGGACATCACAACTCCTCAATGTGAAGCTGTTATGTGTGCTGCCAGGGTGTCTGGTACAGATGCGCATGACATTCAGCTGATGTACATTTATTGAATGGAAGCCCTTCCTGTTCACGAATGTTCCAGGATTGTTCACCGGGGCCTTGAGGGCGACGTGGTTGCAGTCTACAGCCCCCTGCACATTTGGCAACCCCACGATGACTGCAAATCCTGCAGCCCAGACTTCCTGTTGCACCCCCATCGCCCTCAAGGCCCCGGTGAAGAATTCAGGAAGATTCATGAACAGAAAGGGCTTCCGTTCAATAAATGTGCAATTGGTGTGTGACCATCAACTGAATATGATACACATCTGCACCAGACATCCCGGCAGCATTCATGACAGCATTATACTGAGGAGTTCTGAGGAGTTGGGCCTGGTCCAGGTCAAATTTGATATACTGGCCAGCCTGGGCATACAGGGCATCCATGACCTCCTTCACACACTTGTAGTTGGGAAATGCCACAAAGGCTTCCACTGGGGGCCTGGAAGGACCCGGTGGCGTAAAAGTTTAAGGCAGCCATCACTTTCACAGCCACTGGGAGTGGGTGCACGCAATGGCACAAGTGTTGCACTGTCTCCTTTCGGAGCCGGAGCTGTCAGCAGCCCGTGATGTTCGACAGTTGCTCGAAGGACACTCGCGTGCGGAACTGCTGGGGTCTCTGCTCTCTCCTTCTCCGGCCCCCCTCGGGGTGAATGGTGGCCACGTCCTGCTTCCGGCGGCCGTCTCCCTCTCCTCCTGCGAGTGGCAAGGCCTGGGCCTCCTGTGACCGCAATTCACCCTCCTGCTCCTCCTCAGCTCCAACAGCAACTAAAAGAACAGCAAGATGGGTTGCATTGCAAAAGCCATCTCGTCAGTCTGAAGGGAGGGGTGGGGCGGGGCGGGGGGGGGGGGGGGGTTGGAATTTGGGGAAGAGGAGAGACAGATGAAGTGGTTAAAGAACTCTGCTCACCCCCAGCTCAGCAACACACACTCCCCATACCCCCCCCCACCCCCGCACAGACCCCAATAACACACACTCCCCACATACCCCCCCCACAGACCCCAACAACACACACTCCCCATACCACCCACCCCCCCCCACCCCCCCAGACTCCCCATACCCCCCCACAGACCCCCAGCAACACACACTTCCCATACCTCCCCCGGCAACACAACTTCCCACATACTCCCCCACAGACCCTCAGCAACACACACTCCCCATACCCCCCACAGACCCCCAACAACACACACTCCCCATACCCCCAGCAACTCACACTCCCCAATAACCCCCTATAGACTCTCAGCAACACACACTCCCCATACCCCCCCACAGTCCCCAACAGCACACACTCCCCATACCATCCACTCCCTCCAGACACACCATACCCCCCCCACAGACCCCCAGCAACACACACTCCCCATTACCCCCCCACATTCCCCAACAACACACACTCCCCATACCACCCGCCCCCCTCCAGACCGCTAGCAACACACACTCCCCATACCCCCCAGCAACACAACTTCCTACATACCTCCCCACAGACCCTCAGCAACACACTCCCCATACCCCCCACAGACCCCCAGCAACACACACTCCCCAATACCCCCCCACAGACACCCAGCAACACACACTCCCCAGCAATACACTCTCCATACCCCCCAACAACACACACTGCCCATACCACCCCCACAGATCCCCAGCAACATACACTCCCCATATTGCCCCCTACAGATTCCAGAATGGCAACACATCCCCCCCCGCCCCCCTCGCTTACCCCACTCCCAAGAAACCAGAAACCAAGCAGTACTGGCCACAGACAGTGCTGCTTGACTAGTCATGAGACTGCAGCACTGCCACTTCAGAGAGTTTCCAGCCCATCCCCCACCTGCAACTGTGCTTGTTGCTGCCTGCACTAGGACCCAGAAGCATCTCTAAGACATGAGGTCAGTGCTCTGACCTGGGTCCATGCTGAGAGTCTGACGTTGGACCTCGTGAGCAACAACAGCCCCCCACACACTCGCAGACCCCCCCCCGACCCGAAACGCAACAAGGCCGCCACAACTCAACTTCCACTGAGCAGCCTGGAGCAGTTTGAAAGCAAAGACTTACCTCCTTGCTCACCCTCACTGCCCTAGCGCCTGAATCTGACTTTTATACATGAGGTGTTTTCCTGACTGACCTGGCTGCAGCAAATGGGGTCGATAAGGCAGGTGAACTGGGACGATTG
Source organism: Mustelus asterias (assembly GCF_964213995.1). Taxonomy (NCBI): domain Eukaryota; kingdom Metazoa; phylum Chordata; class Chondrichthyes; order Carcharhiniformes; family Triakidae; genus Mustelus; species Mustelus asterias. The sequence goes on from NC_135809.1 coordinate 52,894,617, forward strand.
TGATGAACGCAAAAAAATGCAAATTGACGTTTTGCCCATTTTGGGCGGGCTCCTGATCGTGCCAATTTTTTTTCCCCTCGGTAAAATGGGAATGGGCATGAAAATGGACGCCATTCCCCCTAGTCGCATCACGCCTGATCTTATGACATTTTTCTGCCACAAAACAGGCACGATGAGATCATAAAATTCTGCCCATTGATTTTTCGTTAATGAAACTGTACAGAAAACATAGCATTTCTAAGTCCTGAGTGCATAGAATGTAATTCTTACTAGGAGTTTGAAAAAAAATTGGTCACTTCAATGCACCTGTAATAATCTTATCAAACTTCAAAACCAATGAACAATCCAGTTGTCACTAAAGACAGAATAGTGAAGGAACGGGTTGGTCTGGGATTGAGTGTATAGTTAAATTCAGAGATAGAAAGAATCACAAACACCACTCGGTTCCAAGGCTCTGCACTTCAGTTTCACTCAAATAAATCTGATTACATGCGAGTAATCAACTAGCCAGAGTCAGTCATGTTTTACTGGGGGACAATGATGCATTCCCACACTCCAATATACTTCAGAGATCTGGACAACTTACAACAGGCACCCCAAAGCACTGGAGAAGTCCAACTATGTGTGGGTTAGGTGGATTGGCCATGCTAAATTCCCCCTTAGTGTCAGGGGGGCTAGCAAGGGTAATGGGGTTATGGGGATAGGGTCTGGGTGGGATTGTGGTCGGTGCAGATTCGATGGGCCGAATAGCCTCCTTCTGCACTGTAGGACTCAATGATCTAAGTATGATTAGCATTTGCAAGATCCTCCAAATTCAGTGGGAAGGCAGTCCAACAGCAGCATCCTCTCCTGAGCAAATGTGCCCAGCATCTCGGCAATAATCACTCATAACCAACTCTACTGGGTGGGACACATCGTTCATGTGTCTGACCCCAAACTCCTTCAGCAACTGTTCAACAGAACTCTGTCACAATGAAAACACTTTCGGGATGTCCTGAAAGTGTCCCTGAAGAGGTTGTATGGGACACATGGGACCCTCTGGCTTGTGACAAAAATGGAAATGGTTTTTATATGGAGAGACTTAATTGGGAGCATGTAGAGACAAAGTTGAGGTGTTGGGGAGAGTGCACAAACCTCCAAATACTTCATCTGTCCAACCCATCAAGCACCGCCAGCTCTACATGTGGCAGAGGAGACAGTGGCCTAATAGTAATGTCAGAAATTCTGGAATTGATGTCTAGTGTATCATTAATTGTCATTTAAAAACCCAAGTAGCTCACTAACGCCTTTTAGGGAAGGAAATCTATCATTCTTACCTGGTCTGGCCTGCATGTGACTTCAGACCCTGTGCAATGACTTTTAACTGCCTTCTGAAATGGCCTAGTATGCCATTCAGTTCAAAGACAATTAGGGATGGGCAACTAATGCTGGCCTTGTCAAAGCATGAAATAATTTTAAAAGTCTGCAAATTGCAACTTGGACTTATCAGTCATCTCAGAACCCATTGAAATGGATCGAACACAAGTCATTCCATGATTAATCCATGATTTTGAAGGACTGCCTAAGAAGAATCATTACAGCACAGTGGCACTGCTGCCTCACACCAACAGAGACCCAGTTTCAATTCTGGTCTTGGGTCACTGTCTGTGTGGAGTTTGCACGTTCTCCTTATGTCTGTGTGGGTTTCCTCAGGGTGCTCTGGTTTCCTCCCATAGTCCAAAGTGCATGTTAGGTGGATTGGCCATGCTAAAGTGCTCCTTAGTGTCCAAAGATATGTAAGTTAGGTGGATTGGCCATGGGAAATGTGCGGGGTTATGAGGATAGGGGAGAGCTGGGTGGGATGCTCTTTCGGAGAATCGGTGTCAACTCGATGGGCCAAATGGCCTATTTTTGCACTACAGTGATTCTATGAAGATAGTTGGAAACAAATATATAATTTAAGGTGATAATTGCACGCAAATAAGAGATTTTTCACAGGAATTTAACTTTTCTTTGGATTCAATGCCCCCAGCATAGGATTCCCAGGGCTCTGGAAAGTGACCAATAGAAAGCAGATGTGTTTTAGGTGTACATCATTGGCGGGGTTGGGGGTTTGTGGTCTATCAACTTCAGGTTACTTGAACTTAATAAAGGCTCAATTCTTACAGCTGCTTTGTCAGTTCATAGAATCCCTATACTGCAAGAGGAGGCCATTCAGCCCATCGAGCTTGCACCATCAACAATCCCACCCAGGCCCTTTCCCCTAACCTCATGTATTTATCCTGCTAATCCCCCTGACACTAAGGGGCAATTGAGCATGGCCAATCAAATTAACCTGCACATCTTTGGACTGTGGGAGGAAACCGGAGCAAACCCACGCAGACACGGGGAGAATGTGCAAACTCCACACTGACTGTGGCCCAAGCTGGGAATCGAACGCAGCTCCCTGGCACTGTGAGGCAGCGGTGCTAACCACTCTGCCACCGTTCTATCTAGAAAAGTTTTAGCAGAGAGTTCTTGTCACCTTACAGACACTGGAGAATTTTGGTGCCTTTCAAAAGATACTCCAGTAGAACAAACCCCTTGGATGGTCTTGACAGTCATTCAAATGAGGAAAACCATCACCATCCGTGGCAGAGATGACTTGGTTTAGTGAAACTAGCAGGTGCACAGGAGAGAAGTGCAGATGGGATAGTACATCAATAGAGGGGCCGAGGTTGCAGGAAGCACTCCCTACTCACACTATGCATGGACAGAGAATGTTGACCTCTTGGTAGAACAGTGCTTCTGCTGTTTTTGCCAGATAGTCACAGACATCACAGCTTTCTAGAGGAGAACCTGCTACTGTTGGAATGGGTGGTCCCCATGCCTTACCAGTTGCTGTGAAAGTCACTAACAGACTCATTGGGCCGTACTTTACCATTGCGTCGCACCCATTTTCGGGCGCAAAAACATGGTAAAGTCGGATTTGAGGCCATTAATGCGATCCGTGCCCGCGTCCGCGCAGCTGGCCACTTTACCAAAACCCGGGAATGGCAGAGATCCGATTCGCTCCCGAAACGGGCGCAATGGCGATTTAAATACATTTGCATGCATTTCAATTGAATTAATGAACTGCCCGCCCAACCTTATCAGCATTTCCCCCTTTACTGCCGTGTTCGCCGATCCGGAATCGCGCCGAAATGAACCTGCTGAATAAAAGTCTGAATCGGGCACTCCAGCTACTGAAGAGCGAGTTCAGAGCTTCCAACGGCTCTCTGACTCAGATCGGTGGTGGGGAGGAGGAGGGAGGCGGGTCAGATCATTCTCTGGTTGGGGGGAGGAGGGGAGTGAGGCCAGATTGTTGTCTGGTTGGGGTGGGGGAGGAGGAGGAGGCGGGTCAGATGTATCTCTGGTGGGGAGGGGGGAAGGGAACGAAGGCCCGATCGTTGTCTGGTGGTGGGGGGGCAGGGAGGGCTGCTCATTGTCTGGTTGGGTGCAGGGGCTGATCGTTGTCTGGTGGTGAGCGGGGGGGAGGGCTGATCATGGTCTGGTGGGGAGAGAGGAGGAGGCAGGTCAGATGTTCCTCTGGAGGGGGGTGAGGCCAGACTATTCTCTGGTGGGTGGGGAGGGTGGGGGGGGAGGAGGGAGGCGGGTAAGATGTAACTCTGGTGGGGAAGGGGGAGGCCCAATCGCTCACTGGTTGGGGGGGGGGTCAGATGGATCTCTGGTCGGGAGGAGAGGGGGGGGGGCGGGGGGTCTGCTGCCACTCTGTGGGTGATTAGGGGGTGGGGTCGTGATCGGTCTGGGTAGCGGGGGTGGGTGGATAAGGTGGGGCAGTGATGTGTGTGTGCACCATCACTCCTGCTTTTCGCTCCTGGGCCGCTTTCTCCGCTTTCTGTGGCCCGGGAGCCATCTGACACGGGCGCGCTTTTCCAAATTTTTTTCTAACTGCGCATGCGCAGTTCAGAGTTTCTATCGTTTTGGGTGCACCAAGCCCCGCCCACAGTGTGAATGGGACCCGTGATTTTTTTTTCAGGCTGAGTGTGTATGAGGGCGCCTGAAAGCAGATTTCTAAGTCGGATCTGAATTAAGCCCAGATTCAGCACTGAGAATGAAAATCAGGCCCATTGTTTTTGTCTCTGGTTCCTTCCCGGGTGTTTGTGGATACACATTGAGGGACTCTCAGCCTGCTGAATGTAAATGCACAAGAGATGTGAGAGATGGATTCTTTGTCAGATTCTGTAATGACAATAGCCAGCATTAGCGAACACTCACAGTTACTTCTCTTGCTGGAATCTGACAGGCTGCCATCACCTGCACACACATGTAGCACCACAGTAACCAGCAAATCAGTCAATGACCAGGGATGTTGTTCCATCAATACATAGCTCGTCTGCAAACACAAGTGAAGGTTCATGCAGGTCTTCATCTTCTCTGGGAGTGCTCATGATGCTTTCATACTGCGGCATTCCGGATCTTTAGGTTCCGGGAAACAGATTTGAAAGCTGGTTTGTAGGGGGAATGGATACCCACTTCAAACTTAGCTCATGAAACCTGTGAGGAACCATACTGAAGAGACGCAAGAGAATTACAATGAGACCACCAGATATGTCATCGAGTTATCAGAATGTTAAAGATGTATATTAGGTGCCTAGATAGAACTTGCCAGTGTGAATATTGATAATAATCATGGTGTGGTGCGACCCACACAACATCTCAAGTGAAGGAAGATGAAGATCCTCATCACTCATCTTTGGATGAGGAGGATAAGGAGTAAGAATACAAAGATGGTGAATTCACCAGCAGACTCGTCGTGTACATTACTGACAGGGATTCCAGAGATGGCCTAATACCTCAAAGGTTTATTGTGGTTGCATATACAGGGAAAATTAAATCATAAAATCTTCCCACCCACTCCCACCACCACCACCACCATCAAACCCCCAGCTCATCTCCATCCCCACTCCCTGTTCACTGAACAGTCCTTCACCCACGTACCCATCCAATGCACCCCGTCATGTTGTGATATTCATTATGAAACAGTTGACACTCAGGACACAATAATGAGCAAGATGCAGAAGGGATGCTAATGAATGTATTTTATGAGTGTGGTAAACCATCGTTGGTTCCCACTGGATAGTACTGAGCCAGGGGCTGGCCAGTACTACAAGGATGTACATATGTTACTGTTGGGTTGTGCTATTGTTGCTGTTGGGGTTAGGGTGGGGTTGTTACACCTTTGTAGTGTAGTGTTGTGGCACATCCCAGTCGGGCTCCGCCTCCTGGGAGAGGTATAAGAGTCCCTGCTCTGGCTGGGACCCCTTCAGTCTGGGATAGTGTATATAAGTACTGGCTGCTTCATTACAGTAAATAAAAGCCTTTCATTTACCGAGCTTCAGGCCTCGTGTTTGAGTACCGCATCAATGAGCTATTACAAAAAAAGGAAATTTACCAGTATAGCATTTTGTTAAAAGCCCATGTGCATGTCCATGGTGAATTACAATTGCTTTCTCTGATGCTGCTATAACTTTATGTGGTGCATCATCTGTGGCTTCAACAGGAGTGCCAAATTGCTCAGATCACTGGCTTGACTGTTGACTTGCATTTGGCCTCTTCCCTCTGGCTTTTGGAACTATTGAGGGTCCCATAAAAGACCTACATGAACCTTCACTTGTGTTTGCAGACTAGCTATGTATTGATGGAATAACATCGCTCGTCGTTGACTGATTTGCTGGTTGCTGTGGTGCTACATGTGTGTGCAGGTGATGGCAGCCTGTCAGACTATTCCTGTTCCGGGACAGGCTCAATACTGGGAGACAGGTAGCATGTCATGTTGATGGGGCAATGGAGAGAACTGGGAGTGTTTTGAACGCAGTTCTCACTTCCCCATTCCTTTTTGTCACAATTCCTCCTGGGCAGTGTCAAATTACTCCTACTCCTGTTTCAGATTAGCTTGGTGAAAACCAGAAGCCATGAATAAGATCTCTGCTGTTCTAAAGTAGACACGATGGCCTGTAACGTCTGTGCTCATGCTTTCCATGGACTCATTTGAGAACCTTGCTTGAAGTTCTGTCGAGGCAGTTATTTTTTTCATGGCAGACAATCTCACAATTAGCTGCACTTCACTACTGTTGGAGCCTGACTCCTTCATCCTCTATTCCATTGGGCAAACTGTCTGTTTGTCTACCTTAGTTGCTGATGGACCTCTACTCCAGTGCCAGTTACTCCATTGCATCCTCTGCTGTATGTGTGAAGTGGACTTCACATCCAATCCTGTCCTTTGGGTGCCCTCTTCTCTTATAAGGGGTGAAAAACAAACCGGTGAGTGACTAGATGGATGTGGTCCATCTGGTGAGGTTGATTGTCAGATGCATCACATTGCAGAAGGATTGGAGTGAATGGTAACCGTGGATGAATAGTTGGAGAGCTAAAGAAGTGCGTAGAAAGAGAAGACTGGGTGCAGCTGAAATTTGAATGGGTGAGAGAGAGATGTGATGGATATCACTTCGTAAGATGAAGTGAAAGGAGCCAGGGGGCAGGAGCTTATGCCACAGGATGTAGGAGAATCTGCAAATGTACTAATGTTTCCTGATCTGTTTAGGTTATTAAACTGCTTCCCTCACTACATCCAACGATGGAGCACAATGTTCTTGCAGCTCACCTCCTCAGCTACTTCTAACCATGCATTCTGGGTGAATACAACAGGTTTCTTCCATTCATGGGAAAAACTATGTCCCACCGCCTCCTGGCTGCAGTGTATCATTAAATCCAAGTCTTGTCCTTATTATTTCTGCTTCCACTTAGTTTAGTGTGTCGTCAGCCTGAATTCTGCACTCAAGTCATAAGAATAGGACTCAAACCCACAACCTTCTGATTGAAAGATAACAGTGTTACCACTGAGACAAGACTGACGTTTGTCTTCAAGTCTTGGCTCAGGGAAGAAAGATCATTTTCAAATACAGGGGAAAAGAAAGAAAGCTCCCATTATGTGTTCACAGGAAATTAAAATGATTAAGTGTTCTGATTCTTTAATGTTTCTCCTGTAAGATTGCATGAAAAATGTTGGCTGGCAAACTGTCAGTTGCAGCGGAAATCCCAGGCTGCTTTCCTGAAGGATGCTAAATGCATCAATGATCCTTGTTGATGCATTTAGGAAGGAAGGAAGCACAGAGTTGATGTAACACACAAGATCCTGCATAAAATGATGGATGGAATTTCCACTACAGGCAAAGTGCCTTATTGGCTCCATAAAGGAATACATTCTGACTCAGAGATTTTCAGATCAGGCACGGTTATAATTATTGCAACACAGAAAAAAGAAACCCAGACCCCAAATTGTCTCCTGGCCTGAAACACAAAGGGAAGTCAGGAGGGATAAAGTGCACACAGAATGTTCAGCAGGGGACTCAGGATCATGAGGTCGCCTCCTAGAGGAGAATCTATAGAAAGTCCCAGGTGAGGTAAGGAGGTACCCTACATAAGGGACCAACAGAAAGTTTCTGCGGCTTTTCTCAGTAATCTGGAGACCAGATGCAGCCAAACCATTTTAGTGCTGGAGTCCTGACCTAAGAAACTCCAGAATTGCTGGTCACACTTTTGATTAGCTCTCTCACATGATGATCCAAATACTTACTAAGTGGCATCATTTTAAGAGGTTGAGTGGGGGAGGAGACTTGCCTGTGGCATACATGCAGTTGGTCACTGCTACCTTTTCCACCCTTTTCCACCGTTCGGTGCCCAAGATGCAGTGGCTAGAAATGCTTATGCAAGACAATGGCCACTGATTCCACTTCCAAACTCTTCCGAGCTACTGATTCTCCTCTATCCCCCCTCCCCTCAGGTTTCCACGACTAACCCACACCATTCCTTACCAGCTACTGACCCTCACTATCCCCCATACCCTGGCTACCATCTCACCAGCCAACCAACTCTCTGGCTACTGATCACCTTTCATGACTATTGATCATTCCCCCACCTAACGGCCATGATGCCCCCTACCCCATTGGCCATAAACAAACTGGTATTTTCTCTGTGAATGGGGCAGTATGGCGCAGGAGTACTTTTAATAACACTTATCCTTTTATCACAGGTGAAACACCAAAGTGGCACATGGCTTGTCTACCAAGCGGGAAAACGGAAAAAACAAAATTAATAGTCCAGATAATTTACAAGACGAGCATGCAGCATACAGCTAATAACTGGTAGTACAATAGTATTACACGTGTAATACCTATACAAAAGATATAAAGATAAAACAAAAATAGCAGTTTAACAGTCCTTGATGATTATAATTTAAGGGTTTCATATTGCCACAGCACGGTAAGGTTAGAGAATCAGGAGAATGAAGGCATGTTAAAACTCTGAAAACTCACACTTCTCAGCCTCCACTGCCCTCTGATGTACTGAACCCATTTTTTGACTTACCTGAGGCCTACTGTTAGCATCATAGAGGCCTGGTCTTGGTCTTGAGTGCTGCTTGAGTGCACAGAGTGTGAAGCCGGGAGTTTGGTGAGTGATGGGATCTTAAAGGTTAACTCCCACTAAAGTCTGGTTGTATCTACATTTAGCGATTAGGAGGTAAGTTAAGTTTCTTCCAGTCATTAACAGGGATATACAAGCTCTCTGAGAGCAGTTTTAACTTGTTAATTAGATAGCTGGCTTAAACTGGTTTCTGAGCTTTAGCAGAGCTGACTCATTGGCCGGAATTTTACCAGCACACCTGCCCGGGAATCAGGGCAGGCGAGGCTTGCGGAACAGAATTCTCCGTTGGACTTGGGCGGGATTTTACAAGCTTCGCCCAAGTGAGGTTGTAAAATCCCAGTTATTGTTTTTCAGAGAATCTCAAATACAGGGGTCGCTGTGTGCTGCTTGTCTGCTCTGAATGCAACACCAGGTATTTGGTGAGTAAGTGAGTGATTGAGTTTAATTAACACAACAAAAATAGCAGGACAAGTGATGTGTCATGGCTGCAGCATGTGGGAGCTCCTGGATGCCACTGCAATCTATGATAACCACATCTGTAGTAAGTGTCTGCAGCTGAAGGGACTTTGGTTCAGACTCCTTGAGTTGGAGACTGAGCTGCAACAAGGTGGGAGTGGAGGAACCTCAGCCCTTGCAATTGAGCAACAGATTCGAGACTCTCACAATTTTTATGGACAAGCGAGGGCTTCAGTGTGGATGAGAAGACTGACTATGGTATCATGTTACAGGAAGCCATTCAAGTGGGGAGGGAAGAAGGGATGTTAAAAGATAGTGGTATAAAGGAACAGTATAGTCAGACATACATCTCTGCAGTCAAGAGCAAGAATCCAGAAAGCTGTGTTGCCTTCCCAGTGTCAGGGTTTAGGATATCTTGCAGTGGAGGGCAATGGGGAGGTGGTGGTGGTGAGGGAATCCAGTTATTGTGGTCCATGTAGGTACCAGCAACATAGATAAGACTCGGAAAGAGGTTCTGCTTAGAGAGTATGAGGAGCTAGGCACTAAATTAAACTGCAGAACCTCAATGGTAATAATCTCTGGATTATTACCCAAGCCACACGCAAATTGACATTGGGTATATAATATTAGAGAGTTGAATGCATGACTTAAAGTTTGGTGTGGGAGAAGTGGTTTCCAGTTCACTGGAGCTACTGGGAAAAGTGGGGGCTGTATCATTGGGATGGCCTTCACCTGAAACATGCTGGGTAAAGTTTTCTAGTGAGTCAGATACCAAAGGATTTGGAGAGAGCTTTAAGCTAAACAGAGAGGGGAAGGAATCATGTGGAGGCAGATTGAGTAAATTAAAGGGAAATGACAAAGCAATAGATCAACATAGCAATAAAGGTAATGATAATCAGAGCATGGCAAGAAGGGAAAGTGATGTAAACTCAAGAGTGTGGCTGCAGATAGGGCCAGAGTTTATAAAATCAGTAAAAAAAAACTGAATTAAGGGCTCTGTATCTGAATGTCTGTAGCATTCACAATAAAACAAATGAATTGTCAACTCAAATCGGAATTAATATGTATGACTTGCTAGCCATTACCAAGACATGATTACAAGGAAACCAATGCTAAGACCTGAATATCCAAGGGTATGTGACATTGAGGAAGGGCAGGAAGCTGGGAAAAGGTAGTGCGGTAGCTCTTAATTAAAGAGGACATTAATACTGCAGTAGGAGATGGTCTTAGTTCTGAAGATCTAGGTGTAGAATCAATGTGGATGGAATTAAGCAACAGCAAGGGCAGAAAACATTGGTGGGAGTTGCTTACAGGCCACCAAATAACAGTGGTAATGTAAATCACAGTATACAGCTGGAAATTAGAGGTGTGTGTATCAAGGGTATTTCAATCTACATAAAGACCTAGTAAACCTAATTAGTACTAATATTGTGGAGGACAAATTCTTGGAATGTATGTGAGATGGTTTTTATAGCAGTACGTTGAGGATCAAACTCAAAAATAGGCTATTTTAGATCTAGTATTGTGCAATGAAAAAAGGCTAATTAATATGAATGTCATTTAATATGACATTACATTAAAATTAATGTAAACGACAATATTAATTGTCACTTATATTAATGATTTGGATGAGAATATAGGAGGCATGGTTAGTAAGTTTGCAGATGACACCAAGATTGGTGGCATGGTGGACAGTGAGGAAGGTTATCTCCAATTGCAGCGGGATCTTGGTCAATTGGGCCAGTGGGCTGACGAATGGCAGATGGAGTTTAATTTAGACAAATGCAAGGTAATGCATTTTGGTAGATTGAACCAGGGACGGACTTACTCAGTTAATGGTAGGGCATTGGGGAGAGTTACAGAACAAAGAGATCTAGGGGTACATGTTCATAGCTCTTTGAAAGTGGAGTCACAAGTGGACAGAATGGTGAAGAAGGCATTCGGCATGCTTGGTTTCATCGGTCAGAACATTGAATACAGGAGTTGGGACGTCTTGTTGAAGTTGTACAAGACATTGGTAAGGCCACACTTGGAATACTGTGTGCAATTCTGGTCACCCTATTATAGAAAGGATATTATTAAACTAGAAAGAGTGCAGAAAAGATTTACTAGGATACTACCGGGACTTGATCGATTGAGTTATAGGGAGAGGCTGAATAGACTGGGACTTTTTTCTCTGGAGGGTAAGAGGCTGAGGGGTGATCTTATAGAGGTCTATAAAATAATGAGGGGCACAGATCAGCTAGATAGTCAACATCTTTTCCCAAAGGTAGGGGAGTCTAAAACTAGAGGGCATAGGTTTACGGTGAGAGGGGAGAGATACAAAAGTGCCCAGAGGGGCAATTATTTCACACAGAGGGTGGTGAGTGTCTGGAATAAGCTGCCAAAGGTAGTAGTAGAGGCGGGTACAATTTTATCTTTTAAAAAGCATTTAGATAGTTACATGGGTACGATGGGTATAGAGGGATATGGACCAAATGCGGGCAATTGGGATCAGTTTAGGGGTTTTTTAAAAAAAGGGCGGCATGGACAAGTTGGGCCGAAGGGCCTGTTTCCATGGTGTAAACCTCTATGACTCTATGACTCTAATAATCAAGTTGTAAAGGAGCCTTTAGGAAAGAATGACTATAACGTGATCGAATTCTTCACTAAGTTTGAAAGTGATGTAGTTTAATAAGAAACGCAGGTCTTAAATCTAAATAAAGGAATCGATGAAGGTATGAGGGGCAAATTGGCTATGGTGGATTGGGAAACTACATACAAATGCATTATGGTAGGCAGGCAATGGCTAACATTTAAATAACTAATACATAATTTACAACAAAAATACATTCCTTTAATGCAAAGAATTACAACAAAAATACATTCCTTTAACAAATACCCAGCAAGTAAATTAATCCAATTGTATTTAATGAAATAAATCAAGGATTCAAAGATGTGCAGGTTAGGCGGATTGGCCCCTTAGTGTCCTAGGTTAGGGGGATTAGTGGAGTAATTACATGGGGTTATGGTGATAGGGTAGGGAGAGGGTCTGGGTACAATACTCTGTCAAGAGGCAGTGTAGACTCAATGGGCCAAATGGCCTCCTTTTGCACTGCAGGGATTCTATGATACTATTAGATCAAAGGAAGAGGTATAAAGTTGCCAAAATGATATAGTGAGCCTGAGGGTTGGGAGTATTTTTTAAATTCTGCTAACGATGATCAAAAAAAGGATTAAGAAAGGGAAAATAGAATGAGAATAAACTAGCGAGAAACATAAAAATGGACTGCAAAAGCTTAGAAAAGATTAGAAAAACAAATGTGAGTCTATTACAAGTGGAGTCAGGAGAATTTATATTGGGAAACAAGGAAATGACAGTGAAAATAAGCAAATACTTTGGGGGCGATCGTACCAAAAACATTCTAAGTGCTGAAAGACTGTGAAAATGGGGGAGAATCGCACATATGTTTTGGGTGAGTTCCCAGATGCAATTGTACGGCACTTAGAAAAAAACATGAAGCCAAATGTGATTCTCACCAGCAGGGGGAGTGAGTGGAGACCATTCACACTGGGAATCCGGCTGAGCTCCAGGTCACTATTTTGCAGGCACCCCGATCTCCCAGTGCACACACAGTGCGCTAGGAGACTTGTCACTCCAACACAACCCCCTGGATATTGCCCCCCCCCCACCGATCACTCCCTCGAACATTGCCCCCCCCCGCGATCGCCATCCCGGCTGATTGCTGCCCCAAGCCGTCCCAACCCCAATCCAATCGTCACCCTGCCTGTCCACAGTCCCACCCTGATGCGAAGTACATTCCCATGTCTCTCCCCTCCTCCACGGAGCTCCCCCTCCACCCCATTCTGTTGCCTTGTGGATCCAGAACTGGCTTGCCTGCAGAAGGCAGAGAGTGGCTGTGGAGGGGTCTTTCTCTGCATGGAGGTCAGTGACCAGTGGAGTGCCCCAGGGATCTGTTCTGGGACCCTTGCTGTTTGTCATTTTCATAAATGACCTGGATGAGGAAGTGGAGGGATGGGTTGGTAAGTTTGCTGACGACACCAAGGTAGGTGGTGTTGTGGATAGTTTGGAGGGATGTCAGAAGTTGCAGCGAGACATAGATAGAATGCAGGACTGGGCGGAGAAGTGGCAGATGGACTTCAACCCGGATAAGTGTGTGGTGATCCATTTTGGCAGATCCAATGGGATGGAGCAGCAGTATAAAATGAAGGGTACCATTCTTAGCAGTGTAGAGGATCAGAGGGACCTTGGGGTCCGGGTCCATAGGACTCTTAAATCGGCCTCGCAGGTGGAGGATGCGGTCAAGAAGGCGTATGGCGTACTAGCCTTCATTAATCGAGGGATTGAGTTTAGGAGTCGGGAGATAATGCTGCAGCTTTATAGGACCCTGGTTAGACCCCACTTGGAGTACTGCGCGCAGTTCTGGTCACCTCATTACAGGAAAGATGTTGAAGCCATTGAAAGGGTGCAGAGGAGATTTACAAGGATGTTGCCTGGATTGGGGAGCATGCCTTATGAGGATAGGTTGAGGGAGCTTGGTCTCTTCTCCCTGGAGAGACGAAGGATGAGAGGTGACCTGATAGAGGTTTACAAGATGTTGAGGGGTCTGGATAGGGTGGACTCTCAGAGGCTATTTCCAAGGGCTGAAATGGTTGCTACGAGAGGACACAGGTTTAAGGTGCTGGGGGGTAGGTACAGGGGGGATGTCAGGGGTAAGTTTTTCACTCAGAGGGTGGTGGGTGAGTGGAATCGGCTGACGTCGGTGGTGGTGGAGGCAAACTCGTTGGGGTCTTTTAAGAGACTTCTGGATGAGTACATGGGATTTAATGGGATTGAGGGCTATAGATAGGCCTAGAGGTGGGGATGTGATCGGCGCAACTTGTGGGCCGAAGGGCCTGTTTGTGCTGTGGCTTTCTATGTTCTATGTTCTATTCCCCCACACCCAACCACCTCCCTGTATGGGCATGAAGCTGACTTCGCCGGCAGAACGGGGCTGGTAACATCACAAACCTGATTTTTCACCTCTTGCCCGATCTTACTGGCTTGCCGCGCCAGTTGGCTGGCAAGACGAGCCGATAAGATCACCCCTTTTATGTCTGTCTTCAGGGAGGCAAAAGCAAAAGAACTCCCAGAAATAATGGAGAATCAAGGGATTAGTGTAAAAAAAGGAACTGACATTTATGAATATTAGCTTTAAAAAAAAACTAGAGAAATTAATGGGATTTAAAGTAGATAAATCCCTTGGCCCAGATGATGTACATTCCAGATTGTTGAAAGAGGTGACAGCAGAGATAGTTAATGCATTGGTGGCCAATCTTATAGACTCCAGAATGGTTCCTGTAGATTGGAAAGTGGCAAATGAAATCATAAAAATGTATTTAAGAAAGCTTGGAGAGAGAAAACAAGGAACTGGAGACCTGATATCAGTCATAAGGAAAATGCTAGAATCTATAATAAAGAATGTAATAACAGAATATTTGGAAAATAATGGTACGATTAGGCAGAGTCAACATGGATTTATGAATGGGAAATCATGTTGAACAAACATGCTGGAGCTTTTTTAGGATGTAACTAGCAGAATAGATAAGGGTGGATGGCATTTAGATTTTCAGAAGGCTCTTGATAAGGTCCCACATAAGAGAGTGGGAAACAAAATTAGAGTGTATGGGATATGGGAGAATATACTGGCATAGATTGAGAACCAATTAACAGACAGATAACTGAGTAGAAATAAATGGATCATCTTTGGGTTAGCAGGCTATAACTATTGAGGTATCACATGGATTAGTGCTTGAGGTACAGCTATTTACAATCCATATCAATGATTTGGATGTGGGGATTTGTTTATTTTTGAAGTTGAATGAAATACGCGCATTAAGATGGCGCCTTATCACCCATCATCTCATGGCCTCACAGAAGGAGCGGTCCAAATGTTGAAAACAGATTTAGAGAAACAGCCCACAGCCTCCATGGACACCAACCTGTCCAGATTCCTTTTTGATTACAGGACCATCCTCCAGCTGAGTTGCTCACGTGCAGACGACTCCACACCAGGTTGAGCCAGATCTTCCTGAACCTGGAGGGGGGGAGGGTGGAAAGGCATTGAGAAGCACAATGCCAAGACCACAACAACACCAGCCGGGAGAGACACCTAAAGACGGGCAATAGGGTGTTATTAAAGACTCATGGGAATGGCCCCACATGGTTACAAGGCACAGTCGACTCAAGGACGGGACAGTTTCATACAAAGTCCGCATGGGAGATGCCATCCTATGAAAATATCTGGACCGTTTAAAAGCCGTTAAGCCGCAGGGCATGCTGCAACAATCTATACCCAGCACATCAGGAGCCTCGGAAGAAATTCCAGGATCCGTTGGCTCCTGCTCTCTGTCTCTGGTCATTGGAAAGGACACGGCGGCTTTAGCTGCATCGACTCCATTGCCGATGAAGAGAGTGAATCCCTGCCTCGACACTCAGGATAAAAGCGGCAAGCTCCAGTCTGCTACACCCCGCCTATTTCCGAAGCAGAGCTAGAGGAACCAGACCCGGCATTGAAACACTGCAAGAGGCTTGCATGGTGAATGACCCACCAAGGTTCCTCGCACTTAGAAGGAGAGGGATGTAGTGACTTTAATGAGGTCCATGGGGGTGGACCTGTTAGAATATGAGCTCCCTGATTGAGGCAGTTAATGCTGTCCAATCCGGGAGCCCTGCAGAGGTATATAATGTGGCGTATCTGGGTTACCAACACTCAGTGTGTATACTCTGTACTGGGAAGTACCTCTCTGAGTATTACTAACTATTGTAAATAAAGATGGATTTGGTGAAGGGACACCGGCCTTGTCGCAGTTGTTTCAGGGTGACTCAGGCCTCAACATCCAGGTACAGAGAGTATTCCCTCTGCTCTCCCAACCCCAGCACTCGAGTGCCAAACAATGCACTTCACTCAAATTGTGAAACCTAAGCGATGAATGTTGATTTGGGACATATTCCAATTTTGATCTTGAATCCAGGCTGCTTTTTCCACTCTCTATTCCAACATGCAAAGGCCAATTGTGAATGCCACCACAGATGCTATTAGAAATCAATATTGTTTTATAATAGATTGAGAGAAGTGTCCTGGTTAAATCATCATGTTTTTCTTTCATTTCTATAAGGAAGCATCTTGTCTGTGTGTCACGTTCCCTTGTCTCAAACAATGACCCAAACTCAATTTGCAAGTTGGGAAATCACAGGTGCAAACTCAGGCGCTGCCACTCCGTGGCACTCTGATGTAGGAAACAGAACAGTTTCCATTCAAAGGCACACTATCACCTTTGAAAAAGACATAATTACCAGTGGCATTTTAGTTCATTTAGAATTATACTGTAGGTTTATTTTTCCTTCAATTATGTAGTAATGATTAATGAATCAGAAGTTTTGCCTCTATCAAGGGGATAATTTTAAGCACAATAAGAACCATTTTGTCAAAAGGTAAAGCAGAGTGCTAAAACAGACCTTGGGATATTCTGACCTATGTAAACACTAAACTTCATTACTGCCATTAAGCTAAGGGTAATTTGTCTTCGATTTTAATAACCTTTCCAGAATTACTGACTCTGTGGGGAAGTTATCAGAACTCGAGGGAGCATTTTAAAGGTTTCCTTGTGTTGTTGCCTGCGATGCTCTTGAACAAGCACATTCATTTCTTATCTTTCATCTTTAATCACTGTATGCACCACCCATCATTACAACCATGGTCTTTAGAACCAAGCACTTTATGAAGCAAGGTCAGAAATAGCAATAACTTTCATTTACACACAGCACCTCTAACAAAGAACAGTTCTTTGAAATACCTTAAAGAGACATTAGACAAAATAAGCCAAATAAGAAATGGGGCAGCAAGGCGTGATGAAAGCTGGGTGGAACGAAACAAATTTGTGAAGGGTTTTAAAGGTAAAATGGAAATTGAAGAGATTAAAGAAGGATTTCCATAAGGAACTCACCCCATCATCTTGCTTTCCTCCACTTCCCCTCATCTGTTCATCTTTTCCACTCTCCTCTCTCCTTCCTCATCTTTATGTTTACTCCTCCCATTCTGTTTCACATACAGTCCCTGTTGCCCCTTCAGTTTCCATTCTGCATTTCCTACTTTTACCAGCAAAATTTTGGCATCATTTTGGGTTCAACAGCATTCATTTGCACTCATTTGAAATCAATTGTACTCAAAAGCAATCATTTACTATCATTTGACTTTGCAACTTTCAATTGACATAATTGTCATCATTTGCCATCAAAGCACAGTGTTTAAACATTTCTGATGAGTAAAACTGCTTACCTTAAGCATTCTGATACCAAAAATGATCATAGAGTGTGTTCTCCATATTTTTGAATTTCTACAGCTTCAAGCACCTTAAAACTGAGCTAACTTTAGAAAAATCATGCTGTGTTTTAACATCTCTATTTTGACAAGGTAGGTTTCTAATTTTTCTTATAACTTATAATTAATGCAGCATACTCCTACCCTCCTGCTGCTGCCTCCCCAACCCCCAGATTGCAGTAGTTATCTTCCCCCAATTCCCTCCCACCGCCCCCCCCCCCCACTCTCCATCAGATTGCAGCTCCCATCTCTCCCTGCCTCTTCCCCCTATTCTCCACCCAGTCCCCCTCTTCTTCCCTCCTCCCTATCTCTCATTCCTTCACACCACTCTTCCCCCCTCCCCTCCTTCCCTACTATCTCTGCACTATCTTTTCCCACTCTCTCCTCCCCCTCTCTCTTTCTCCTCCCTCTTTCCCACTCTTCTCCTCTCCCAATTTTTTGGAGCACTCACGTCGCGGTGTTGGACAGAACTGGGAGGGAGTTGAAGGCTTGTTCGGCTGCAACATTCCAGCTGACACAAACTAGTAATGTTGGCAGAAAGAGGTGAGATTCAAGGCACTTGCTAAGAGAATAAAGTTATGAGATTCTGTGTGTTTTGAACAAAGAAAAATAAACTTTACTATACAATGTCAAAAGGATAAAATAGTTTACAATATTTATCTTATACGCTATAATTCAGGGTTGATACGAGGTACGTGTGAATTAACAGGAAAACTCTAGTCGGAAACTCCACACTGTACAATAAATAACAAATGTGACCAGGACAGATTCCATGGATTTCTCAGCAGCCCAGCAAGATGTCAATAAACCCTGTGAGTTAATCAATCCTGTTGAAACTCTATCTTTCTCACGAGGGACTCTAAACATTTCCTTTTTGAAATCGAGTCTTTGAATTTGCTCAAAAGCCACTCCAACTCAAGTTCCCTCAATGACTGCACACTTCCCATGGTTTCAATCTTGGCGCCCAAGATTCCATTCCCCAAGATTTCCAATCCTGCACTCTAGCCCCTAATTACTGGCACAATTTCATCTTTTTACTAGCTGGTTAGCTTTACTGGGTTGACATGGCCACTGGATTTCAGCAAGTTCCAATCACCCAGCTACACCAATCTGTAATGGCACCCAGGGCTTCCCCTAGGCCATACCCCTTTCTAGCATGGCGCCAGTGATCTTATGCCAACATCTCAGTTCCCCAGGACTTCGCTTGAGCCCCAATTGCACAGAGCTATCAGACAGTCCTGGGACTTCTCCTGAGCCCCAATTGCACAGAGCCAGCTAACCTTTGCCGCCTGGAGACAGCTAACAGCAACAACTTTTCAGTATGGCCTTTTCCCCATTGCAGAACACTCCAGCAAGCACATATATGGGTTGAAACCCTAGAACGTTCTTAATATCACTCATCTTCGTGACGTTATAGGCTCCAGGGTTCGCTGAATGCTCTTAAATTAATTGTAGCCTTAAGTACCAAAACCCAACAATGCTCTGGACTACATTTCTTTGCAAGCAGTGCAGACGTCGCCAATTTCGTGGCTAAGTAAGCCCACCTGCTGATGGGCCTACCTTTCCTTTCCAACTGTTAACTCCACAAGTGTATATGGCCCCAAACTTTGGAGTACAATAGTCTTCAAGCCGCTTCAATTGCATTTATCTCATTTTCTATAATGAAGTTTAATCTTCCCAGAACTAAACTTTTCTCTAAAATATTACTATGAACCATGAAATAGACATTTATATAAATTAATAAAATGAATTAAGAACGGATGAAGACCTGGTCGATGTTGTCAAACACATAACATGAAAGGTTTATTTCAACTAAATAATTTAAGTAATTCATTTTCATGTGTTTCTTTAATGGAGATTGCTATTCACATCTGGTGCCTTTGAGCGTATTTGGTGCCTTCGAGCATATTAATGCCTTCAAGTGCACTTGATGCTTTCAGGTGTTTTGATGTCAAAGATGACAAAATGCTGCTGACTGCATGAAAAACTCAGTGGAAATTGGATCATTGATGTCAAATACCGCTGATCATTTTTGAATGCATTGAGAGCACTTGAGCTCAAAAATGATGTTACACTTTTCTGGGTTGGGATATAGTCAGAGACATGCAGAAGCTGCGTTCCTCTTACTGCATGGCATGTGCCTGCCCCCACCTACTTGAAGGGGGCATGGTGGTGCATTGATTAGCACCGCTGCCTCATAGCGCCGGGGACCCGGGTTTAATTCCGGCCTTGGATGACTGTCTGTGTGGAATCAGCACTTTCTCCCCGTGTCTGCGTAGGTTACCTCTGGGAACTCTGGTTTCCTCCCATAGTCCAAAGATGTGCAGGTTAAGTTGATTGGCCATACTTGATTGTCCCTCAGTGTCAGGGAATTAGCAGGGTAAAATACGTAGGGTTACGGGGATCAGGTCTAGGTGGGATTGTTGCCGGTGCAGGCTTGTTGGGCTGAATGGCCTCCTTCTGCGCTGTAGGGAGTCTATGGAATGCAATCCCCTCTCCATTGGACTGGCCAGTGGAAAGCAATAGGCAGGACAGCAGAGAACAAAGTGAAACCAAAACTGGCTCACATGACATATTTCCCTTCGTGATGACATGCTGATATTCCTTAAAGGCATATTACACCAAATGCTGCCTTTTTCCCCCAAGCACTATACAGTGGTTTCCTGATATTACAAAGTTTATGGCCTGAACTTTCTGTCCTGCCAGAGGTGCCCCCCCGCCCCCCACCCCTCCCCCCGCATCATGGATTTCACAGCGGCAAGGGGTGCATTCAATAATATGGCCCGCTGATAATGGCAAGACCAGAAGATTTCACCGCTGCCCAATGGCAGACCACCTCCACTTCCGCAAAGCACACAGTGGGATGCCTGGAAAATCCTACCGTCTGAATAAGTTGTCTCTAAAAATATCTACCTTTAAGTAACCAACTGCAGTCTTTCAAAAGCTGCAGCTACATTGAAAATTCCAAGCTCACAGAGTGGGCGGGATTCTCTGGCCATTCACACCAACGGGATTATCCGGACCCGCTGCAATGAACGGGGATTTGGCAGAGCGCTAAATTCTCCTCTTTGGTAGCAGTAGTGTGTGTGAACGCTGAAAAATTCCGGCATGTGAGTTTGGAAAAAGGAGGTCCAATAAAGGCTTGCAACTTTCTATTTAATCTCAGAAGTTCTGGGGCAAAACTAATAAAACCCATTCATTCCCACTCCAATATCCGGAAGATCAGAAAATGTACATGACAATGTATTTTTTTAATCAATCAAAACATTATACCATGCACTCAAACCTAAATTTTGAAATCAGTCAAAGCAGTCTGTTGGATATTTCTAACCAAATAGATTTCTTACTGAAACCAGGATTCTGCTATTTTGAATTTAATGCCTTAGCCAGACCCAGTCGAGCCACATTTCAAGGAGGGACCCGGTGAGGGAGAAGTGGAGAAGATTGAGGATTGGATGATTTTACAATCATTAATGCCTACTTACACTCATTTTGCAATCCTGTCTTCCAGAAGGCCTGAAAACAAACTGTTAAAAGCATAAGGTAATTTGAACGACCACTTCAATAAAAATTCTTGAAAACTGCAAGAAAGAAGGAAAAAAAAGCGTTGAATAAACCCTTTACAACCACTGCAAAGTCTCTGGAAAAAAAAACAAGCGAAGGACATGGATGGTAAGCTGTTGTGATGTAAAACGCAGATAAAATTTAATGGAAAGGAATGGATTGGAAAAGGTACTCATTATTTTTATGGCCTCAGCTTCCAGCAGAGTGCCTGTATCTGCCACTTTAGCAAGCTGTTATAGCTCAGTTCATTATGGCTTATGGAACTGTCAAGTAGAATGATGGCTTTGTTCTAAGGCAGTGATTCTTAACAAGGAGCACACAGCCATAACCTTCTCAGGCTGTTAGTCACAAATCCTGTGCCAAGATGATGTTACAAAAGACAACTCAAGCCATTGTCAACTCCACAAAGGCGATGCTTTTCTTTGGCTTTTTTTATGTAGCTGTTGCTTTTAAACACACAGCAGATAACTACTGTGTTGTCATTCTCCATTTTAATCCCTTCTGAACCTCAAGGGCAGCAGAGCCATTCTGGCACAGTGCCAACAATAACACAGGACTGAAAATGCCAGCTTTCAACAAAGTGCACAGTGCAGTGATGTACCAGCAATGTTTAAAAAGCCAGCAACAAAAGGAAAACCAGTAGGGGGAACTTCAACACCCCCGAGGGTGGTTGCAAAGGTAAAAATACTTTAGATTTCAACCCCGACCTCAGCCCACCGCTGATGGTTTTAACGGATATGGGTGGTGGGCAACCAACTCACTCTCAGGAGGCAAGTCTGTCTCTGAAACCTTTTAAAGAGACCGTACATCCCCATTTTGAAAGGAGTTTTATTTTTAACAGGGAGGCTGGGATTCCTGGTGGGCAAAATGAGGCGAGAAGATATCTTTACTGCACTGATTGGGGACAAGGCTTCTTCCTCTAGGCCAACAAACATCACTCCGTGTGATTGGATGACCACTGTGATCGAGCAACACTCAACCCATATGCCAGTCATCACCATCCCTGCAATGTCCTATTTGCATCCCCCAACACAATATCCACTCTGTGTTCCAACTGCACTCCACTCCGCACAGTAATGTCCAGCTCCAAGTTCCCACCGATCAGGCAAACAGCATGTCAATTTGGCTGGCAATCAGGAGGGAAAGCACTTGAAAAAATTTAATGGATGTCTTGAAGTTAATTCTTGCGTTTTCCATTTGAAATTCAATCCTCCCTCTGATCTCTTCCTGGCCCGGGGAAAAGTCTGGACATTGGGCTAGGATGTCTTCAGATTTAGAGTAAGGTTTTGAGTGGATTCAGGGCAGTACAGTGAGGACTAGGGTGCGCTGCTGCCTAGTCTCAATTTTCCACTATTCCAAAGGCCCATCCCCCCATGTCCCCGCCCCCCCTGCCCCCATATCCTCACCCTTTTCCTCGATACTACTGATCCTCAGGATCCACCAGATGACTACCCATATTAGATGGCAATTCACAGGAAATTTGTTTCCTTGGGATGTGAACATCCCTGATAAGACCAACACATATTGTTCATCCTCAATCTTCCCTGAAAAAGTGGTGGTGAGCCTCTTACAACTGAGTGACTTGCTAAACCACATCATGTATAACATTCAGTTTCCTTCTCCAACTGTCAGAGGTCCACTTCTCAACAGTAGTTGACTCCAAATTGTTGCTACAGGTTACTATTTAACACTCAGCTTTATTCCTTACCAAAATATTATTCCTACGAAATTTATCTCCAAACACCGTGGCCTGGGCCTCAGCTCCTCTCTTTGTGACTGGATCCTGAACTTTCTGATTTACAGACTACAATCAGTAAGGATAGGCAACAACATCTCCTCCATGATCATCCTCAACACCAGTGCCCCACAAGGCTGTGTTCTCAGCTCCCTACTATACTCCTTATACACCCATGACTGTGCGGCCAAATTCCCCTCCAACTCGATTTTCAAGTTTGCTGATGACATCACCGTAGTGGATCAGATCTCAAACAATGACAGAATACAGGAATGAGATAGAGAATCTGGTGAACTGGTGTAGCGACAATAATCTCTCCCTCAATGTCAATAAAACGAAGGAGATTGTCATCGACTTCAGGAAGTATAATGGAGAACATGCCCCTGTCTACATCAATGGGGATGAAGTAGGAATGGTTGAGTGTTTCAGGTTTTTAGGTGTCCAAACAACTTGTCCTGGTCCCCCCCATGCCGATACTAGTTAAGAAAGCCCACCAACGCCTCTACTTTCTCAGAAGACTAAGGAAATTTGGCATGTCAGCTACAACTCTCACCAACTTTTACAGATGCACCATAGAAAGCATTCTTTCTGGTTGTATCACAGCTTGGTATGGCTCCTGCTCTGCCCAAGACTGCAAGAAACTACAAAAGGTCGTGAATGTAGCCGAATCCATCACGCAAACCAGCCTCCCATCCATTGACTGTGTCTACACTTCACGGTGCCTTGGCAAAGCAGCCAGCATAATTAAGGACCCCACGCAACCCGGACATTCTCTCTTCTACCTTCTTCCGTCAGGAAAAGGATACAAAAGTCTGAGGTCACATACCAACCAACTCAAGAACAGTTTCTTCCCTGCTGCCATCAGACTTTTCAATGGACCTACCTTGCATTAAGTTGATCTTTCTCTACACCCTAGCTATGACTGTAACACTACATTCTGCACTCTCTCATTTCCTTCTCTATGAACGGTATGCTTTGTCTGTATAGCACCCAAGAAGCAATACTTTTCACTGTATACTAATACATGTGACAATAATAAATCAAATCAAATCAAAATAGGGATGAATTAGATCCTTTTTCCCATTTCAATTTGCTACAAGTGACCCTGAAAAAGTCTCATGTATTGCCTATTCCTAGTTGGATCCCCTTAGATAGAGCAGGCACAATGTGTTATTCCGATGACCCTTTGCAGTCTTCGTACTGTAGAGGGACCTTGGAATAACTAATTGAACCTGTTCTATCATCCTGTATCTCAACTCCATTTAACTGCCTTTGCTCCATATTTCTGATGCCTTTACAATTGCCTAGCATCCACAGGGAGAGAGCTCCAGATTCCTATTGCCTTCTATGTGAACAGACACTTCCCGATTTCATTCCAAAATAGCCTGACTATAATTGTATTATTGTCACTGGGTTTTGATTCCCCCCATCAGAGGAAATAGACTTTGTGTGTCTCTCAAATCTCCTTATCACCCCAATTAAATTGCCCCTCAGCCTCCTAAATGGAAGAGAATATGAACATAAATTTGTACAATCTGTTTTCTTAGTTGAACTTGTTAAACCCTAATATCAATCCAGTGAAGGTTTTCATTACAGAATTCTCCAAAATTAACCCAGCAATGGTGAAATAACCAAGGATTTATAACCACATCTGGATGCTGGAGTTGGAGGATTGAAATCCTTATTTGTGGAATTTTGCAACTTTGCATCCACTGCCCTGTCCCCAATTAGGCCACTTCTCTGTGACCTTACCTCTATTTTGAAGGGAAGGACCAGGAAGAATAATGGTGGGCGGCAAGACTAGCAGTATAGGTGCCAATTGACACCCACACACTCAGATACCCACTGAGCTTGCCTGCTGATCCAGGCGTTCCTATCTGAACTCATTAGCATGGCATGACCTCCAAAGCCTCTGCCTCACACTAAAGACATCACAAAGTTTTGCCCTAGAATCTGGGCCTGGGCCTGGAGTTTGCTTCAACATAAACAACTGCACTGCCAGTAGCAATGCAAAACACAGCAACACTCCATTTCTCCTCTGAAACTTCCTTTCTGGGAGCAATGAAGTCTAGAACAAAATCATATGGCAATGAAAGAGGCCATTTGGCCCATTGTGTTCATTCTAGCTCTTTGAAGGAGCTATCCAATTAGAGTCACTAGCTGATCTTTTCCCATAGCCCAGCAAATGTTTCCTTTTCATGTTTAGATTGAATTCCTTTTTGAAAGTAACTATTAAATCTCTTCCTTTTTGGGCAATGCATTCCAAATCATAACTTGCTGACTGAAACATTTCTCATCTCCCCTCTAGTTCTTTTGCCACATGCAAAATGGGTGTAATGAAAGGGAAAGTATATGGGCCAGATAAAACGGGGTATGATGAATTCTTTCATACATGTCTTGTTGCAGACCATTGTCAACAGATCTGAATTTGAAGCTGGCATGTCATGCCAATTACACATGCCAAAACGTCTTCTTATAGGGAGTTGTTGTGGTTCCTCTATCTTCAGCCCTTGACCAATCTCAACTTTCCACATTTCCAAGGCAGAGATCTGGATGACTACTTAGGAACAAGATTACTCAATGGCAGTGGTTTGTGATTGTTTTGGAATCCAAGAACTCCTGACTAGGTGACATTAAAGAACATGTACTCTTTATACCACCAGGATTTCGATTGAACACTTGCATTCTGAAGGCTTTCTTCAGGTATCCAGATAAATCTGGGAATTCTTGCCAGGATTATCCTACCAGAATCTCCAGGATCATTAGAGCCTTTTAAACTCTGAAGGCGTCCTACACAATGTGCTGGTAGAAGGCAGGAACCCAGTGTGCTAGATTCCTGCCAAGTCTGAGAGTACACAGTCAAGGGCAATGATGCCGGGGACATGGAGTTGTTCTTGGGGGTACCCTACACTGGGAATCACTATCAGAATCATGCCATACAGAATTCCATTGTCACTTTTGAGTAATTTCATTGGAGCAGAGAGTGACTTTTGAAATGCTGAAGGGTTTTAACAGGATAGACAAAGCTTATCCCCTCTTGTTGGGGAGTCATTGGTGGAGGACTGTCGGTTTGAAATTAGAATAATAGAATTCCTACTGTGCAGAAGGAGGCCGTTCAGCCCATCGAACCTGCAACAATCCCACCCATGTTCTATCCCTGTAATTCCAAGTACTGTTAATCCCCCTGACACTGAGGGTCAATTTACCATAGCCAATCAACCTAACCCAGCATCTTTGGACTGTGGGAGGAAATCGTAGCATCTGGAGGAAATCCACACAGACACGAGGAGAATGAGCAAACTCCACACAGATAGTCACCCAAGGCCAGATTTGAACCTGGGGTCCCTGGCACTGTGAGGCACCAGTGCTAACCACTGTGTTACTGTGCCACCCTAATTATCACTAAGAGATTGAGGCAAGAGAGTGGAGAGAACGTGTTACACAATGAGTTGCTGAAGCAGGGAATGATTGAGGCAGAGATCGCTGCACCTTTGGGAAAATTGGATAAACATTTGAAGCAGTGGAAGATGAAGAGTGCACATGGCAGTGAAATTAGTTTCGCATTTTTTTTGTTCTAACAAAGAACCAACATGACACACAATGGGTCAATTTGCTTCTTTCTGTACAGTACACTCCTATGGTTCTGAATAGTTCTTTCCCCTTGCTGTAGTGAAAGAGTTGTCTGTGTTTTCAGCTGAAAATAAATAGCATGAGGTGACAGAGAGAGTCATTGCCTCATTGGAGAGATGACAGGGAATATTAAGGTGAAATGGGATGCTAGCCTTAATAGATTTGCACCAACTACCTCGGAGGCAGCAAAGCAGAAAATCAGGGATGTCCCGATCAGTTCTTCTGACAGGTTTAGGTCTCAGGGTGATGGTGGAATATCTGGGTCATCCAGTAAAAGTGTAGGCTCCTCCGAGAACAAAGGCCCACTGTGAAAGCTTTAAGGAAGATATTAACTAACAAAATCAGATTTTATTGGACATATTTGAAATATTGTTGTGAAATATGTGCTGTTTGGTGTCATAATTTAATTCAAAACATTTTTTGGGGGTTAAAGAAATTTCTGTTAAGAGAAGGAAACAGCAAATAAATGTTCCTCTTCAAAATGCTTGGGGAATCTGTGTTCCCCAGGCATTGGGAAGAAAGGGGCAAAGACTTGTTAAATTGCCATGTTGTGGAAGTGTAGGATGTCCTTGGTTTCTAGGACAATGTCACTGACCCTATCCCTGTAGAACTTGCAGGTTCTTTGTTCCAGCCCCTGAGACAGGAGGAGCAGAGATTCAACAATTTAAACTTGTTATTGAGGAGAATGCTTGAGAGAAATTTCTGCACCATGGAGCATGTAACACTTTGCTTCAAGAAATAATTGAGGCAGGAACCTTTGTGTCTCGTAAAGGAGAAGCAGAGAAACATTTTGAGGCAAACGAACATACACATCAGTAAGATTAGGTTGGGTTGTTTTAGCAAAATTGGCAGAGCCAGAGTGGACTGAATGGTCTCTTTTTGTGCCCTAAACCCCTGTGGGGCAATGGTTCTACCATCTGATTCATTTGTTACTCGCATAATTTAACATATGAGTGAATCCCAATGAATAAATTTCCTAACTTCCCAATTAGCCTGAGGTAGAAGAAATATGTCTATCATGAAACAAACTGCAAAAGTTTGCTTCATTATGAACTATTTAACAAATTTATAAATTGATGAAAAGAATGATCCTAATGAAGTAAATAGAATGGTGCTAAAAATAGTAATATGGGATAGAATCATAAAATCAGAATTCCTATGGTGCAGAAATAGGCCATTTGGCCCATCGAGCCTGCACTGACAACAATCCCACCCAGACCCTATCCTCGTAATGTATTTCCCCGCTAATTCCCCTCACTCTAAGGGGCAATTCATCATGGTTAATCAACTTAACCCGCATATCTAGAACAGGACACGAGAGTAACTGTCCTTTGATCTGTACATGGTACCAAAACTGAGGCGTTTCAGAGTCACGGTTTCACCAATATGGACCAGGATTTTCTGGCCATTTACGCGCCGCCGCTGCTGCAAGCAAGGACGGAGAATTTGGCGCTCAGCCAAATCTCCATACACTAGAGTGGACCAGAAAATCCCGCCGGTGTGAATAGTTGAAAGATTCCGTCCATGGTGTTTTAAGCATAAAATGATCCTTCCCAAATGACTTAAGGAGTTTAATCAATAATTAACTGAGCCACAGTGACCAGGTTCAATGACCATTCTAAGCTGAACTACACAGATCTCAGCTGGGCTTGCGGAAGGAGAACTACCCTGGATTTGGATCTGATTGTGGAGATAGGATTCCTGCAATCCTGCTGCAAAGTGTGTTGAGATGTTGGTGAGGGCAATAGCATCAGGCTCAACTGTTATTATTCCTTCTTGGGACTAAATAGCTCACCAAAGGAGCGGTCACATTGTTAGGAGTTTGCTATAGGCCCCCAAATAGTAATAGAGATGTGGAAGAAGAAATTGCTAAGCAGATTATGGATAGATGTGGAGGTCACAGGGTAGTTGTCATGGGGGACTTTAACTTTCCGAATATTAATTGGAACCTTTATAGGTCGAATAGTTCGGATGGGGCAGTTTTTGTGCAGTGTGTGCAGGAGGGGTTCCTGACACAATATGTGGATAAGCCGACAAGAGGTGGGGCCACATTGGATTTGGTAATGGGAAATGAACCGGGCCAAGTGTTGGATTTGGTTGTGGGAGAGCACTTTGGAGATAGTGACCGCAATTCGGTGTCTTTCATTATTGCAACGGAGAGGGATAGGGCCGTACGGCAGGGCATAGTTTACAATTGGGGGAGAAGTAATTATGATGCGACTAGGCAGGAATTAGGAAGCATAGGATGGGAACAGAAATTGTCAGGGAAAGGCACTAATGATAAGTGGAGCTTTTTCAAGGAACAAATACTGCATGTCCTTGATAGGTATGTCCCTGTCAGGCAGGGAGGAAATGGCCGAGTGAGGGAACCATGGTTCACAAAAGAGGTTGAAATTCTTGTCAAGAGGAAGAAGGAAGCGTATGTAAGGTTGAGAAAACAAGGTTCAGTTGGTTCGATGGAGGGTTACAAGTTAGCAAGAAATGAGCTGAAAAAGGGGCTTAGGAGAGCTAGGAGGGGGCATGAGAAGTCCTTGGCGGGTTGGATCAAGGAAAACCCCAAGGCTTTTTACTCTTATGTGAGGAATAAAAG
Organism: Mustelus asterias; assembly: GCF_964213995.1. NCBI lineage: Eukaryota > Metazoa > Chordata > Chondrichthyes > Carcharhiniformes > Triakidae > Mustelus > Mustelus asterias. Next base: position 52,923,394 of record NC_135809.1, read on the forward strand.
AATGACCAGGGTGAGGTTGGGGCCGGTCAAGGACGGCAGTGAGAATATGTGCATGGAGTCAGAAGAGATAGGAGAGGTGATGAATGAATACTTTTCTTCGGTGTTCACCAAGGAGAGGGGCCATGTTTTTGAGGAAGAGAGGGTGTTACAGGCTGATAGGTGGAGGAAGTAGATGTTCGGAGGGAAGATGTACTAGCAATTTTGAACAAACTGAATGTTGATAAGTCCCCTGGGCCTGATGAAATATACCCTAGGATTCTTTGGGAGGCAAGGGATGAGATAGCAGAGCCTTTGGCATTGATCTTTGGGTCCTCACTGTCCACGGGGGTGGTGCCAGAGGACTGGAGAGTGGCGAATGTTGTTCCTCTGTTTAAGAAAGGGAATAGAAATGACCCTGGTAATTATAGGCTAGTTAGTCTTACTTTGGTGGTCGGGAAGTTGATGGAAAAAGTCCTTAGGGATAGGATTTACGACCATTTAGAAAGATGCAGCTTAATCTGGGATAGTCAGCACGGATTCGTGAAGGGCACGTCTTGCCTCACAAATTTGATAGAATTTTTTGAGGAGGTAACTAAGTGTGTTGATGAAGGTAGTGCAGTTGATGTCATATACATGGATTTTAGTAAGGCGTTTGATAAAGTCCCCCATGGTCGGCTTATGAAGAAAGTAAGGATGTGTGGGATAGAGGGAAGTTTGGCAGATTGGATAGGTAACTGGCTATCTAACAGAATGTGGAGATGCCGGCGTTGGACTGGGGTAAACACAGTAAGAAGTTTAACAACACCAGGTTAAAGTCCAACAGGTTTATTTGGTAGCAAAAGCCACAAAAGCTTTCGAGGCTCTAAGCCCCTTCTTCAGGTGAGTGGGAATTCTGTTCACAAACAGAATTTATATGTGTCTTTATAAATTCTGTTTGTGAACAGAATTCCCACTCACCTGAAGAAGGGGCTTAGAGCCTCGAAAGCTTGTGTGGCTTTTGCTACCAAATAAACCTGTTGGACTTTAACCTGGTGTTGTTAAACTTCTTACTATCTAACAGAAGACAGAGGGTGGTGGTGGATGGAAAATTTTCAGACTGGAAACCGGTTACCAGCGGAGTGGCACAGGGATCAGTGCTTGGTCCTCTGCTAATTTTTATAAATGACTTGGAGGAGGGGGCTGAAGGGTGGATCAGTAAATTTGCTGATGACACCAAAATTGGAGGAGTAGTGGATGAGGTGGAGGGCTGTTGTAGGCTGCAAAGAGATATAGATAGGATGCAGAGCTGGGCTGAAAAATGGCAAATGGAGTTTAACCCTGATAAATGCGAGGTGATTCATTTTGGTAGGACAAATTTAAATGTGGATTACAGGGTCAAAGGTAGGGTTCTGAAGAATGTGGAGGAACAGAGAGATCTTGGGGTTCATATCCACAGATCTCTGAAGGTTGCCACTCAAGTGGATAGAGCCGTGAAGAAGGCCTATAGTGTGTTGGCGTTCATTAACAGAGGGTTTGAGTTTAAGAGCCGTGGGGTTATGCTGCAACTGTATAGGACCTTGGTGAGACCACATTTGGAATATTGCGTGCAGTTCTGGTCACCTCACTATTAGAAGGATGTGGAGACACTGGAAAGAGTGCAAAGGAGATTTACCAGGATGCTGCCTGGTTTGGACGGTAGGTCTTATGAGGAAAGGTTGAGGGAACTTGGGCTTTTCTCTTTGGAGCGGAGGAGGTTGAGAGGAGACTTGATAGAGGTTTATAAGATGATGAGGGGGGTAGATAGAGTGAACGTTCAAAGACAATTTCCTCGGGTGAATGGAGCGGTAACTAGGGGGCATAACTATAGGGTTCATGGTGGGAGATATGGGAAGGATGTCCGAGGTAGGTTTTTTACTCAGAGAATGGTTGGGGTGTGGAATGCACTGCCTGCAGGGATAGTGGAGTCAGACACTTTAGGAACAGTTAAGAAGCTATTGGATAGGTACATGGAGCACTTCGGGATGATAGGGAGGAAATAGCTTGATCTGGGTTTCAGACAAAGCTCGGCACAACATTGTGGGCCGAAGGGCCTGTTCTGTGCTGTACTGTTCTATGTTCTAACACTCAGCAACCGAGATAGACGTGCTAATGATTGTCACAGGGGTGAGGGATCGGGGGGAAAATTGTAATAGAAATCATTAAAAAGCTTTAACCAAAATAGAAAATGCTGGAAAACCTCAGCAGGTCTGGCAGCGTCTTTAAGGAGAGAAAAGAGCTGACGTTTCGAGTCCAGATGACCCTTTGTCAAAGCTGGGAGAGAAGAGCAGTACTTCTTCAGGGTAGGCACTCCTGGGAGAGAAATGGCAGTGAGTTAAACAACGGGTAAAAGTAAATTACTGCGAATGCTGGAATCTGAAACCAAAAAAGAAAATGCTGGAAAAGAGCTGATGTTTCGAGTCATCTCTCCTTAAAGATGCTGCCAGACCTGCTGAGATTTTCCAGCATTTTCTCTTTTGGTTTCAGATTCCAGCATCCACAGTAATTTGCTTATATTAAAAAGCTTTATGTTGAAAAATAATTTATAACAAGTGTGACAATGTCACCACATCACAACTCTTCACTTGATTTACTCAGGTGGCAAATCATCTTGCCAAGAAAATGTCCCTATAAAGATCAATGTCAAGCATCTCAGATTCTAAATCAACAGGAAATCAAAATCTCAGAGCACATGAGTGGAAAAAAACAGCTCAGCTGGGTAATACTCCCTGAACTGGAGACTTGGAATTAATGTTTTCAACTTCTGTTCTGGACTGATGTATCCTCACACTGTTCTGATTTTTCACATCCCTTGCTAACTTTTAAATCAGTAAATGACGCAGTTCTACATTCCTGGCAGTGGAATGGTTTTAGGGCACCCCAGTGAGGAATAGATCTAATTATTGGCTTTCTTGGTTTAAACAACAGGTGGCGCTCTTGCGCTTGCATACATTCAAATGGGTCACTCTTGTCAAAAAACAAATGTTGCTTGAAATGACCTAATTTCACAAACTCTAAGTGAAACTTTACTTGCTTTGAGGTTGTGTTAGTTGGTTCCCTGTGAGCTCAGTAAGTTGGTAGTCCAGAGTGTTGTAAAATATATAATTAACTTTGAATCCTTTGCCTATGCTAGAGACACTGTTATCTTGCTTCCAACAAAGAAATGCAAAATAATATGACTTCATGACGCATGGCTATTTAACTGATAATCAGATATCCACTGCAATTTCAGATATTGCCATATCTATGCTAAAAGCTAAAATAAAAATTGGTTGCATTAGGAAAAGCATTTTTAAATGGAATCTCATCACATTTCTTAAACATCTATAAAGACTTTGACATGCTGTTCTGGCAAAGTTAACAGCTATTTTTGCACATGGTAAGATCCCACATGTATGAAGAAGACCAATGATCGGTTAAACTGCTTTCACAGGCTTTTGGTTAAGGGAGGAATATTGGCTAAGAAATGGCATAAATGTCATGGGATCATTATTAGTGACCTGAGCTATCAATAGAGACAGCAAGCTGGTTCAACACATTCAAAGGGCTCCAAGAATTCAGCATCCTCTCAATACTGTGCTACGTTCACCGTACTACCAAAACCATATTTAATTTCCTGCTCCCTGCTGAATCTGGGCTACTACAATTGGTCTCACCAGCCCTGAGCTCGAGGGAAAGCAAAAAACAAATCTCTTTTTTTTGCTAATCGTTTTCTGGTAGAAATTCTAAGCGAGGACATCAAAAGGTATTAGACTTAGCTTTCAATCCATGCAGTCACTAAATTGCCTGCCAGAACTCTCTATCCTATTATCTACTTACATCTTCCCTTTAGGTGAAATGCCAGAGGATTACCTAGTGCCCATTGAACTGTACCCTGGCAAAAGCCAACACCTTTAGCAGACGTAAGCTACAAAGGAGGAAAGAAAAACAGCGAAGCTTGAAAATCTTTACACATTGGAGAGAGCACAGCTTCAGGTTTTGTTGACACTGCAGTGTATGTAGATCAGCAGCCAACTCGGGAAGAGCACAAATCAAAATGTGGCTACTTGCATTGGAAATAAGGTTACACTCAAACATACTGTATATTTTGTGGATTGATGCTAGAAGCAATCTGTGGTTCAGTTTCACACGATAAATCACTATGGTATCAGTATTCGTGCTTAAATATCACATCAGCATAAGTCTGACAATAATGAGTCTGCACTTGTTTTAACAAAGATTTAGTAAAACAATATGTGAGAACTCAGCTGCAATTATTCAGTGTGCACCCAGCACTGGGATGAATAATCACAGAATCAGACACTACATCCTGTCAGTACATTTCAGCAACTCACAGTAAAGAAAAATTCCCCTAACAAACTCAGCCATTTCTGCTCCGTTACTTAACAACTGCACAGAATGCAGTAGAAAAATGGGAGAGGTGTGACTATTTTGCAGAGATAAATAAGCACCGAGAGCAGATGGGTTTGTTTAATTAAATTCCTGCATTTTATAATTGAAACAGTAACCTCAACCAGATCATCGTTTCCAAAAACCACCCAACTGGTCACTTCATTTGCATAAACTCCAGCTCAGCTAGATCAGTGAAAACTTATAGCACATCTTCTGGTTAGTCCTAACACACTACCCATGTTAATGCACTCTCATTGGCTTCTAATTGCGCAACACTCTGATGTTCCAACATGCCTCATGACTATCTATATCCTCACTGCCCACTATCTACCCCTTGCCAGCAGAACTAATATGCCTACAAATTAGAATTCTCTTTTTAAACCCTTCAACTTTGCAGCATCTTTCTTACCTTCTGAAGCTTCCTTGTATCTCTTCACTGCCTTTCGGGTCATCTCCCCTAACTAGTTGTCTTGCTAATTGTTGGTTGCTCTGTGAGACATTTTGCTACCCTAAAGGTTCAATGTAAACATAAAAGATGGAATTTTCTATTCTAGAGACCGTAAGTGCGGTGGTGGGCACCAAAGATAAGTTTCTTGCTGGCTGGCAAGGCCAGGATTCCATGCCAGATTGTCTGCTTTTCAGCTTGTTATATATCCATGGAATGAAATATGTCACAGCTCGTGGCGAGTGGGCTGGGATTTATCCGCCCTGCCATTACCTCAGCCACTCATATGGACGCCATATTTAAACCACGCCACTGCTCATTCACTCAATGTGGCCCAGGTCTGGTCATGGCGGACACCAGAATGGCCCCTGAAAAGAAACAAGTGTACAATCCCAAAGTTCAACGACAAGATGGTGATGACATTTCTCCAGGCTGTTGTGGACCGCCAGATGTCTCCCAAACTCACTGCAAATACTTGAGAGGAGGTTGCCGGGGCAGTCAGTGCTAACGCACCATAGAGGAGATACACCATAGAGAGAAGCAAGAGGATGAATGCTCCCATTTGCTCTGCCAGGGTTAGGCCATCTTCTTCTCTCTTCACTTTTGACTCGCACTCGCACAACCCATCAGGCTTTTGAAGGATTTCAATCCACGGGGATCTTACACACTACCCCTGCAAGGGACATCACCACTGATTCTATCGCACACACTGGTAAGCCTTCATTTCTTCTCACCAGTCACATCATCAGCCCTTACAGAGTCCACTCAGCACATAGAGAAACCAGGCTTATCATTTGTTTTGCCATCTGTCCTGCTCACAGTCTGTCCACCTGGCTTTATGCAGAAGAAAATCACCCACAACATTGGGAGAGTTCCCAGACCAGTGGGGAAATTCCAGAGCTCAGGCTATTCACCCCTTTGAATAGCATGTAGCAGAGCTAGCCAGCAAGGACTGGGGACCGTGCCTGTGCCAAAAGCAAGATTGGCAGCCCCAACAAGCAAGTGAGGATTTATTAACAGCTCCTTGATCACCAGGCAAAACTGTGTGATTTTTATTGATGACTATGCAGCCAATCACTAATTATATCTTCTCTCTTTAAGAGGCACCAGCAGGAAATGGGAGAGGGCCATTGGCAGCCAGCCCATCAACCAAGCCCCCAGACAACTCAGGTGGGGATACTGAAGATCCATTGAATGTAGAGACCCTATAGTTTTCACCTGCACTCTTCACCTGCGCAGAGACACACACCTTCGTGGGACCGAGTTTTAGGACAGCTCAGGATCACTGTGTTTTGAGCACAGCACAGATTGGGGCCCATAGCAGGTGGAGGCAGTTACTGACAAGGTTACTGACACTCAGAGGACTGATGGAAACCAGACGTCTGCTGAGCCTGGGTCCAATGACAAGCCTGTGGACTCAACCCTTAGGGAGATTTTGGAGCTCCAATGACAAATAGGGGCAGAATTGTCAGAGGCCATCACAGATTAGAACAGAGCATGGAGATGTCTGTCCACATTCAATCTGATGTCATTGCGCCAACAGTATAGCACATCGAGGTCACCATTGGAAAGATGGCGACTGCCAGGGAGATCTTGGTCCAGGAAATTGTGCCAGGTGTGCGTAGGGACATACCACTATTGTTTCAGTCATAAGAGCTTTTTAGCGTTGGCGAGGTGAGAGGGGGACAGGCACACTGACCTCTCTGCAGGAGCCCTTTCTCCTCAAGGAGGGATCCTCGGGCACCCGCAGGGAGACGTCATCAGGACAGCCTGGGGCAATCCACCGATGGCACCCTGCACCTGTGGGAAGCTGGAGCTCACTGCCACCCCCACTGCTCTGGCAGCATCTTGGAGCAGAAGCTTGAGATATTCCACAGGGGTCTCAAGTGGAGTCCTGGAATGAGCCGCTTGCAAAAAATGTTCAATGCAGCGGTCATCTTTAAAATCATTGAAAAGCCTCTTAGTTCCTATGATGTCAGTTCCTCCTGAAGAATGTGGCGGATGTGAGACACTTCATCCCTTGACAAGTGTAGGTCTCTAAGGCACTGCCCCTCGCACATATACAGGTATGAGAAGCATTTACAGTACACCCTTCGTCCTGCCGTGGAATGAGTCTTTCCGCCTCAGCCTCAGGATCCCGAGGCCAATGCTCCTCAGGGAGAGGTTCTTCCCTCACCCAGCTTGATGGCAAGGGGCTCTTCTTCTCCTCCTCCCCTCCCAATTGCCAGGAAAAAGTCAACGTCGGATGTTCCATCTATTCTCCACTCCTGACATTCTGTGAAAACATTGGACAAAGACGTGACTGACCATAACCAAGCAGTGATCACCTTGCATCTGCAAGCTAGGAGTCATTGTGAAGCCCTTGGATTGCAGCCATTCCAGCCATTCCGTCCCCAGATCATTTCTGCAGCTGTAGCTCTGCCTTAAGGATCACCCTTCCCCCAACACCACAAAGGCCCCAGGCACGACAGTGCTTTCACAAAGGGGGTTGGATCTCGGGTAGCCTCAGTGTGGGCACTGCCAAACTAAATCCTTTTGATTATTACGCAGCTTGAACTTGGGCTTGTGTAATAATCCAATAGTCCAAAAGTGCAATGGTCTACTCCTCCCTCAGGCCTGCTGAGCCCTTCCCCCGTGATATTTTTCATGTTTTATTTTCCAACTATGTCACTGGAACAGCTTGCAAAATGGTGGTACTGGAGTTTTACTATGAGATCAGTTTCTAATGCACTCCATGACCATGGAAGTCTCTCCCATAATGTGCAGATTTCCCTCCCTCAATCACTTTCCTTCTTCCCCCTCTAATCCTTGATCCCATCTTTATTGTTATTGATATCTCTGTCCTCCATGTAGACCCCTGACCCCCCTCCAGCTTGAGGCCCATTGCACAATTACTTACAGAGACCACCCCACAAGAAGCCATTGAGGTCTCCCTTCCTCCCCTCCATCCCCAATATTACCTGTTCCCCATTCTGCTGCTGGTGAGTGAGGAGTAGTGTGAGAGATTGGTGTTGGTTTTGTGAATAGGAGATGCCGCCCCTGACTGTGATTTTACATATGCAGTCCAGTATCAAGCCACCAAACTCCAGGACGATGTGTGTGGCTGATGTACCATGCCCTGCACACCATGCTGGACACAACTGACACAGGACGGACAGGTCCTCCCCTCCACGGACTGGGACCAAGACACACGTGCCAAGCACATCCCTCTAATTGTCATGCACTTGCCCAGGACTGGCTACACTTTCGGGCCATGACTACCTCTTGCGCACTTGCCCTGGCCTGGCTATGCTTTCTGTGCCCACCATTTGTCGTATACCCACCCCCAATTCATGTGTCTCTGTGCATTCTTCCCCATTCATTGCACCCCCAAGACACGCGCCTCCGTCCAACCTTTCCTCCTTACTTCATTCACTCTTCCCCCCAAAACCAGCCTTTGGCTTCCCTTGCCTCTGTCTTGTCTCCCCTGCACCACTCCCCACACCCTGCCCCAAATCAAGGCTTGGCCCTCAGAAGGGGTGGGAGCAGGTGAATAGGAAGGTCAACTTCCAGAGTTTGGACCTCAGGACCCGGTAGCAGTATCACAAAAGATTTGATAACTTCACATGCATCGGCAACATCAGTGAATGTATCTCCTATTCACATCACCAATCTCTAACACTACTCCTCACTCACCAGCAGCACTCAATGCAGTCAGGACTCCCATCTAACTTTCAAATATTCCTTTGCAACTACCTCACTGTCTCCAGATGCCTCTAACTATTCAATTGTGGCTGGAGCACCAGCTAAACACAGCACAATACAACCATTGACGTTCTCCACTCTCTCTTGCAGGACAAAGTGGTACACAATTGACAAGGACTAATGAGGGTGAAGGCTAACTGCATCACCTGAGCCTTATCAAGGAGATGATTCTCTGCAACATGGTGACAGCAGCAAGGGGCCCAAAGCATCCAATGTCCCTAACCACATGGAGGATGCCCTGTATGCATACACATATCCTTGCAGAACACAATGCAGGCTGTGCGGGAAACGGTCAGTGGTGTATCATGCCCTGGGAAGCCTTACAGCAGCAATGCACAACTGAATTTCACACCCCTTATATCTTCTCCTCATACAGAGAAGGATGTCTATATTAAATCTCCCCTTGACCTTCTCTCTTGTAAGAGAAACAATACCAGCTTTCCTAGTCTGAATATTTACAATTCATTAATTATAAGATCTCCCTTTATATAGATTATATTCCAATTATAATAAAAACAAATGTTCTTTGCAAGCTGCATATATCCAGCAAGGAGTCATCCCTTTGCTGTGCCTCACTGCTGGGGCAACACTTATCTGACAGAGCAGTGCTGATAGGAATCTAGCTCGTTTGATTCATTTGGTAGATTTTAACTTGCGGTTTTCCCCATCACAGTATCCAACTGATTTTCTTATTTTAATAATGTGAAAAATCCTTGCTTCCAGTGACCTGTTTGTCAGTCCATTCCATATGCTTTCACCCTTTGTGTAAAGAATTGATTCTTGAACTCAGTTTGAAATTTGCCTTTTATCATGATGTCTTGATTTTACTTCTATCTTGGATTTACTTTCTCAATATCTTTTGCTAGCTCTATTAGACCCCCATTAAAGGCCGAAAAGCCCAGGTCACACCATTCTTTCCTCACAATTCAGTTCTCCAACGCCAGGATTCAGCTTCATTTGTCTCGGTGATCTGAGTATTTAAGATAAAAGCACTATAGGTTTTTAGCATGGCATCCCTCTATACTACTTTGGATGGATAAGATTTGTTTTACTGGTTGCTTCTCTGCACTGACTATACATAAGCAGGACCAAGTCTATTTAGGAATAGCAGTGACCATTCACTCGTTGCACCATTCCATTCTAACATAGTTGACCTGTATCTCAACTCAATCCCACATATTTGCTCCATATCCCTTGATACCCTTGCCTGACAAAAAGCGATTAATCTCAGTCTTGCAAACGTCCTGTTGGGGGTTTGGTGAGGTTAGGGGCTGAGAAGGGGGAGCTAGTTACAGAATTTCACTACGCCTTGTGTGAAAAAATGCACTTTGATTTCAAACCTACTTGGCCCAGTTTTCATTTTGAAAGCTCACCCCTTGTTCTTTGTTTCACAAAAGGAAACAGCTTCCCTCACTCTATCAAATCACTTCAGCATTTTAAAAATCTTACTTAGATCACTCCTCAAACTTTTAAACCTAAGGGGAGCCAATTTGACTTTATAGTTCAGTCCTTTGAACCTAGTTTCATTCTGCTGAATCTGCGCTGTACTTCATTCATGTCCAATTTATCTATCTGAGATGCAGCACCCAAATCTGAATGTAAAATGCCAGATAGGATCTGACCAATTTCCTGTGCAGCTAAAGCACTGCTAACTGATGTTTGTATTCCAACATCATTGAGATAAAAGCCAATGTTTCATTACCCTTTTTAAATGAAGCTTTCATACTAGCATTTAGTGATCTGTGTACATGGTTATCCAAATCCATTTGTTCTTCAGCAGCTCCTAGTGTCTCACCATTTAAAAAATATTCTGATTTATCCTTCTCAGATTCAAAGTGGATCACCTCACACTCCACACATTGCCAACTCACTATGACATTTTGTAACTTCCAGCAACTTTACCTAACTTGGCATAATTTAAAAATTAAAATATACAACTGGTGAAACAGTGAGGCACAGATCCCCGGAGAACAGTTCTCAGAATTCTGATGATCAGAGAACTGACCTTTTATCTTTACGTTCTCCCTCAGGTTCCATCGTTTTAATTTTTGCTGATTAACCTCTTGCGCGAAACCTTGAATCCCTTCTGAAAGCACAAGTAAATAACAGCTTATTTGTCTCCTCAAAAATTCAGTTAGATTAATTAAAGATGAACGAAAATACCCTTCATCCTTTCCTGCAACGTATCAGGTAGATGATACCCTTCACAAATCCACATTGACTCTCTTATTCAGCTTATTCTTGTCCAAGGGCTGCAGATACCGGGGAACATCACCACCTGGAGGTTCCCTTCCAAATCACTCACCATCTTGACTTTAAATTTATATTACCGTTCCTTCACTGTCGTTGGGACAAAACCCTAGAATTCCCTCCCTAACAGCACGGTGGGTGTGCCTATACCTCAGGATCTGCAGCAGTTCAAGAACAGTAAGAAGTCTCACAACACCAGGTTAAAGTCCAACAGGTTTATTTGGTAGCACAAGCTTTCAGAGTGTCACTCCTTCTTCAGGTGAGTGAGGAGTTGTGTTCACAAACAGGGCATATATAAGCACAAACCGACACGCCACAGCGAAAAACCGCATCGACCTCCTCAGAAGACAAACACGGGACACGGCGGACAGAGTACCCTTCGTTGTCCAGTACTTCCCCGGAGCGGAGAAGCTACGACATCTTCTCCGGAGCCTTCAACATGTCATTGATGAAGACGAACATCTCGCCAAGGCCATCCCCACACCCCAACTTCTTGCCTTCAAACAACCGCACAACCTCAAACAGACCATTGTCCACAGCAAACTACCCAGCCTTCAGGAGAACAGTGACCATGACACCACACAACCCTGCCACAGCAACCTCTGCAAGACGTGCCGGATCATCGACACGGATGCCATCATCTCACATGAGAACACCATCCACCAGGTACACGGTACATACTCTTGCAACTCGGCCAACGTTGTCTACTGATACGCTGCAGGAAAGGATATCCGAATGCATGGTACATTGGTGAGACCATGCAGACGCTACAACAATGGATGAATGAACACCGCTCAACAATCAGCAAGCAGGAGTGTTCTCTTCCTGTTGGGGAACACCTCAGCAGTCACGGGCATTCAGCCTCTGATCTTCGGGTAAGCGTTCTCCAAGGCGGCCTTCGCAACACACAACAATGCAGAATCGCTGAGCAGAAACTGATAGCCAAGTTATGCATACATGAGAATGGCCTCAACCGGGATCTGGGTTCATGTCACACTATCTGTAACCTCCACGACTTGTCTGGGCTTGCAAAATCTCACTAACTGCCCTGGCTGGAGACAATACACATCTCTTTAACCTGTGCTTGGCCCTTTCTCCACTCACATTGTCTGTACCTTTAAGACTTGATTACCTGTAAAGACTCACATTCCAACCATTATCTTGTAAATTGAGTTTGTGTCTATATATGTCCTGTTTATGAACACAACTCCTCACTCACCTGAAGAAGGAGTGACACTCCGAAAGCATGTGCTACCAAATAAACCTGCTGGACTTTAACCTGGTGTTGTGAGACTTCTTAATGTGCTCACCCCAGTCCAACGCCGGCATCTCCACATCATGGCAATTCAAGAAGGCAGCTTACCACCACATTCTCAAGGGTAATTAGGAATGGACAATAAATGCTGGCCAGCCAGCGGTGGCCATATCCTGTAAATGAATTTTTTAAAGAATCAGATGTGGTCTCACCAAAACCCTGCATAATTGCAGCAATGCCTCTTTATTCTTGTACACCAATCCCCTTGCAATAAAGACCAACATGTCATTTGCCTTCCTAATTGCTTGCTGCATTTACATGATGACTATCTGCTTTCTATCTGTTAACCAATCCTCTATCCATGCTAAAATATTACCCCCAACTCCATGAGCCTTTTTCTCACCTATTAAACTTCTGTGTGGTACCTCATTGAATGCCTTTTGGAAATCCAGGTATACTACATTTACTGGATCCCCTTTATCCATGCTACAAGTTACATCTTCAATAAACTCTAAGAAAATAAATGTTGGACTCTCAGAAGCAGAGGCAGGAGAAATCATCATGGGGAATAAGGAAATGATGTGGAGATGCCGGCGTTGGACTGGGGTAAACACAGTAAGAAGTTTAACAACACCAGGTTAAAGTCCAACAGGTTTATTTGGTAGCAAAAGCCACACAAGCTTTCGAGGCTCTGAGCCCCTTCTTCAGGTGAGTGGGAATCACTCACCTGAAGAAGGGGCTCAGAGCCTCGAAAGCTTGTGTGGCTTTTGCTACCAAATAAACCTGTTGGACTTTAACCTGGTGTTGTTAAACTTCTTACTGAATAAGGAAATGGCAGAGCCATTAAATAAATATTTTGCTGGTCTTCAAAGTAAAAGACACAAGGACTTCCCTTTCTTTAAACCATGTTGAATTGTTCTGATCATATAATGCTTTTCTAAGAGCATTATTAAGATTTTTTTTAAAATAGAGTTCAGCATTTTTCCAACAACTGATGTTAGGTTAACTGGCTTGTGGAGCACTGTTTTCTCTCTCCCTCTTTTTTTGAAAAGTTTCATAATATTTGCTACCTTTTATTCTAATAAGACTGTTCTCAAATCTAAGGAACTTTGGAAAATCATACCCAGCATATCCATTATCTCTGCAACTATCTATTTTAGAACCCTAGGATGTAGGCCATCAGGTCCCAGTGATTTGTTAGATTTCAGTCATTATAGTTTTGCCAATATTTGTTTCTCTGCTGATATTAATTATCTTACTTTCTGCATTCTTTTCACCCCTTGGTTACTGTCTATTTCTGCTATGAAATTTGTGTCTTTTACTGTGAAGACAGAAACAAAATATTTGTTCAATGGCTTTGCCATTTCCTCATTCCCCATGATAATTTCTCCAGTCTGCATCCGAGGGGCCAACATTTACTTTAGCTACTCACTTCCTCTTTATGTATTTCTAAAAGCTCTGACCATCTGTTTGTATATTTCTGAATAGTCCACTCTCATATTTTGTTTTCCCATTTTAATCAACATTTTGGTGGATCCTCACTGGTTTCTAAAATATTCCCAATCTTCAGACTTGCTCCTTTTTGTAAAATTTTAAGCCTCTTTTTTAAACCTAACGTTTCCTGAGTGAGTTAGGTTCATTGGCCATGCTAAATTGACCCCAGTGTCAGGGGGATTAGCAAGGTAAATACATGGGGTTCCGCAGATGGGGCCTGGGTGGGATTGTGGTCAATGCAGACTCAATGGGCCGAATGACCTCCTCTGCACTAGAGGAGGTCTAGTGAGGTCTGATTCTATGACCCACAGATGGATCTTTCTCGCTGGGGTTTTGTTTTTCGATGGAATGTACTTTTGTTGAACATTTTGAATTGTTACTTTAAAAGTTTCCCACTGTTCATTTACCTCCATACTCTTTATTCTATTTACCCAATTAACCTTCGCCAGTTCTCCCCTCATACCTATGTAACTGGTTTTAAGTTTGAGATTCTTGTTTGAGAAGAAAATGTGTCACTTTCAAACTTTACATGGAATTCAATGCTGTCACGATCATTATTTCCCAGTGGATCATTTATGATGACATTAATTAACCCAATTTCATTAAACAACACTGGATCTAAAATAACTTTATCCCTAGTCATTTCCACAACGTTTTTCTCAAAACAACAGTCATGAAAAAAAAATCTACAAACTCATTTTGCTAATTTGATTGTCCCAGTCTAAATGCAGATTGAAGTCCGCCCTCCCCCCACTTGTTACAAGTTCCAATAGTTTCTTGTTTAGTGCTCTGTCCAATGGTATAACAATTTGAGGGGACGTGTAATCTGCTCCCACCAATGTTTACTGACTCTTGTTATTCCTAATTTCTAACCATACCGATTCTACTTCATGACCTTCTGAGGCCAGATCCTTTCTCATTGATGTCCATCAATTACTTTTTTAACTCTCAGGGCTACCCCTCCTCCTTGCTATTCTGTCTGCCTTTCTTAAACATTATGTACCCTGGAGTATTTATTTCCCATCCTTGATCATCTTCTAACCATGTCTCTGCAATGGCCATTAAAGCTAAGTCATTTACTTCTATTTCATGTTCATCTATCTTATTGCAGATGCTTCATGCATTCAGATCAAGAACCTTTAATTTCAATGTTTAATTTCAATTCCCTGAATGTCCTTATTTGCTGCTGCACAATTTTTGTTAAACTCTCTGTCCTTTTCTATCCCATGCTGCTTGTCTTTACCCACATTGCCATACTGCTCTGATACCTCACCATTTCTCTTTGGATTCCTAACTTTCCCTTCACCTGAACCCTGCCACTTCCGTTAGTTTAAAGCCCTGACCATACTTCAGTTGTATAATTGGCCAGGACGCTGGTTCCAGACTAGTTCAAGTGGACTCCATCCCAATCAAGCTATGATTACCTTTGATATTTTATTGTTTTAATTTGGCCCTTAACTCCACAAATTCTCTTAGCGGAACATCATTGCTGGTTCAACCCATGTCATCAGTTCCCACGTGGGCTGCAACATCTGGATCCACCCCCTTTCCACTCCAAGTTCCACTCCAGCTGTGAGGAGATGACCTTAACTCTGGCACCAGGCAGGAAACACAACCTTTGGAGCTCTCAGTTGGGAAGCCGTTGATCTCAGTTGAGCCTCCCTTGTTGCCATTGTTGTTCTGGGAGGGTGATCAGATGATAGTGCAGTTTGAGGCCTCCTCAGACGAGGATAAAGATGAGGAAGGTGATGATCAGCCACATCATCCTGATCAATAAGAGAGGCTGCATGGAGAATGCCAAGATACAGGTGCTAAAGAGGCACAGGAGACATTTTTACAAACTTGTTTCAGATTACTGCAGCCATCCAGCTAAATAAAATCCATATCCCACCCATGATAAAACCATTCACCTCTGCTTTAAGCCGAGACCCTATTGTGCACTGCCACCAGATACTTCCGCAAAATGCAAAAAATGATCACACAAACCATAATCACTCCCAAGCAGCTCTTGATTTAATAAATACAGCATTTTCACTGCCAGAGATCTACCACCAATGGATAGAAACTTTCAGAAACCAAATAAGACATTTATTACATAGATTATCAGACACAGCAGGTAAGCATTAACTCTATTCGCCTGTGGGACACAAGTGCATCTAGTGTGTTTTCTTAATCTTTTTGTGAACTCTCTCCTATGTGGTGCTCCCCCTTTGCTACCAGATGCAGGCTGCTGCATTGATGCCCTGTGTCAGAGGATGGTCTTGGTGACCGGTGCCCAGCCGCCTGAGGTCTGGGGGGCCCCAAGAATGCTGAGGGGCCCCTGTACAGGTGCAGGACCCTCCTATTGTCAAGGCAACTTGAGGTGTTTGTGTCACTGGTAGAAGAGCTTAGGAACCACTGACCACGCCAGAAATGGCCTGAGAGAAGCCTCCAGATGTGGACGGCAGCTGCTTCTCCTCCCTCAAAAGGCACAAGTGTATGCTCCCTGCTACCGTGAGCAGGTTAAGGACCTAACGGAGACTCCAGACTCCTTGTTCCTCTGCTGTCGTCTTTCCATTGCTGCTTAGAGCTCATGGACAAGTCACTGATGTGAAGATTTGCGCACATCCATGGCATCCATTGGCTGGTCTACTAGACCTGTTTTCCACATCATGTTCACCTGAGGCTTTCCTTATATTCAGTGATGAGGCTTCTCACATTTCTGAGACTGCACAGCCTTCTCACCTTCTGCAATGGAGTGGTTGGCATATTGTCCAACCAGCTTGAGAGCCTCCTCCTCCATGGGCATCAGGATGGCATTAATTGAGTTTCTGTCACTGGGCTGGGCCTTTTCTCTGGCATTCCAGGCTCTCTTCTCCTGTAGGATCAGCAATCTCAGACACCCCACTAGATCAACACATTGCCTGAATTGCTCCCTCTGTGGCCTTTGCCCACTCTGGAGCCACCTTGTGAGGGTCAGCAGTCTCTCCACCTGTGCTAACGCTCTCTCCACTCACATTGTCTGTACCTTTAAGACTTGATTAGCTGTAAAGACTCGCATTCCAATCATTATTCTGTAAATTGAGTTTGTGTCTTTATATGCCCTGTTTGTGAACAGAACTCCCACTCACCTGACGAAGGAGCAGCGCTCCGAAAGCTAGTGGCATTTGCTACCAAATAAACCTGTTGGACTTTAACCTGGTGGTGTTAGACTCCTTACTGTGTTTACCCCAGTCCAACACCGGCATCTCCACATCAGGGTCAGCAGTGCCAGGCTTGCGGTGAATGCTGCAGCTTCCACTCATTGACACCAATATAGTGGGCTCTCACTCCCCAATATCCACTCTTATCCAGTTGCAGACCCCTCAGGGATCCGATGTGTGATACTCACTCTTGTAGAGAACAGAAGGTCATTGACATGCTTGTGGCTCTATAGCCAGGTTCTCCAGACAACTCCATAGCTAATGACCTCCTCTATGATCTCTGTCTAGGCTATCCCTGGGAATGAGGACCTTCACCTTGCTCGAACAGCCTGGAGAAGAACACGTAGGGTATCATCAACCAACTATGAGGCCACCTGAGATCTTCCTTCTGTCAGCTCGACAAGTGTGTTTCTTCAGTGAATTTGTTCTGAAGATGCCAGAGAGTTTACTGTTCAGAGGATGCTGGAGGGCTCATTGTTTAGAGGATGCATGCAGCAGCAAAGGACATTTGCATCAGATCTTGGGCTCTGAAGGCCATTTAAACATGGCGCCTCACTTCCTTCTATGTCAGGTGATGCTATGGCCAGCCTCTCGGAGCCTGCCTCGGGCTGTCAGGCTGTCTGCCTGCCATTAATTAGCTGGTCTGTGTGAGGTCACACCAGAGATGGGTATCAGAGGGAAAGGGCCATCACCACTCGCTTTCGACTCTGCCTTTACATTTCCCGCAGAGTCTCGTAAAATCCTGGTCAGAGAGTAGGGATCATTTAAATTGGCAGGATGTAGCTAGGGCTGATCTCCTGGGACTCAGCCTTTCTAAGTATTTATAAATGAATTAAATGAAGGAATAGAGAACTATGTTTGTTGATCTTGGAAGGGGTACAACATAGATTCACCAAAGTGATACCGGGCTAAAAACGTAAATTTATGAAGACAGGTTGCACAGATAAGGGTCTGTATTTCCCTGAATATAGAAGATTAATGTGCGATCTAATGATGGTTAAAGGATTTGATAGTGTAGATAGAGAAAACTATTGAGAACTATTTTCATTGGTGGGGGGAGGTCCAGAACAAGTGCGCATAACTTTAATATTAGCACTGGACTATTCAGGATGATGCCAGGAAGTATTTGTTCACACAGAGGGTAGTAGAACTCTGGAACTGTCTCCCCACCAAAAAAAAAACAATGGAGCCTAGGTCAATTGAAAGTTTCAAAACTGAGATTTAAGGCAGCCGCATGGAGTGAAGACACAAACCAGCCATTTTCTAACAATGTCAGAACAGATTCAAGGGGCTGAAGGGCCTCCTTCTAGTCTTAAGTTCCCTTCAGTTAATGTTAAACTGCTCTGATTACTCCATTCCCCCCTTCCTAAATAATGTAATTTACCCTTATCTTGTTTTTAGGTTCCCTTATACCGCTGGTACATTTCACTATAGATTTCTTCCAACTCTACCATGACTATTTCAGCACCATTGGTGGCGTATGTTTCTCCCTCATTTTACTTTTCATCCTGGAGATTTTTGGACACATCCTTATTCAATTTCATCTGTCTCTGGTCTGGTTACTTAAATAGATTTTGTAGGCTGCCTCTTCACATTCAACAGTATTAAACCTTTCCCCAAATTCCCTTCCCTTTCCCAGAACTGCGTCCCTTGCGTCGAGCAGAATGTTCATTCAAAATGGATGGAAGGACTGAGTTTGATTTCACAAAAGTGGCACTTGCTCTGCACTCGAGTTACCTTGGATGTAATCAGAAGCATCCAAAACTACAGATGGCCCCGTGGTCACAACATCAGAGACACCCGCCAGGCAACCTTCCATTGCTTCCCTCAACTGAAGGTCCTGGCAACAGACAATGAATTAACTTGCATTTACGTAGCACCTTTCAAGACCCTCAGCACATCCCAAAGTTCTCTGCAGCCAATCAGTGATAGCCACCTTTGTAAAGTCAGAAACACAACAGCCAATTTATACTTAACAAGATCTCACAAACAAAGAGAACTAAATGGCCAGGTCATTTTTTTTACATGCTTGATGAGGGATTAAACATTGGCCAGAAGACCAAGGAAAGCCACTCCTTCTCTTCAAAACAGTTCCATGGGATATTTTACATCCACCTAAAAGAGCAGATAGGTCTCTAGTTTAATGTCTTGTCCAAAAGACAAAACTACTGACAGTGTAGCATGCCCACAGTACTGCAGTTTAAATACCTACCCAAAAATTAAATGTAGAATTAAACTAGCTATTAAGGCAACATGACGCATTAGGTTCACTGTCTTGGTTCCAACTAAGGAAAGGGCTCGCGGTCAAGAAATGCCTGTAGAATCTAGTACCAGTAATAGGATTTCACCATGCTGGGCCTCCCTCCAGTATTATGAAAAGTCCCAGATGGATTGTCAAAATTACAAAGGCAACTTTGAGCTAACTCGACGTTTGCACGGGATGAACATTTGCAGTTACTTTGAAGTCATGTCCCGGTTAACCTCCATTGCAAATGATTCAGTAACACAAAAAGGAGCAGCAGAGATAATTTTCAAACAAGCTCCGTGCCTGTTTATTTTTCCCTTTGTTGCTAAGGGAGATATTTTTCAGGATTTATATAGGAGTTCCCTCAGGCAATCACTGAACTTTCTTTTCAGGAAAGCACTGCATACAGCCACATGTGCACTATAAATTTACAGAGGTTCACATAGACATTACCAGTCCTGACTCCAGACTGCAAATGACTCACCGCACTCCTGCTGACTCCAGGGCTTTACAGTGCCCTGGAAATCCGCCCATTCTGCTATGATTTTCCACAAAATCAAACCCACTGAATTACCTGGTCAAAAACTATTTCTCTGGTAAAGCTTGCTCCTTATTTTGCTTGTAATAATTATACATATAACAACAACTGCATTTAGATAGTGAGGGCGATTCTCCCAAAAAAAGCTAAGTGCCCAAAGGCGGGAACACGGGAGATTTCCCCGCACGTTTTTTTGGGGTTTACTTAGTGGAATGAATTTCCGGCACTCTGTGCATCATGGAGTGCCTCAGAAGGATTCACACCAGTAAGGGGGGGGGGGGCAGCGCCTCATCCTGCTGGAGAGGCAGGAAACAGCACGCTGAGCAGGCCACTGCTCATTTGCCGATCTGTCAGTGGGGAGACCGGCACATGTGCACTGGGCCCACCCGTTGCCAGCCTTCTGATTTCTTCCCAGGCACCCCTCTCCCGATCGCCAGCTTCCCAATCACCCCATCCACGATCGGTGGCCTACCCGACCCCACTGCCCCCTCTCACAAGTCCCAATTTCCAGCCCCCCCAAGGCCAGCCCCAACTGCCCCCCGCCCTATATGCGGCTCCGATTGCCCTCCTCCCACCCTCTCCCATTGATCCCATTGCAGAGCGCGCAGGGGGTGCCACCCCACCACCAATCGGCCCCACCCCAGTAAGCCCCACCCTTCTCTAGTCCATCCCTTTTGGCACTGCCCAGTGCTCCTTTGGCACTGCCTGGTGTCTGGTGATCAATGCCAGTGTGCCTGATGGGCTATGCCACGGTGCTAAGCTGGGGCATCCTCCCCTGCCCCCTACCTTCTGGAGCGGGCTTCAATGGCCTCTGTCTCCACCAGCGGGGTGATCATGCCTGGTCCCCCTTGACGGGGACCAACCTTAATCCCGGAAAAGTGGGAGACATTAGCGAGCTCAGAAAATACTGTGAATATGTGAATTTCCATATTGTAATCAGCTTCGCGCTGATTTCCGAAGCGAGGCTGGTTACATCGAAAAACATGGCCTGAGAGACTCGCGATTGGCTGGATACCGGTCACGAGTCTTGCTACAGACCCCCCCCCGATATCTCCCAGCCTGCTGCACTACTCAAGCAGCACAGCGGGCCGGGAGAATCGCCCCCAATGTTTTTTGATGAAATAAAACATTTAAGATGATTCACAGAAGAACCAGGCAAAAATTAACATCAAACCAAAGAAGGCGACATCATCAGGACAGGTGACCAAAACCTTTGTCAAAGATATGGCCTACAACTTTGGAGCACCCCAGCACTGGATTTGTGGCTACCCAAAAGATGTGCTGGGCAATCCCTCTCATAGATTTCCAGGTAATGGTTTGCACGGCAATTATCCAGAAGAGCAAACTTCCTCTGGACAATTGCCCAGACGTGGGAACCATCTGAACATGCAATTTAAAATCATAAACTTTGGATAGTTCCACCAGGGATTAAAAACCTCTTCTAACTTCGGGGTAATTATTGTAAACGCCCAGACTGACATCCACAGACCTTCCCTCACCCATCTCTCTCCGTTTTTCCCTCCCCACTCCACTCACCACCCCCCCGCCCCCCCCCCCCCCCCACCCCCCCCCCCCCCCCCCCACCCCCACAGTATTCCCCACTAACCCGAACCTCCAAGGATTCCCAATCGCTCCAGTAAACTTGTACTGACTCCACAGCGGACCCCAACCTGGACCCATCCTGAAACAGCCAACCCAGAGATCCAACCTGACCCCCACCCAGCCCAAGTGTCGAACACCCACCCTCCCACCCATGAGCTTTGAACCCCCACCCTCCCAATGTTCAGACACCCGACCTCTGACCTTGATCCCCATCCCTCTGACCTCTCAACCCCTATGATCCCCAACCACCTAAGTCTTATTCACTTAACTTTGGCATTTACCTTCCCCCAGCCTGTCAGTTTCACCGGGCCCTGCTTTACTACAGTTTGTGCAGTTAGAAATGGAACGAGACCTCCCTGAATCTGCCAGAGCTGGACTCCTCCGGGGCCTGAAAGGAGTCTTTTGATGAAGGCCCCCAAGCAGCTTCGATGATCGGAAGGGTCAGTGCAATTGTTGAGGGCAGTTAAGTCAGTATTTATATCTTCCCATTCCTGTGGGCCACATCTTTCCAATGTTAAACGAGGAGAGGGAGTTTGAGAGGTACAGGAAAGGAATGACATAGAACCATAGAGTCCCTACAGTGCAGAAGGAGGCCATTCAGCCCATTCAGCCTGCACCAACTCTCCGAAAAAGCATCTCACCCAGGCCCACCCCCTGCCCTATGCCCCCAACCCCGTGCATTTACCATTGTTAATCCACCTAACCTACACATCTTTGGGCACCAAAGGGCAATTCAGCATGGCCAGTCCACCTAATCTGCGAATCTTTGGACTGAGGGAGGAAACCGGAGCACCCAAAGGAAACCCACGCAGAGGGGAGAATGTAAAACTCCACACAGTCACTCAAGGATGGAATTGAACTCGAGTCGCTGGCGCTCTGAGGCAGCAGTGCTAACCACGGTGCCACCATGCCGCCCTTCCAGAGCTTATGATTTAGTTACTGAAAGCACAGCTGCCAATGGTGGGGTGAAGGAATTTGGAGGGTGGTAGTGCATATGAGGCCAGACTAAGGTGAATAGAGTTCTTGGAAAGTTATAAGGGGGAGGTTACAGAGATCGAGAGAGGAGACTTCAAAATACATTTAATAGTTTAATCCAGATTATTCAATTAAATTTGCACGAGACTTTACTGGAAAATGTTGTCATATTTTGCCTTATTTGTGATCACAGCAACAATATACAAAGAACAAAGAAAATTACAGCACAGGAACAGGCCCTTCGGCCCTCCAAACCTGCACCGACCATGCTGCCCGACTTAACTAAAACCCCCTACCCTTCCGGGAACCATATCCCTCTATTCCCATCCTATTCATGTATCAAGACGCCCCTTAAAAGTCACTACTGTATCTGCTTCCACTACCTCCCCGGCAGCAAGTTCCAGGCACCCGCCACCCTCTGTGTAAAAAATCTGCCTTGTACACCTCCTTAAACCTTGCCCCTCGAACCTTAAACCTGTGCCCCCTAATAATTGACTCTTCCACCCTGGGAAAAACCTTCTGACTATCCACTCTGTCCATGCCTCTCATAATCTTGTAGACTTCTATCAGGTTGCCCCCTCAACCTCCATCGATTCATATAATCATGAATCACGTGAAAATATAATAGAGCATGAAGAGGGATCTACAAGAGTGAGTGATGGACTGGTTTCAGGCTGGGACAGATCTGATACAAAAACTAGGGATCATATAACATTTAACCAGGGTCAGAGTACTCTCCTGGGCTGGTTTTGATCACCTAAAGCTATCTGCAAATAATTCTCCATATTTCCCTCCCACTTAGTCTTTTAATTTAATTATTTGCCTCTCCTAGGAGATTACATGGTTTTCAGATAGGTTAGAGTGTGCATATATTGTGATGCACAATCCATTGCAGTTGTGTGGGACAGGATGAATAATAGACCAATGGGTCTGTACCAGTCCATTACAGTTATAGGTTTGTTTATAGGAACAATGCCAAAAACTTGCCACTGGGCAAGTTGGCATTAGGGACATGTTTGGTTGGAGAACCATGAAAAATGGTTGACAAATGCTCTGGGATGCAATTGTTGCAAAACCACTGACCTGGGTAGGCTTGATGCATTGATCATTCATGCTCGAGACATTCTTGTATTTTTAGGGAAGGTTTTTTTGGGGGCTTAAAAAGTCAAGTCAGGATAATCACAAGGTATAAGGTTACCCGAGTCTTCTCTTAGGCACAAGTACATGATTAAGAGGTTACATATGTTCACTTAGCGAAACCACTACAGAAAGCACTAGCAACCACCACGTGTGGTATCCGTCAAAATGCCTGTTAGAGATGCTCAAAGGAACTTTAGTGGGGGAAGCCACAGCGAGACGTCCTTGAGGAAACCAGGTCGAGAGCGTTGTCAGGGAAAAAAGTAGCTTTTAATTGACAGGGGAACTCAGTGCTTGGACTTTGTAAACCCTCAGCATATAAGTGATTTACATTATGAGGTATCGTGCAAGTCTAGTGAAAGACAGCAAGGAATTTGATAAAACTGCAGGGATTTGGCATAACATTGGCATGGATTTTTGCTAAAATGTGTGAGATTGTGGCTGTCGTTTTGCTTGAAATGAACACTCATCAGTTTGTTACAACCAAAAGATTAATGGTCTTTAATTTTACTGGTCCACCTCTGTTATCCATTCAGTGTATATAAAAACCACATCCCAAGGCTTGCCTCATTGTCTCTGTGAGACAGCAATGTGGGACCTGACTTTAGGTTTCACTGAGGAGCAGCCACAGAGATGGGTGGGTGATGAAAATGGAGGCACCAGCCAGCTTTCTGGTTTCTTTTTGCTGGCGAGGTTCATCAGGGCAGGGGACAGGGGGTTCCGAGAACCTAACCAATTCCCAAATGAGTCTGACTGACGTAGTTAAAGAGAGCGAGAACTTGTAGATGACCATGCTGAGATTTTAGTGGAGGAACAGGTTCTGCACATCAGAACAGGGGCAGATCAAGTGCTTTGAGACTGCAAAACAATGTTAGAAAAACCCTATCTTCATGAACTAGATTTATCTTTAAAAATATGGAGGGATGTTGCATTATTTCTGTAGTAATTTGGAAGCAATTCGATGTGGTCCAAAACAAAGGGTTTATTAAGCTAATATAACTATAGACAGAACATATGCACGGGTCTACTCCCTTCTCCTCCCTGACTCCAACTGAAGGTCCTTTCATCTCAGGACACTCCCGATTGGCCCAATTTACCGCCTGGCTTCTCCATTGGGTCCTACACATGACCTACAAAGGATCGCTCCTTAAAGGAGCCACGTTATAACAATTTGGACACTTGGACATTTTGCATTGCATTCGCCATATTAGAGCGAATAAGTCAATGAGTTTATTGCACTGTACTCAGTTCCCCCTGACAATGTTCCATCTGACCATGTTCTCAGCCACCTCGATCCAGGCCTGCTTATTTTGGGAGGGTGATCTCTCCTGCCATTCTCTAAGGAGAGGAGCTACCTCCTCTCTGCTTCACCTTGGCTTTGGGGTCCAGATGGGGTTTCTCTGGAGTTTGCCTGTTACTCTAAGAATGTTACCACAGAATGTTATTTGTAAAAACCATTCTTGTTTATTTACAGATCTATGCGCATCCCAGGACTCAACATGAGGTTGTGCTCTTGTTTCGCACCAGATCTCAGTCTTTTATTCATGTGACATTGCATCATAGTTACATCATAGATGTTCCTGATGTTAACCCTGTACTCTACACTCTCCCTCATTGCCGCCACGAGGATCTCCAGGTTTGCATCCACAAAGTGAGAGATAGCTTGGCCTTGGATTCTGCCTTTCTGGCTTCATGAGTAACACAACAATTCAACAATTTGGCATGGTCTTTTCAAATCAGGTTCATGCTCACTCAGTCCTACTTTTATTCCCATCGCAGCAGCAACTAAGTGGCTACCCAATCTGCCCTTTAGCCAGTTAACAGACCACCCCCATGAAAACTGAAGCTTGTTACTGCTTCCCCTCAGGGGTGGAATCAAGATGTCCATTTCCTGAACCCATGGTTTTGGATATCTTACTGAGCTGAGCTTGCTGACAGTAATACAGCACTGAATAAAAATATGCCCATTTCATTGAACAAAGCACATGCGGAAATATTTTGGACCAATGACGTGGACCACATGGGCATTCACATCCCACTAACAAGACACAATCAGGACAAAAATAAAGGGGGCAGAGTTGTTAGCACTGTTGCCTCAAAGCGCCAAGGGCCCGGGTTCAATTCCAGCCTTGGGTGACTGTGTGGAGTTTACATATTCTCTCCGTGTCTGCATGAGTTTTCTCCGGGAGCTCCAATTTCTTCTCACAGTCCAAAGATGTGCAGGTTAGGTGGATTGGCATGCTAAATTGCCCCTTCGTGTTCCAAGATGCGTAGGTTAGGGTGATTAGCCATGGTAAATGTGCGGGGTTACGTGGATAAGGCGGGGGAGAGGGCCTAGGTAAGATACTCTGTCAGAGAGTCAGTGCAGACTCGATGGGCCGGCTGGCTTCCTTCTGCACTGTTGGGATTCGATGATTCTATGTATAATGTCCCTAATTCTGAGCAAAGTTAACTTAAGTGGAAAGGAAAACCAACACTCTAGAATCAATTAAGCCAAACATCTAGAACCAATACCCTGGAGTAACATCATAGTAATAATCTAGAACCAACCCCATCACACACATGCAACCCTCTTCCTCCTCCTTTCCCCCTCCTCCACCATACCGAGAATCAAGCAAAGCAATAATCTACAACTAACATGATTCAAGGTTATAATGGGGAACTGAAGTTTGTCAGAAGGCCTCCAGTCCACACTGCAGCCATACGACAGCCTATGTTGGAAATGTTCCTTTCCAGAAGTTCTCGGAGCTTGCTGGTCGCTGATGTGGAGTTGCTAACTTCAAATTCCCTCGATCTTCTGAGCTGCCAGCCCAGGAAGTATCCTGGAAAATGGCATGTTAGGATTTATATTGTTCCTTTGCATGAGTCTCACCTGATGAAGGAGCAGCGCTCCGAAAGCTAGTGGCTTTTGCTACCAAATAAACCTGTTGGACTTTAACTTTGTGTTGTGAGACTTCTTACTGCACAGACAGGGTAGAGGCGTTAGTGTTTTGATCCTTTGTCCGCTTTTACCCTCTGTTTAATGTTCCAGAAATTCACACATGATACGCCAGGCTGAGAAAAATTAGTTCTGATATTTGCATAAATCTGTTCAACTCACTGGGCCTTATAAGTAAGTGGATGTGTGCTGTTGTTCTGCCTTTGCTTTACATGATTAAGTGATAAATCAGACATTTTCCAGATCCAGACTATTTTACTTATGGCTGTTTATCATTTTTACTTTAAAGATGTGCAGACATATTACATTTTTTGGATTGAAGAGGGGCCAGATTACAACTAGAGTTCCACAGACTCCTGTGTCAACCAATTTGGAAAGATTTTTTTCTGCTGGCATGTGGATTTTTATATGCTGCAGCTAAAAATAGTCAAGTTGTAAATCTTAATACTGGAACCATAGATCATTCATTCATTAATTTAATCTAAACAAAGCCAGTAGAAAACACGGAAGGCAGAACATTACCACTGAGGGGAAGCAATGCAAAGTACCTCCCCCTTTTAGTTTTCCATTTAATACCTTTACTATGGGAAAAGAAATTCTGTTTTGTCAAACACTCTCATTTATATAGCACATTCACAACTTCAGGACCTCCCAAAGATTTTACAAGCAATTAAACATTTTCTGAATACAGTCAATGGTTTAATGCAGGTATTACAACAGCCAATTTGTGCAGAACAAACTCACAAAGAATTAAATAAATGACCAGATCATGGAGGCTAAATTAGGCTCAGTAGCACCCCCTTTTTAGGCTGCATAGCAACTTAACCACTTAGTATGCACTTTGAAATGTTGTACATGTCTGATGTGAGGTGCACAGATGCTACCTTGGTAAACAGGTTGTGCACAGGAACATAATGACTCTTGGTGTCACACAAAACAGATCATTGCAACAATCAGTGACAGTGCCATTTTCGAACTCTACACCCCAGTCAACACCCTACCTTAGCCACACACATAACACAATGTTAAGAAAGTAGGACCCCTATTGGAGCTATTTCAAGGGATTATGAAGCACTTACTGCTTAGTTGCTGAATTATTTTTTTGGTTACTGGTGCAATTGCCCACGTTTTTGGAGCTCTCACTTACTTGGCTATAGCTTCCTACCACTGTAGGAAAACTAGGGCCTATTTTGTTGGGCCTAACTTCTGTCAACTCATAGAACTGTTTGGCTATTTCATGCAGAACACTGGAGTCAGAGGTATGATCCGTCATCAATACTATCATCACCGTTCCTGGGATTTCTGGGTTTGGCTAGACTGAGTGGTGAGGCTCCTTGTCATATATATATGGACAGTGCTATATAAATGAGAGACAGATCAATAGAAAAATGTTTCATTATCTCTGTCAGCGTTTATAATGGGTTTTAAGAATTTATAACATGAAAACAAGACCAACATTCTTGAAGGACTCATTATTTCAGCAAAGTGAACAAGTAAAAAAATAGTACTGTAGCTTTAAATCATACTGACTGCTGCTCGACATCGTACACCTTTTTGATTTGCGATCCTCCTGGAACATACATTGCAAACTTCAATTTGAGGTTATTTCATACAGTTACAGGCACTTATGAATTCTCCCCTTCAGAAAACCCCATGAAAACAGGTAATAAAGGGCTATTTCAGTTAGCTTCCTTTCGACAGGATCCAGAACTCCAGCTGTGCATTGCTGGTCCCATCATGATCGTAGCTCTATTTCAGGAATTCAAATTAATACTACATTTCCTTCAGCAGACCAGGTGGCATCAGAAATTTAAAACATTTCTGACCACAGCTGTACGAGAGACAACAAAATTAGCACGACCCAATTCTAATCAAAAGACATCTTTGTGGATTTAACTGTCAGATTTATGCTTTTGAAAAAAAAACAAGAGTCTATAGTTAAAGAATATGTCATTGTGGTTAATCATTTGATGTCACATGTAGAAGCCATTTTGCCCAACATCCGGCTGCTTTCAAAAGAACAGACATAGAATAAGAGGTAATTTATAGCTAAACATCTGCTAGGATCAGTCTGCATTCGCCACTTTTCCGTAGTCATGGGGAAACTATGAAGGTTCCTCCTTTCAACCTCTCTCGTTTTCAGTCTGGAATCTGCTACCTGTTGTTCAAGAGTAATCGCAAAGGAGAGATGACAAAGTTAAATGAGGAATATAAACCTGAGATACACAAATGGTAAAACCAGTCATCCTGATTGTCAAATTGAATGTCATTGCTATAATAAATGTAATCCTTAAGCAACCTAAGGCAACTTTGTAGTAATTACTTTTGTATGAAGACTGTAACTTTAGCAAATATGATTGAGAAAATAAATGTTAACTTTAGTTTACTCAATGCCAATATTGTTCCTGCCATGTTTAAAGCTGAATAAATATTTTATTTCATTGCTGATGGACATTAGAATGTAATTACTTCTCATTGTCAGAGCATTTTTAAATGTGCTTCCTTCTATGGTTGCAATTTTCAATCTGCAATCCCGCCGCTCTCTCTGGGTTCCCACAACAATTTATCCGTCACCCTCTCCTATTTCTCAGCCACGTGTCACTACTTGGCAAATTCATCCAGGAACACAACACCAGGTTCCATATATAAGCTGGTGACACCCAGTTCTACTTCACCATCACCTTTCTCTCACTCACTATTTTCTCCCATTTGTCAAGCTGCTTGTCCATCATCCAGTCCCTAATGAGCAATAATTTCTTGCAACTAAAAATTGTGAAATCTGAAGTCAATAGCTGGGATTTTCCAGTCCTGCAGGGCAGTGGGACTGGAAAGTCCCACTAAAAAGTCAATGGACTTTTGGCTGCTCGCCAAATTTCCCAGACACACCCATGATGATTTCCATTGTCTTTAGTACCTGTCGCAAATTCCATTCCCTAGCCATCAACTCCATCCCTCATCCTGCTCACTGTCTAAGGCTGGATGGCTGGTTTGTGTTGCTGGGTGATACGAATGGCGTGGGTTCAATTCCCGTACAGGCTGAGGTTATTCCAGGAGGCCCACTTGTCTGAGGTGTGGTGATCCTCAGATTAAGTCACCACCAGTCAACTCTCTCCCTCACAGGAGAGAGCAGCCTATAGTCATCTGCGACTATGGCAATTTGACCTTTTAAAACATTGCTCCTTGCTTTCAAAAGCCGTTTCAAAGCCACTCTTCTTGATTTTTCCCATTGTCCCCCTTAATATTTATTTATTTCTACCTTACTTGACATCCACTGTTTATTCCCACTCTGTAAAATGTTTTGAGGTTCTTCTTGTTTTGGGGCAGCAGTATCAAAGGATACATTACTACCATTGTCATCCTGACAGTGAATTCTCATACAGCAATAAGCTTATAATTAGATTACCCTTTATTATTGCCCATTCTCCACCAAGCACTGAACTCATAGATCTTTTGGGGCAGCATGGTGGTGCAGTGGTTAACACTGCTGCCTCACAGCATCAGGGACCCAGGTTCAATTGCGGCCTCAGGTCACTGGCTGTGTGGAGTTTACACGTTCTCCCCGTGTCTGTATCGGCTTCCCCAGGTGCTCCGGTTTCCTCCCACAGTCCAAAGATGTGCAGGTTAGCTTTATTGGCTATGCTAAATTGACCCTAGTGTCAGGAGGATTAGCAGGGTAAATATGTGGGGTTATAGGAATAGAGCCTGGGTGGGATTGTGCTCAGTGCAGGCTCGATGGGCCGAATGGCCTTGTTCTGCACTGTAGGGATTCTATGATCTGTGAACTCACAACCACAAATAGCCATACCAAGGGTTTACCCCTCTTTAAACTTAACTCATGGGTCTCTCTCATAGTTGACAATAATTAATATCAATTTGTCCATCAATCTCTTATGGTGGTAGCTGGGGTGGTCACAGTCATAGTTTTGAGCACATTAGATATTATTGAGTACTTTGACTTTAGATACATAAACAATATCACATAGTACTTTATGATAGCGAAGGCCAAAGTATGCTGTGATGTGCAGTGAATGCAGAATCATAGATCATCAGACCCTTCTAACTTCCTTTCATTGGAAATTGTGACCCATCCACTTGTTAATTGGAAATGTCTCAGTTCTCAGACTGCATTTGATTTGCAATAGATCTTGATCCATATCAGTTCTCCAGTCTTCATGAAGCCCGGGGTAGTAATGCTGCTGCTGAATTCATCCTTCTGTGTATCTGCTGCTGTGTCCTACCTCCTCTCTGATCTGCACCTCGTTCTGGAGCTCTGTATAGATGTTGAGACATATTTCACCTGGGGCTCTGCTCACTTCAAGGGGAAAATCAAGTTAAATCTTCAGACCACTGACGAGCTAGGAGCTGAGGTTGGGATCAGTCCAGAAATCCAACCACCCCTTCATCCCACTGTCATACTTCAGTCATCAAACTAAAAAGCAAATGCCAACTCCCAAATGGCAACCATTGATCTTCAAGTAACTTGTCAGAATTCTGATTTTGTGTCTTATATTGCTGGTCTTTTTGAAGTGAAACAGAGCCAGAATGGACCACAGAGACAAACAATCTAGTCAGCAAGTAATTTGCTCCGCATTTGTGTTGCAGTGTTTCCACTGTGTTATTATCATCTTTACTATAGTTTCTATGAAAACAATAGTTCAATGAATCTCTTATTCCAATTCCAATTTGATTTAGTTTCCCTTCCATTGATGTTATTTTCTTTCAATTTAATCATCCCTACCTTAATCATGTTTTGTTTTGCTTTAAAATCCTGAAAACATAAAAGGACTCAATCTGAATGAAAGTGTGTTTATTGTGGGTTTTGCAACGAATTACACCTAATCAAAACCTCTCCTTATCCTTACCTGTAATCTGATCTGGCACCAGCCCCTGATCACTGTGGGGCTTATTCTAAATTTGCTATACTTAAGGGTGTGGCACTTTGGTACAAAAATTTACACCTGTTTCCTGTCAATGTGTTCAAATTATGCCACACAGAGTGAATATTCATTTGCTCTGGTTCTGTGTATAACTCAGCACAGCTTGTAAGATCTCACCTACAGCAAACTGTAAATCTAATCGAATGCATCATTTACATCTAATATAGCACAAAATGAAATATTCAGCAGTGTAAGTTGTAACATATTTAATAGAAGACAAAGCACAACACTATATAAAGTGAAAACTATAAAATCTTCAAACATTTGTACATCCAGTAGTGTGAAAACTCGAATATTTAACATCATGTGAAAAGTACACATGATTAATAAAGTGCCAAGTGAAACAGTTAATAAAAGCAAACAGTAACACCTGAGGATTACAAACTATAACATGCAGTAGAAACAGTAACAGTTAATATATTGCAGACTTCAGTATCCAAATGCATAAATTGTAACATTTTGTCCAGTTTACACTTCAAGTATTTGATCTGGTGAAAACTTAAAACAGTAAATACACTATAGCACCGAATGGCACCAACTAATATGGTGGAATCTTGTTGTCTTGAAGGTCAATACAAACGAAAAAGCTATGCAAAACCATTCGTGTACATGGCAGGACTAAATGTACCATTACTGACCATCAGACTGATTTTCACCGTCTATGGAGCTCCAGAGACCGACAACATCAGAAATTGCCATACTTACCTGTGCAGTGAGCTACTCTTGCAGGGTCAGTAGTAAACAAGATTTATCGTTTGTGTCTCCTCCTTCCTCCTCCCACCATCAGGTTGGCCCACAATTGCTTTGTGTTACAGTGAGGGCTGTTGAAGCACTGTAGAATTGTCATGAAAATGGCACACTATTTATGCAAAAGCACTGCAGCTGCATAAGTATTTTTGGCACCTTCAAATTCATGCAAGATTATTCTGAATCAAACAATATATTTGCAACCAGTGTTTTGCAGAATTAAAAAAGACTCATTGGCAGTTCCCTTGCAACATATTTTATCCCCCTTCTAATTGTGCTCTCTTCCCTTTAGGCATCGGCAGCAAATGTCAGACTTCCACCAAGATAAATAACACCTGTTTTGAATCCTCTTAAATGAGTTGCAAAGATTATTTACAGACCAGATGCAATTGCATTCCACCATACGGTAATTACTTAGCTTCAGACATTACGATAGATTGAATTGAGGAGGAGATATGAAGAGGCAATCTTCTTGGAACTATTTCCAGGCCAGTCTGAGATTAACCTTGCATTGTTATTGCCTGGGAGAGCAATCAACATTTTGCTTGGCCCTCCCTTAAGGTCTAATAAGTATTACTGCCAGGAAACAGCATCTGCTTGCAAAGCTCTTGTTTTGTTCAGTCCAATATTGTGGCATTGTGCGTGCCATCAGATCACCAGAGCATTCAAAACCAAGCAGCCTATCTATTTATTTTCAAAGTATATATTACAATTTGCCAATTTGTGGCAATTGAAAAAAATCAATGTCTGTGCTGCCCACTTGTTACTCAAGCTCCTCCTGTAACAGGATAGGATCTCCAAATGAAGAGCTATCCACTGGGGGCTTTGGCCCAGGCTAAAATAACATTTATCTAAGTTGCTATGAAGTATGACTACAAGATTAAAGATAATGGCTGGAATTTTACCACCCTGCCTGCCAGGGGAATCGGAGCAGGCGAAGGGCAGAAAATGGAAAGGCCCATTGACCTCAGGTGGGATTTTACGGCTTAGGGACGAGTGAGGTTGTAAAATCCCGCCTAAAACATTTTAACAAGGTTATAATGTTTTGAATTCAGATTGGAATTGTAAAGTTGCTGGGTTGAATGGAAATGATGACCAAGGATTAACAATTTAAAACGGTTTACTGTGAGTTCTTTAGCAAATCTTACATGCTGAATTTGTGGCCATGCCAGAGAGGACTCCAGTGCTACCAAGACACCACTCCCTGTGCACAGGTCATCACCACATATACATGAACACACAGTCTACAGTAATGTTTAGAATAAGGAAGCACCTAGTAACAGATAGGAGAGTGGTATCAGGCTGGGAAGATGCACTAAGTGCAGGGATCAGTGTTGGAATATCTACTGTTTCTGACTAGCACAAATGAGCTGGATTCAGATGTAGGGTCTAATTTGAAGATGTTACTCAACAAAGAAGACAGGGGAGGGGGAGAGAGCAGCTGTGGAAATACAGAAGCATCTAAATTGCAAATGGGCAGAGAAAAGTGAAAAATTATATTCAATGTCAGTAATGGCAGGATTTCAGATATTTGGGAAACAAAATAAAGGTGTCTTTAACTGTCTAGGGAGGAAGTAGTTGTTTTCTGTGGAAGGATATAACTGATCCGTTTATCTTTGTGACTTTTGTGTAGCTCAAAATTGTCTCTTTTAAATTAACAAAAGTCAGCACTTCTCTGTCAAAAATAAATAATTTACATCATTGATGAAACTTATGTATGGAAGAAAGACAGTTTAAAGATTCCTGATAAATGTATATACCCCATCTCTGAAGGCTGCTCCTATCAAATAGCGACCAACCAAAAGTCTCCAGAATTTAATGGTAAAGCTACGAGTCCTCCAACAAAAAATATAAAATATGGATCCTTCTGTCATTACTGTTTAGCAATAAGGGAACTGCAAAACAAATGCTGTCATCCTCATTTCTTTTTTTCATGGTGTTAAGCTGATACAAAAGAAGGTTTAAAGGTGTCCGACACAGTCAAACCAAACCAAGTGGTTTAATAATGCCTTGGGCCCTCTCAGAACCTGAGTCAAGCCATTTATTTGCTCAGGACAAAGCAGAGATGTTGGGCTGATATCAGAACCCTGTGTTGAGACTGACATCACAACAAGTTATCCTGCAAAAAATGTCTGGCTTGATAGCAAATGGAATTGAATATAAGTGTGGGAGGATCATAGTCAGGAAAAAATAATTATTTTCATCAAGTAGACAGTCTTATTTGTTGAAGATTAGGATGAAAGAATTTCCATTTCTCGCAGCTCACCCCAATTCACATTTAAACTTTAATGTTATTCGAACAAAAAGGAACCGCAGAGATACTACAGAAATGTTAACCACTGATAACGGCGGCACGGTAGCACAGTGGTTAGCACTGCTGCTTCACAGCTCCAGGGACCTGGGTTCGATTCCCGGCTTGGGCCACTGTCAGCGCGGAGTTTGCACATTCTCCTTGTGTCTGCGTGGGTTTCCTCTGGGTGCTCCAGTTTCCTCCCACAGTCCAAAGATGTGCGGGTTAGGTTGATTGGCCATGCTAAAAAAAAAATTGCCCTTAGTGTTCTGAGATGCGTAGGTTAGAGGGATTAATGGGTAAATATGTAGGGATATGGGGGTCGGGCCTAGGTGGGTTTGTGGTCGGTGCAGACTCGATGGGCCGAATGGCCTCTTTCTGTCCTGTAGGGTTTCTATGATTTCTATGATAACTTAGATGCAATGTTAAGTGCATTCCATCTAGACAATGAACAGTAACCAATTTAAAGTAGCCACGACACTAGCTATACAACCCCTCTCTCTGATATAATGTAAATATTTTTATGGCATTAAACTACATATCTATGTACTGTCACAAGTAAATGGAGGAAATAAGAGATAGAAAAGACAGAAAGAACATAAAAATATATGTTCAATACACGAATATAATTAAAAACTAAAAGAATGAGTTTCCATACTTGTAAAAGTTATTTGTCATTGTCATAAAAGTTATTTAGGTGGTAATTAAGATATGCCATCCTGTTAAGAGGGCACTTAGACCAAAATGGACAAGATCTAACTTTCTTTAGTCTGTACATATGAGATATGAACAGAAATACCATATTGCTAAATGTATTTGAATGATGACTCAGTTGATGAGATGCAATTTTTTTAGGTTCTTTTAGAGAAAGAGGGCATCTTGGACAGCACTTTTGAAGTTTCACTTTTAACTGCGTTTGTGCAGCCTTCAAAGTTGCTGTTCGATTTATGCATAAATAATGGTGAGCATTGTTTTCTCACCATTATTTTTAAAACCAAATCCAACCCAATGTGTGCAACGTTGGATGCCCTATCATAGAAAAGACATTGAAGCCATTGAGTGTATATAGCTGCTGTCACAAATGTTTTTATCAGGAAAGATTTGAAATACTGGGATTATTTCCACTGGAGCAGAGAAGATCTAGGGGGAATTTTCCCATCCCGCCCACCATGGGAATTGTAGCTGGCAGGGGGCAGACCATGCAAAGGTCTGTTGACCTCGGGCAGGATTTTTCAATTTTGGGGCAAGTGCAGCCGGAAAATCCCATCCCTAGAGTAAATTTCTGAGGAGTTTTTCTGAGTTGTTGAGATAGATTATTCCATCTTTAAGAGAAAACTAGAAAATGATTTGAAGCACATGATGATTCAGGGCTATATGGGGCAAAAGTGAGCCAATGGAATTTGTATAGGATTTTGTGGGAAAGAGTGACCTATTGCTAAAGATTTCCAGATTGCACTAATCAAAATAAAAACAATCACAACAATTTATCATAGAATCATAGAATCCCTACAGTGCAGAAGGAGGCCATTCGGCCCATCGAGTCTGCACCGACCACAATCCCACCCAGGCCCTACCCCCATATATTTACCCGCTAATCCCTCTAACCTACTTGTGATAAGTTTGCCATTCTTGCACTTGACCTGATGCCATCATCTCACGTGAGAACACCATCCACCAGGTACATGGTACATATGCTTGCAACTCGGCCAACGTTGTCTACCTGATACGCTGCAGGAAAGGATGTCGCGAGATATGGTACATTGGGAAAACCATGCAGACGTTGCGACAACGGATGAATGAACACCGCTCGATAATCACCAGCCAAGACTGTTCTCTTCCTGTTGGGGAGTACTTCAGTGGTCACGGGCATTCGGCCTCTGATATTCGGGTAAGTGTTCTCCAAGGCGGCCTTCACGACACACGACGGCGCAGAGTCGCTGAGCAGAAACTGATAGCCAAGTTCCGCACACATGAGGATGGCCTGAACCAGGATATTGGGTTCATGTCACACTATCTGTAATCCCCACAACTTGCCTGGACTTACAGAGTCTCACTGGCTGTCCTGTCTGGAGACAATACACATCTCTTTAACCTGTCTTAATGCTCTCTCCACTCACATTGTTTGTACCTTTAAGACTTGATTAGCTGTAAGTATTCGCATTCCAACCATTATTCTGTAAATTGAGTTTGTGTCTTTATATGCCCTGTTTGTGAACAGAATTCCCACTCACCTGAAGAAGGAGCTTAAGGCTCCGAAAGCTTGGCTTTTGCTACCAAATAAACCTGTTGGACTTTAACCTGGTGTTGTTAAACTTCTTACTGTGTTTACCCCAGTCCAACACCGGCATCTCCACATCATGATTCCCAGATCTATGCAGGTTAGCTGAATGTCATTTTCAGAGATCTATGACCTATACTGTGGCTGTCCTTTTGGAATTAATCCACAAAAGTGTTTGGATGATTTAAACCACTGAGGGACTGTCTCAGGACGCATGAGTTGTGGCAACATCCAGAAACCTTACAGGATCCTTTCACAATGTTTGCAGATTAATTGGACATTCAGTGAGTGGAACCACTCCCAGGTCACAAAAGCTCTTGGCTGGTTTGCAGAAACTTCAATGGCCACAAGTGTGCAGTCAGAGAGGGGAGAGATACAAAAGTGTCCAGAGTGTCTGAAACAAGCTGCCAGAGATAGTAGTAGAGGCGGGTACAATTTTGTCTTTTAAAAAGCATTAAGACAGTTACATGGGTAAGATGGGTAAAGAGGGATATGGGCCAAATGCGGGCAATTGGGACTAGCTTCGGGGTTTACAAAAAAGGGCAGCATGGACAAGTTGGGCTGAAGGGCCTGTTTCCATGCTGTAAACCTCTATGACTCTATGACTCTATGATCTCCTGCACCTGTGAAAATGCAACAACTGCTTCAAGTCCTCTCAGCCTGACTGACTTTATCAATGCAACAACTGGTGTATTGTCCTACCTTCTGGTAAGTGGCTTCTGTTACCTGCTTGATGCAACAACAAGCCGCTGACTGCAGTATCTAGCATATGGCCCCAACACTCTCTGGAATGGTCCTGAAGTGTAGAGGCTGAGCACCATAGTCACCTTCACTGGCACAGACAATGGGTGGCCACCACGTCCCACTGGCCTCAACTCTTCCTCCAGCATTCAACACTGTTTTGCTACTCTCTGTCTGGACAGATAGAGACATGGTGCTCTAACAGCTCCATGAAGTTAATCCTCTGTCTGTAAATCCTTTCGTGATTTAATCCTTTCATGATCCAACAGAAACCTGTTGGACTTTAACCTGGTGTTGTTAGACTTCTTACTGTGTAAATCCTTTCAACAGGGTAGCATTTTCTGCAAGATCCTTTGCACCCTCTTCATCCATGCCCCCTCAACACCCTGGTCTTTGCAGCCTCATTCTGTGTGGCTGAACCTGTCTCATTCTCACTCTCCTTCTCACTGGATCTGAGCACATACCAAAGAACAAAGAGCAAAGAAAATTACAGCACAGGAACAGGCCCTTCGGCCCTCCAAGCCTGCACCAACCATGCTGCCCGACTGAACTAAAGCCCCCAACCCTTCCAGGGAACATATCCCTCTATTCCCATCCTATTCATGTATTTGTCAAGACGCCCCTTAAAAGTCACTATTGTATCTGCTTCCACTACCTCCCCCGGCAGCAAGTTCCAGGCACCACCACCCTCTGTGTAAAAAAACCACGAATAAAGAACTGGAACCCTCAATACTCAAAGCCTCCTTCAATCCATAAGTGCAGCCTACAATAGCTGAAGTGCATCTTCCAACAAGTACTCCCCAATAAGGGCTTCCACTATGCACTCTCTCCAAATTCCCAATCCTTTGCCTTAAATGAGTCTCAGCCTGCCCATTCTAAAATTCAGCAAAACTCAATGGCTGCCACCTCCAACCACCGCTGTCTGGAACCTGTGGACCCCAAGGGGAAATTTAAAATGCACCTCAAAATCACTGTCAATTGGCAATTGACAGCCTCAATTTCCTTCGAACTGCTGTTCTGTGCTATTGTGGCCCCACTGCCTGATCAGCTCCAGGAAATTTGCCCGGAGGCACCTAAACACCAAGGTTCAGCTCCGACACATTCTCTGTCATTTTAACTGGCAAAGCCGCTGCCTCCCTATTCTCCCCCACCTCCAATCTGGTCATCACCAGGCCAATAAAATTCTGCGCAAAGTCTTTAAAGTGAAGAAGTGGGAATTAATTTGCAGATTGCAGCTCACTTTTTGATACAGGAAATCTTGTCAGCATTCATGGGGGAGTACAAAGTGAATCTTAGCTTTGGTATTAGCAATAAAAGTCACATTGTGAAATTATAAGTGACAGAGGCCATCTAGACTACGATGCCATCAATCATATCTGAGACACAAGGCACTTAGCAAAAGGACTGCATCCTTAGTAATGCACTGCTGGGAATTGAAGGACAAGTCAAAGTACTTTATGGCTGATATGAAAGGTGGCACAAGAGGATCCGCTAGTTAGATTCAGAATGCAACAGAGACAAAACAAATCAGATGACTATCCAATTGGATCTCAAATGATCTAAAAGAGTCTGAACAGCAGTTGGCACATACACTTAAAGCAGGGAATGGAAATTTTAAAAGCAATGCAGTTAAGGAGACGGGAATCTAGAGATAGGTTAAAGTTGATGTTCTTTGATGTCCTTAATGAAGTAATTGCATCTTGTGTCGCGTGTAGCCCTTAAAAAAAATGCATCCAAATGTGATTTGTTTTTATTTTTAACCACTTAAAGCTGCTTTATACTGAAGCACAGCACAACCTAATTGGCCAAGAGGTCAGGAATTACTGAGTACTTCAATACAGTCAATGTCTGGCAGTTACAGCAAACTGTGCCTCCTTGTATGAAATTGTCCTTTAAGGAGATGAGAGTAACTCTCTTAAATAAAGGTTAAAGCTGTTCTGAAAAACATAATCAATTCTGAAAATTGGAACTTCCTCTTTCCTTATAAAAGGGCTCATTATGGTTTTTTTGAACCGGTTCTCTGCTAATCTTAATCAAAGTTAGCCTGGATTGCAATTATTGCTCGAGGAAGAGAAGCAGACAATATGCTTGTCGTGAACATTAGAGCTTTTCATGTGCTCTACACAGGCAGCTGAGTTGCACAGAAGTTCCGAACATCCAGCAGGAGTAGTACTAATGAAAAGGTATGTACAGTGAGGGAACATTCCTCATACCCGAAGGCAAATACTCCAGAACAAATGCTCTCCATGGCTCCATCTAATATATAACAGGAATGTGCCAAGGAATGTATAAACCCCCAAGCAAAAATACTGGGAGGAAATATAAAAAAGATTTTCTTTGTGAAAAGTAGACATTGCCTTTCAGTGAAATGTAGCCCCATGGAAGCTAATGGTAACAAAAGATGAATATATAATAAAGATGCCAACTGTAGCTCAATTCAAAGTTAGAAACTCCATTCCAGAGATGCAAGAACAAAATCAAAATTATAGCGCACTGAAGTCCTGAGGGAGAACTGCACTGTAGGAGGTGCCATCTTTTAAATGAAATGCTAAACTGAAGTCCTTTCTGCCCTCCTATTTGGATATAAAATATCGCATGATAAGCAGGGCAGTTCAGCATCATTTAAACTGATTATCTGGCTGTTGTTTGTGGGAGATTGCTGTACACACATTCACTGCGACATTCCCTACATAAAAGCAGTTTCAAAAGTACTGCACTGGTGCAAGGGGCTTTGGGATGTCCTGAGATAATGAACGATGTTCCCTTTAATTTTCCTTCACTGTGCAGACCGTTCGTTACGCTGCATGGTTCCTTTCAGATTCCCACATACACAACTTAATAAGACCACTTCTTGGGCGGGATTTTACGGCCTCATTCGAGGTCAATGGATATTTCCGTTGTCCGCCCCTCACCCACTCCGATTCCGTGATGAGCGGGACGGTAGAATTCCAGCACTTGTGTCCAGCTTATTTGACTAATGCATGATAAATTCTGGAAGTTTCCAGCAGCTTAGACAACCGTTGGCCACAGAAGGTACTATATAAATGTAGGTCTCTCTGTTTGCTTTTAATATAACAACGCTGCAGTCAAAAAACACCTGAGCCACAACTGGCTTTGTACATAGGTGGATGCAACTTAAAGAAACATTAGCCAGCCCCTCGCACCCCCCCCCCCTCCCCCCCTCCACCACCCTTTAGGTTTTTGAGGAGACTATGTTGCTGTCCTGAGGAGTTTTTGGGAAATCTACAAAGGCGTTTTTATTTTATCAGTTTTTGCCTCTTGAAGGCGGCCATTCCATGTTAGTGTGGGGATAACCAACACTGATTCCTCTCTGCTGGTACCTCCACCACAAGCAAGGCTGTTCTATAGGTACACAGCTATCTAAGGCTATTCAACAAGGGAGTTTGTTATTCATATATCCCACCAACCGCCACCCCCCCCCCCCCCACCCCCCACCCCCCCCCCCCACCCCCTCCAAGGAACCCTGTTAAGAGCACAATCTTGTAAAATTATCCCCCTATCTTTTGTGTAAAGCTGGGAGAGAGAGTTTAAAATCCACAGTGCAATTCCAAGGTGTATGTAGGGAAAACAGAAAGGAAGAAAGCAATCAGGTAACATTTTCTTGAGGTTGAAAATCAGCATTCTCTGCTGAGCACAGCTTCCACCAGTGAAAATCACCATGACCTTGAAGACTTCATCGTTGGGATCTTGTGAACTAGCTGAGGTCCAGCTAATACTGCCCAACAATTCGGTCCATACCAGCAAAGTGAAGTATTTAGAGAAAGTTAAAATGGTGCTCGGGGTAACATTCTGGTCAATGGCTGAGTGTTGTTGATACAGCGTAAGGTGTGACAAATATAGAAATGGAATAGGAGCCCATTTTTCACTGATTTCCTCTCCTCCAGTTCACGTTGAGTTCAATCTTCCAGTGAGATGCCCACTAAAATCCTGACTAAAAGATCATGGAAAATTATTCCTGGGAAGAAGTTGCCATCTTCTACATCTGGAATGGGCTAGAAGCTCTGATTGCACATCGAAGGTGGGCATTAGGTTAGTTTCTCCTCTGTGCTGGGTTGCTCCCACATGTGCAGAAATCCTTATTATCAGTATCCAGAGCTGGTGCTGGGGGTGAAATGTTTTTCCCTCCAAAATGGATTGGTTCTCAATGGGACAGCTTTTCACTGCCCTTATTTGTTCCTCTTTCAATGCCCTGATTGGCCATTCCATCAGAATACTTTGATTGGCCAGATCTTCAAATGTCAAAACCAGGACACATCGAAAAGCCTTGGAAAGGAAGGTCTCCATGATGATTGACATACTGAGTGACCAATGGCAGGAGTCTGGGGGAGTCATCTCAAAAATGGAGATCATGTGATGATATCTCCCAGAATCTGTCCAGCCAGAGTTGGCATCCCTAAAAGCACCCAATTATTGAAAATAGCTGTTAGGAATGACTAACTGTTGTTTCAATGACATTTCTGCCTCATTTTCTTAAAAATCTGAACCATGGGTTTGTTTGTCACAAGATCCCAGAATCCACCTTTCTGCTGTAACCTTATTGTGCAATGCACAATGGGAAGACCAGTCTCTAGTTAAAAGTCTCATTTATTTTCATTTGCACGCTGGGTTTGAACAGTAGAGGTTTTCAGCCTAAAGCTGGATTTCAAACAAAGGAATGTAGCATAAGTTTGCACCCAGAGCCAGAAGCACAAAAGCAGATAAGAACTAGGACCAGGAGTAGGCCATTTGGCCCCTTGAGCCTGCTCCGCCATTCAATAAGATCATGGTTGATTTTTTCGTGGACTCAGCTAAACTTATCTGCCTGCTTACCACAACCCTTAATTACTTAACTGTTCAAAAATTTATATATCCTTGCCTTAAAAACATTCAATGAGGTAGCCCCAACTGCTTCGCTGGGCAGGGAATTCCACAGATTCACAACCCTTTGGGTGGAGAAGTTCCTCCTCAACTCAGTCCTAAATCTGCTCCCCCTTATTTTGAGGCCATGCCCCCTAGTTCTCATTTCACCTGCCAGTGGAAACAACCTCCCTGCTTCTATCTTATCTATTTCCTTCATAATCTTACATGTTTCTGTAAGATCACCCCTCATTCTTCTGATTTCCAATGTGAATAGTCCCAATATACTCAGTCCCTCCTCATAAGCTAACTCTCTCAACTCCAGAACCAACCTCGTGAATTTCCTCTGTACCCCCTCCAGTGCCAGTATATCCTTTCTCAAGTAAGGAGACCAAAACTCCAGGTAGGGCCTAACCAGTGCCTTATACAGCTGCAACATAACCTCCCTGTTTTTAAACTCAATCCCTCTAGCAATGAAGGACAAAATTACATTTGCCTTCTTAATTACCTGCTGCACCTGCAAACCAAGGTCCCTCTGCACAGCAGTATGCTGCAATTTTTTACTATTTAAATAATAGTCCATTTTGCTGTTATTCCTACCAAAATGGATGACCTCACATTTACCAACATTGTACTCCATCTGCCAGACCCTCGCCCACTCAATTAGACTACCTATATCCCTTTGCAGACTTTCAGTGTCCTCTGCACACTTTGCTCTACCACTCAGCTTAGTGTCATCTGCGAATTTTGACATTCTACACTCAGTCCCCAACACCAAACTATCTATGTAAATTATAAACAATTGTGGTCCCAACACAATTGTGTCCCTGAGGCACACCACTAGTCACTGATCGCCAACCAGAAAAACATCCATTTACTCCCACTCTTTGCTTTCTGGTAGTTAACCAATCTTCTATCCATGTTAATACATTATACGTAACACCATGCAGCTTTATCTTATGTAGCAGCCTTTGGTGCGGCACCTTGTCAAATATCTGATGCGCGATATAACACACGAGAGGCGTGATGTACTCGGGAAATAAAGGCTTTTATTGCCAACAATAACAGAGCTACCATATACAGTATACGATCCCAGACTAAAGGGTCACCAGGCAGAACAGTGACCTTTATGCCTCTCCCAGGAGGCGGAGCCGACTGGGGTGTACCATAACAACTATATTAACAGGTAGAACAGCCCAACCCTAACCCCAACAG
The DNA here is from genome assembly GCF_964213995.1 of Mustelus asterias. Classification (NCBI taxonomy): domain Eukaryota; kingdom Metazoa; phylum Chordata; class Chondrichthyes; order Carcharhiniformes; family Triakidae; genus Mustelus; species Mustelus asterias. The sequence goes on from NC_135809.1 coordinate 52,966,650, forward strand.
TAACATATATACAGACTCATAGTACTGGCCAGACCATGGCTCAGCACTACCTGGTGGGAACCAACAATGGTTCACCACATTCACCCCTCCTTTGAAAACAAAGGCCGGCGGGGTACAAAACACAGAACAATTGTTCATTTGTCTATAAGTTCAAACGGTCTGGGGGACCGCACCGTCGTTGTGACCTCCTCAACACCGGCGATGACACCGGTTCAGGCAATCGCGGTGACGTTCTCTCCAAGGCGGTGTCCAGCGACTCCTCCAGTTCCTCACGGGCTGGTAGACCCCGAGGTGGTGACAATCCGCTGAACTCGGGCACGCCTTGAAGTGGCGACCATCTCCTGGACTCAGGCAAGCTGTACACGGGAGTAAGAGGGTTAAGTGGTGGTCCCGATACTGCCCGCGCCGTGTCAGGAGGGGAAATAATGGTTGGGGGGTCCCTAACAGTAGGTGTGGGAGCGACAGGGGTTTCCAAGCCCCCTGCTGGCGCCAGATCTGAATCGAGACCGTGTCCTCTCGCCTGTCAGGATATGCCACGTAGGCATACTGAGGGTTGGCGTGAAGGAGATGGACCTGTTCAACCAAAGGGTCGGACTTGCGGGTCCTAACATGTCGCCGCAGGAGGACAGGTCCTGAGTACGTCAACCAAGACGGTAATGAGGTCCCAGAGGAAGACTTCCTAGGGAATGAAAACATTCTCTCATGAGGAGTAGCGTTGGTTGCCGTGCACAGGAGTGAGCGTATGGAGTGGAGCGCATCAGGGAGTACCTCTTGCCAACGGGAGACTGGAAGACCTTTAGACCTCAACGCCAGTAAGACAGCCTTCCAGACTGTAGCATTCTCTCGTTCGACCTGCCCGTTACCCCTTGGGTTGTAGCTCGTGGTTCTACTAGAGGCAATCCCATATGAGAGCAGGTATTGCCTCAAGTCATCGCTCATGAACGACGAGCCCCTATCGCTGTGGATACAACAGGGGTAACCGAACAGGGTGAAAAGATCACGAAATGCCTTGATAACCGTGGCAGCGGTCATATCAGAACAGGGAATGACAAAGGGGAATCGTGAGTACTCATCAACCACATTGAGGAAGTACACGTTCCGATCTGTCGAGGGAAGGGGGCCCTTAAAGTCCACACTCAGTATTTCGAAGGGACGAGTGGCCTTAATGAGGTGTGCCCTGTCAGGTCGGTAGAAGTGCAGTTTGCATTCCGCGCATACCCGGCAGCTTCTGGTTATGGACCTGACATCCTCCACTGAGTAGGGTAGATTCCGGGCTTTTATGAAGTGGAAGAGCCGAGTGACCCCCGGATGGCAGAGGTCATTGTGGAGAGCCTGCAATCGATTCTCCTGCATACTAGCGCATGTTCCACGCGACAGGGCATCCGAGGGCTTGTTGAGCTTCCCTGGACGATACATGATATCATAATTGTAGGTGGAGAGTTCGATTCTCCACCTCAAGATTTTATCATTCTTGATCTTACCCCGTAACGTGTTGTTGAACATGAACTCCATGGACCGCTGGTCCGTGAGCAGAGTGAACCGTTTTCCCACCAAGTAATGGCGCCAATGCCGGACGGCCTCCACAATGGCCTGGGCCTCCTTTTCCACCGCTGAATGTTGAATTTCAGGGCCTTGGAGGGTGCGAGAAAAAAAGGCGACAGGCCTGTCCTCCTGGTTAAGTGTGGTGGCCAGGGCGAAATCAGATGCATCACTCTCCACCTGGAAGGGGATGGACTCATCGATAGCGTGCATCGTGGCTTTCGCGATGTCGGCTTTTATTCTTGCAAAGGCTAAGCGAGCCTCTGGTGCTAGGGAAAAAGAGGTAGACTTGATGAGCGGACGGGCTTTGTCCGCGTAATTGGGAACCCACTGAGCGTAGTATGAGAAGAAGCCTAAGCATCTTCTCAGTGCTTTGACGCTAGTGGGCAGGGGAAGTTCGAGGAGGGGACGCATACGGTCTGGATCAGGGCCAAGGACCCCATTTTCCACCACGTATCCGAGGATAGCTAGGCGGCGCGTGCGAAATACACACTTCTCCCTGTTGTAGGTCAGATTCAGGCAAGATGCAGTGCGTAAGAATCTAAGAAGGTTGGCATCGTGGTCCTGCTGGTCATGGCCGCAGATGGTGACGTTATCCAGGTACGGGAAGGTAGCCCGCAGCCTGTTCTGGTCCACCATTCGGTCCATAGCATGCTGGAAGACCGAGACCCCATTCGTGACACCAAAAGGGACCCTTAAAAAATGGTACAGGCGACCATCCGCCTCAAAGGCCGTGTATTGTCGGTCCTCTGGGCGAATGGGGAGCTGGTGGTAAGCAGATTTTAAGTCGATGGTGGAGAACACCCGGTACTGCGCAATCTGATTGACCATGTCAGATATGCGTGGGAGGGGATACGCATCCAGCGGCGTGTATCTGTTAATGGTCTGACTATAGTCTATGACCATCCGGGGTTTGTTCCCATTCTTAACCACCACGACTTGCACTCTCCACGGACTAGCGCTAGGTTGGATGATCCCTTCCTTGAGGAGCCGCTGAACTTCAGATCGAATGAAGATCCGATCCTCAGCGCTGTAACGCCTGCTCTTTGTTGCGATGGCCTTGCAGCCTGGCACGAGATTCTGGAATAGGGAGTGTGTGGTAATCCTAAGCGTTGAGAGACTACATGTGGAGCGCGTTGGGCAATTTAGAGGCTGCGGGTCTCCCACTGAAAGCGGAGGGAGTGGCCCACCGTACTGCAGGGTTACACTCTTCAAGTGGCCCATAAAATCTAGTCCTAGGAGTATTGGCGCGCAAAGGTGCGGTAACACAAGGAGCTTGAAGTTCTCATAAACCGTGCCCTGCACCGTCAGATTGACCACGCAACTCCCTAGCATGGTGACAGACCGGGACCTTGACGCCATCGAAATTGTCTACTTGACAGTTCGAATCTGGAGACCATACCGCTTCACGGTGTCTGGGTGAATGAAGCTCTCCGTGCTCCCGCTGTCAAACAAACAATAAATCGGGTGTTTGTTTACCTGTATGTCCATCATGGACTTGTCGAGTCTGTGAGGCTTAGCCTGGTCCAGGATGATCGACGCCACCGTTGGTTCGTGGGCGCAACTGCAGGCAGCTGAGATGGTTGATGACGACCCCTGCTGGTCATTCGCGGTCTGTGCCGACCAAAATGGCTGCCCCCATAGGTCACACGTGGACGATGGCGCCAAAACCTGCGGCCCCTGCAGGTCGCACGTGTCTTGCGACTCCATCGTTCGGAATGGCGACGTCCTGGAATCGCACGTGGCAGAAGACCTTGAAGATGCAGAAGACAACGAGGCCGGCTCCGGGGAGTCACACGCCACACTGCTGTTCTTGGATGGAAGTTTGGATCGGCATACCTTGGAATAGTGCCCCTTCTTGCCGCGGGCGGAGCACAACACCGCTTTAGCTGGACATCGCTGCTGAGGGTGTTTCACCCCCCCACAGAAGTAACACCGCGGGCCACCTGGAGCTGCTGCCGTTGTCAGGTCCGAGGCTGGGAACGCAATCGCGCAGTTTTTCGGTCCCGCTGAATGAAGTGGGGCCTGTGACTGCCCCTGCCACGCTGTCTCCACGTGGTCGTCAGGGTACATCGCCAGATTTTTGGTGGCCGTTTCTAGAGCGTCAGCTAACTCTATGGATTTAGTGAGATCGAGGTTACCTTGCTCCAACAGCCGAAGGCGAATGTACGACGAGCCGATTCCCGCCACGAACGCATCTCGAGCTAGGTCGTTCATGTACTGGTCTGCCGACACTGCCTTGCAGTTGCAGGCTCTGGCTAGCTGTTGAAGCTCGCACACGTACTGTTCCGTCGTTTCGCCGGCTTGCCACCGTCGAGTGGCTAGAAGGTATCGAGCATGCATCTAATTCGGCGGTTTGTTGTATCGCTTCTTGAGAAGCTCGAGGGCCCCTTTGTAGTCGGTGGCCCCACGGATCGCTAGGTATACAGCGTCGCTTACCCTCGCGTGGAGGACCCGGAGTCTGTCGGCGTCGTTGTTGACCGCTGTGGAGGCGTCGAGGTAATCCTGGAAACACTTCAACCAGTGGTCGAAAGTGTTCGATGCTCCCACCGCACGTGGGTCCAACATAAGCCGTTCGGGTTTAAGCATTTGCTCCATGTTTTCTTTGTTGTTTTTTTTTCAAAAAAAAAGAATTTACTTGTTGGCAATAAAATTGATGCGCGATATAACACACGAGAGGCGTGATGTACTCGGGAAATAAAGGCTTTTATTGCCAACAATAACAGAGCTACCATATACAGTATACGATCCCAGACTAAAGGGTCACCAGGCAGAGCAGTGACCTTTATACCTCTCCCAGGAGGCGGAGCCAACTGGGGTGTACCATAACAACTATATTAACAGGTAGAACAGCCCAACCCTAACCCCAACAGTAACATATATACAGACTCATAGTACTGGCCAGACCATGGCTCAGCACTACCTGGTGGGAACCAACAATGGTTCACCACAATATCTTCTGGAAATCCAGATACACCACATTCACAGGTTTCCCATTGTCCACCATGCACGTAATGTCTTCAAAGAATTCCACCAAATTAGCCAAACATGACCTGCCCTTCTCATGAACCCATGCTGTGAAATTTTTATCCAGATGTCTCGCTATTTCTTCCTTGATGATAGATTCAAGCATTTTCCCTACTGCAGAAGTTAAGCTAATCAACCCATAGTTACCCGCCTTTTGTCTACCTCCTGTTTTTAAACAGCAGCGTCACATTTGCTGTTTTCCAATCTGCAGGAACCACCCCAGAGTCCAACGAATTTTGGTAAACTACCACCAGTGCATTTGTTATTTCCCCCGCCATCTCTTTTATTCCGCTGGGATGCATTCCATCAGAGCCAGGAGACTTGTCTACCTTTAGCCCCATTAGTTTGCCCAATGCAACTTCGTGATAATGATAGTTTCTAGGTCCTCACCTCCCATAGCCTTCTTGTCATCAATTTTTGGCATGTTATTTGTATCTTCCACTGTGAAAACCGACACAAAATAGTTCAATCAGACGCTGGGTTAAACAGTTCAGCTGACCTTGTCTTCTACCATCCTCAGTTCTCATTGGTGGTTACCAATGGTCGCCATCCAACTTCTTCAAGTGCACTTTGCAATTGGCAGACACTGCTGTCAATTTTCTGTTATCATCCAGAGGCTGATTTCCTCTTGGCTCCTAGGCAGCCATGGGGTTAATTTATAAGAGGTGATGTGGGTATATTACCCTCAGGAACTCCTATAAATTAACCCCATGCCTCCTATGAATCTGTGCCTCCCTCCTTTGGCCTCTAGCTCTTCCCCACACTCCCCAGTTGATGCTCATTCTCCCCCGCTGCCCTCTAACTCTCTTCCTCTCTGGCTCTCCCCCTCTGGCTCTCTGCCATTCTGGCCTCTGGCTCTCCCTCTTTGGCTCTCTCCCTCTCTGACTCTCTCCCCTACTCACCTCTCACACTCCCCCCTCTGTCTCTCTCCCCTCTGGCTCATTCCCCTACTGGCTCTCTCTCCTGCTGGCTCTCTCCCCCAATGACCTTTGGCTGTTTGTCCCCCCTGGCTCTCTCCTGCTCTGGTTTCTGGCTCTCCCCCACTGTACCTTCTAAATCTGAATCTCTAATTGGCCAATCACGGTATTCTGATGGAATGGCCAATCAGGGCATTGAAAGAGGAACCAATAAGGGCAGTGAAAAGCTGTCCCTTGAGAACCAATCCATGTTGGAGGGGAAAAAGTTTCACCCCCAGCACCAGCTCTGGATACTGATGAGAAGGATTTCTGCACATGTGGGAGCAACCCAGCACAGTCACTCAGCCGTGGTCAAGTGGGCAGTTTCCCAATTCACAGTGTATTGGCGAAAGGGCTTTTTACCAACAGTAAACAGAGCATGAGGTAAAAGGAAGGGGAGAGGAAGTGAAGAGAAGAGATGGTGATACTGTGCAAAAAAATGAAAGGCTGACAGAAATCTTAGATATGATTCCTGTATAGATGGAAAAGCTGCAAACCAGGACACAAGCTATTTTGATCAGATTGTCGGGACACCAGGACCTTTAATGAAAATCCAGGATTTTCCCAGCAACACTGGGACATCTGGTCACTCAAGGTATTGGTGTGGGGTTGAAATGTCTGCCGACCACCCCAAAACCACCACACGCCAACCCATTCTCCAGAATCAGTTACGGCTTGTTATTTAGGAGAAGCTCTCCATGCGACCCTTAACATAAGAGGAAGCAGGCCACTGCTGAATCCTGGAAATGGGACAGTGCAGCAGCAGGACTGCCTAACAGACATGGAGGCGAGAGACTGTAAAGATCTTAATCGAGCCAAAGATGAAGAAACCACCAGATAGTATCGGTCTTGAGAGAGATTGAGTCCATCTTTCAACAGGCAGCCCTGAGTTGAGTGAGGGGATAGGGGTGCGTTGGGGGGAAGGGGTGTGGGGAGGTGGGGATGGCTGAACTGACAATATGGCAAGTAAGTCGAGCAGGAACCCAGAGGGATAACAGAGAAACGTCTGACCCATATCCTGGCCTTTAAGAATTTGATATCTTAAAAGTTGTGGTGATGTTTATTTTGGTAAGATTTAGCTTGCTCAATTGTTCTTATGGGTAATTGAACTGCTTTGTTTTCTACTATTTTCTGTATCTTGTTGCATGCATTTATTTTTGAGAGCTGCAATTTTGGTTGCAGAAAATTGTCTGGGAGTCCCTCTATATCTTTTTCTCACTCAGCAGAGCGGCAGGCTTCTGAGGTGGGGTTGGTTGATATGTGGGAGATGAGAAGCAGGTATGTTTACCTCAGAAATGAAATGTCGGCAACCGTCAGCACAACAGAACAGCAAAGTACGAGCCTAATTTTAGATACTTGCAATTTATGGAGAAATTGACCCTCTTTAATGTTGCTTCACTGATAGTGACAGATTCACACTGTATCCTCGGGCCTGACCCACAGACTGCCGGCTGAGACAGCTGTGTCAATGATTGTGAGGCAGACTGTTGCATTGACCTTTCATGCCTCCTGATCCTTTCAAGCTACTTCTGGAGATACCATGTGGCAGAACTCCCACTATGCAGGGAACTATTAATGACACCCACGTGACATCCAGGCCCCACAGCGGATGCGATGGATTTTCATTAAGTAAACATGCAACGAGGTCTGTGACCATCAGCAGAAAACGATACAAAATGAATACTCACTCCCCAGGTTGCAGTTTGATGAATTAAGGTAATCATGAAGCTAGAAGATAGCTGCTGTAGTGTTTTTATGTCATGGCCTCATTAAAAAAAGCCCTGGACAAGAGGTGAATGACATTCCAATGAGCCATATATAACCACCCAGGACTGTGGAACGTTTTATGCCCTGAATTTTCCTCCCTGTTGTGAAGCTGTGGCATTCAACGCTGACAATGCAGACAAAACCACTTTTACTCTCCAAGGCCGAGTGGCCAGTCTTATTCTCAGCCAAGCCTGGACCCCGATGAAGTCACTAGAAGAAGTCATGCCCCTTGAAGTCAGTCACTGTTCAGGTTTGTGCTTTATAATGTGCCCAATTCTCCCTTTTTCAATCTAAGTGCCCCGGCTGGCATGAAAATGAGAGGGTTTCACCCTGGCTCTGAGAGCGTCTGTTAGGTAGGATTCACCCACCTGATGGATGCTAATATATGCATAGAACCATAGAACCATAGAAAATTACAGCTCAGAAACAGGTCTTTTGGCCCTTCTTGTCTGTGCCGAACCATTTTTCGCCTAGTCCCACTGACCTGCACTTGGACCATATCCCTCCACACCCCTCTCATCCATGAACCCGTCCAAGTTTTTCTTAAATGTTAAAAGTGACCCCGCATTTACCACTTTATCCGGCAGCTCATTCCACACTCCCACCACTCTCTGCGTGAAGAAGCCCCCCCTAATATTCCCTTTAAACTTTTCTCCTTTCACCCTTAACCCATGCCCTCTGGTTTTTTTCTCCCCTAGCCTCAGCGGAAAAAGCCTGCTTGCATTCACTCTATCTATACCCATCAAAATCTTATACACCTCTATCAAATCTCCCCTCAATCTTCTACGCTCCAGGGAATAAAGTCCCAACCTATTCAATCTCGTGAAACATGCCAGCCAACCCGGCCGTTCAGAGAATGGTGCACGATTTATAAAGGGCACCCCTATTTTCACATTTGTGTGCATGTTCCCCCCTCCCCCCACCTCTCCGACTGACCAAGGGAGCACCTCCAACCACTCAGCAGAGGGGCATCCTCCCCCTACCATGCAGGCATGAAGGTAACCCAACCTGACCATCCCCACAACAACTAGTTGTGTTCCTCAGAAATCAGTGCTGGGATCTTTGTTGTTTGTAATAGATATAAATGATTGGAGGAAAATGTAGGTGGTCTGATTAGTAAGTTTGTGGATGACACAAAAATTGCCTGGAACACACTGCCAGTGGAGGTGCTGGAAGCAGGCACATTAGCAATGTTCAAGGTGTATCTTGATGGATGCGGGAGGTGAACAGAGGGATAGAAACCACATATTGGTGCAGGCTTGGTGGCTGAAGGGCCTGTTCCTGTCCTGTATTGTTCTTTGTTCTTTGTATGTCCAAATGCAGCAAGGCCTGGACAATATCCAGGCTTGGCTGACATGTGGCAAGTAACATTTGCATCACACAAGTACCAGACAATGAGACAACAAGAGAGAATCTAGCCATCGTCCTTTTGCACTCAATAGCATTGCCATCATTGAATCCCCCACTATCAACATTCCGGGGATTACCATTGACCAGAAACACAATTGGGCCAGTCATATAAATGCTGTGGCTACCAAAGCAGATCAAAGGCTAGAAATCCGAAGGCAAGTAACTCACCTCCTGACTTCCCAAGTCAGGAGTGTGATGGAATACACTCCACTTGCCTAGATGACTGCAGCTCCAAGCACACTCAAGAAGCTCAACACTATCTAGGACAAAGAAGCCCACTTGATAGCTACCCCTTCCACAAACATTCAATCACTCCACCACCGATGAACAATGGCAGCTGTGTGTACCATCTACAACATTCACTGTAGGAACTCAACAAAGTTCCCTAGGCAGCCCATTCCAAACCCATGACCACTTCCATCTTGAAGGACAAGAGCAGCAGATTCTTGGGAACACCACCACCTGGATGTTCCCCTCCAAGTCACTCACCATCCTGACTTGGAAATATATCGGCCATTCCTTCATGCCGCTGGGTCAAAATCCTGGAATTCCCTCTCTAACAGCACTGTGGGTATACCCACACCTCTGGGACTGCAGCGATTCAAGGAGATAGCTCGCCACCACCTTCTGAAGGGCAACTGGAAATGGGCAATAAATGTTGGTCTAGACAGTGATACCCATGTCCCGTAAAGTAATTTTTTAAAGCTGCCATCAGTGTCGCTGACCTCAAAGCTGCTTTTGCCACCTGATATCAGCCTTTGCTGATATCCAAGAAAATCCCACCTTTAGTGTTTTCTAATTTAGAGAGGGGTTTTGCAGTTAGTGGCATTTCAAAGTTCCAACATAACACAACCCTGACACATGTTGTACTTAAACTAGGCACAAACATAATGTAACTTCAACTAAAGACTTCACTCCTCCCATCCCTCCATGCTTTTAACCAGTTCATCCAGTTCTTCCTCATGAGAGAGGAAGACGTGTGACTATTAATTAACAGTTCTCAAAGTTTCTCCATTGCTTCCCTGATTTGTGACTGTTCATTTTATTATGGTACACACATGCACATGCTCACACACACATGCACACACAGACATGCACACACACATGTGCACACACACATACACACAGATAAACTCATGCACACACATGCACACGCGCACACACGTGCACATGCACACACACACATGCACACACACACATGCACACACACACATGCACACACGTATGTGCACTCTCACAAACGCGCACACACAGACACACAGATAAACTCATGCATACACACACGCACACACACACAGACACAGACAAACTCACATGCACGTGCACACACTCACACACACACACTCACATGCTTTCGGACACGTGTACCTCCTTGCAGTAAAATTAAATTCAAAAGAAAAACGCAGCTGATTTCTGCATAAATGAGAGAGACAGAAAAAAATGCCAAATTAAGTGTTGAGTTCTCCCTTGCCTCCCTGCTGTATATGTAACATTTAACATCAGAGCAACATTTCATCCTCACTCTGAAATATGGATTCTATTCAAAAGCATTTTTTATACCTTTTATTTTCTTGGCCTTTTTAAGCTAAAATTATCTTCCATGGCTTGACAAGCTGTTCCTAAAATCTAATTAATGTCTTGTGAAATCTCCTTTGAAGTGACAAGAGAGAAAATGGGCTCCTGAGCAGGCTCTGTGCTTGTTAGTATTAGCCCTAAATAAATTATTGTAAAAATGATCGTACGTTCTGGGCAATCAGGCCAAATTCCTGAATTGCAGGGCCCAACAGGGCCATGAGCATTGACTCCTCCAGGACCCCTGGGAGCGAGCCCCAACTTACGGGTGGTATGGTTAGCACTGCTGTCTCACAGCGCCAGGGACCCAGATTCAATTCTGGCTTTGGGTCACTGTCTGTGTGGAGTTTGCATGTTCTCTCCGTGTCTGTGTGGGTTTCCTCCGGGTGCTCCGGTTCCCTCCCATAGCCCAAAGATGTGCAGGTTAGGTTGATTGGCCATGCTAAATTGCCCCTTAGTGTCAAGGAGACTAGCAGGGTAAATATGTGAGGTTATGGGGATAGGCCCTGGGTGGGATTGTGGTCGGTGCAGACTCACTGGGCCAAATAGCCCCCTTCTGCACTGGAGGGATTCTATAATTCTATGAACTTCAGGATTGGAGTGTAAGTGGGCTCCGTGGAAGTTGTGGTTCAGTTGCATTCGCCATTATTGACTCTTGAAAGCCTGGGCTACAATGGCCCCCTGCATCTTACAAACATTTGTAAATGAAGGACTGGAAAAGACCCGTTGGTTCATAAGCTTCTTGCCTCGTGCAATGGCAAAAACAATAGATGCCATGGACCATAACTTCCATCCCGAATCCTGACTTAAGGAGATTGTGCGGCATACATGTGTGTGGGACAACACGGAAGTCCTGACTTACGAACATGCATGTTGAAAGTACACCAAGTTGAAACCTCCGGTAGGGTTGTAAGGATTGAAATGTTGTGCTGAAGCAAGAAAAGAGAAGAAATAGTGCATACTTGTCCTGATGATGGTGAGTACTTACACTTATTTATGTACACACTTTTTTCTGCTGTAGCTGCAGTGAATAGAGGCAGCCGATATTCTTTGGGTGGGTTAATTTTTTTGTAAATGTGTTTAAAATATATGTAATGCACAGAAAGTGAAAGAAAGATTTTTTTACAACTTTGTCATGATATACTGTTAATTCCATTAAAAAGTAGTTCATATATAACAAAGTTGGTTTGCAGTATCTGTAATAAGTTTCCGCTAAAGTTCATTTGGATTTCATTATGTATTTTAAGCATTGTTGTTTATACCTATTCTCCTATCCACGAAGCAGCTATAAAATGTTCATGTATAAAATCTTAGGTCAATTTAGTAAAAATTATTTTTGACTTACAGGATACTCCAGTGAATGGAAGCCATATTCTCCGATATCCAATTATTATCGATAGTTAGTAATACCAGCCAGTCTCAAGAATTTATCCAGCTTACTGTAAAGTAGGTAGATAAAATGGGCCAGCTGTGAGAAAGTACCACCCGGAGTACAAGGTACTTGCATTTGCATCAAGTGAGGCTCTGTGTTAGCCATTCAGCCCTGCACGGTTATTCTTTGTTTCTATACTACCTCGTTTCTACAGATCAGGAGAAGAAGGGGCGGCACGGTGGCACAGCGATTAGCATTGCTCCCTCACAGCGCTAGGGACCCGGGTTCGATTCCCAGCTTGGGTCACTGTCTGTGCGGAGTCTGCACCTTCTCCCTGTGTCCGCATGGGTTTCCTCCGGGTGCTCCGGTTTCCTTCCACAGTTCAAAAGATGTGCTGGTTAGGTGCATTGGCCATGCTAAATTCTCCCTCTGTGTACCTGAACAGGCGCCGGAATGTGGCGACTAGGGGATTTTTACAGTAACTTCATTGCAATGTTAACGTAAGCCTACTTGTGACTAAGACAGAGAGAGAAAGGAAATGGGCTGATGTGTATGTTTATTCATTGAAGCAATTCTGTATTGAGGACAAAGAGAAGAATATAGGGACAAATTAGCAGTCATACTTGTTCTGTTTTAACCCATTCTGTGTCTGAGACCAGTACTAACATCTCTAATATATCTTGGTAAACTCTCCTGACTTGCATATTAGTGATTATGTTCCAAGTTGTTCCCACTCATGGACGATGTTTGCTCTCAAAATGCCACTGAGGCAGACTGAAGGATGTTGTCCAGACGCAATGTTGCTGGTGAATCCAGACCATTATCTTTAAGAAAAATTAAGTCAGAACAGGAGAGCAGATCAAAGGCTGTGGTTGCACAGATGTTATCACATCTATTGCTCCACTCAAAACAGTATGTATTCAACATTATACATGAATGAAAAGCTTGGGAAACATTTACACTGTAATTATGAATCAAAGAGCTTTTATAATTGATGTACCTATGAACCTTATCGTTAAATATCCTTTTAATTGTGGACCATAAAACCATGACATGCATAAGAAGGAATATCTTTGTTCACAGCAATTTATGTATAATGGAAAAATAAGCTGTAAAATTTAGCTCCGGAGCATGGAACTAGTGCTGCAGAAGCCAGAATTGCCACAAATGGTGGGTGCAATGCTTTCAGCTATTTTAACACATTGAGCGGGATTTTATGGCCTCACTCATCCCGAAACCATAGAATCTCGCCCAAGGTCAACGGACCTTTCCATGGTCCGCTCCTCGCCTGCTCCGATTCCTGTGGCAAGCGGGGCGGTAAAATTCCAGCCATCATGTCATGCTGGTAAGGGCACTAGAAGCTGTTATAGTGGGCCGAATGTGACATTAAACAGCCTCTAAGACTGATTTACCACACTTTATGCTGATTTGAACTGTGCAGGTCCAGCTCACACCATGTCCTAAACTCTCCTGACTGTACGTATGTTCAGCTGCAAGAACTATCCACTAGAGTAGGTACCTAGTTAAGTGTGCAGCTAGTTAGGTGGATGGCAAGGTAGATGGATGGCTAGTTAAACATTTAAGATTGGAGGTAGTCACAAAATAACAGAGTGATCAAAATATCAGTGTCATAAACTGAAATCTTAAGATGTTGCCTGAATCCAGAGATTAGGAGAATAATTTTAAGGATGAAAAGAGTTGGGAGGTAACATGCTCCCAGCGACTCTCTGAAGCCCACTGCCATTTAATGCTCAATTGAGATTGGCCAGCCCATCCAGGGCCAGTAGAGGCACTACAGCGTACTGGAACTGTCCTGGGAGTCCCGGGGGTAGGAGGGTAGGGGGTGCCCTGGAGGGTTGGGCGTGATTGCAGCACTGGGGGAAGGGTGAGCGGCCGGTGTATGCCAAGGGAGCAGGGAGGGCTGGAGCTCCCAGGTCCCAGAGTGGAGAGTGCCCCAAATCTGAAGGGACCTTCAGATAGATGTGCACCCCCACCCCCCTCCCCTCCCCCCAACTTCCAGGCCGTGATGGAGAAAAGTTTATTCCTCTGTCTCCCACCCTATTCATATCCGCTGCCATCAGAGTAAAAATTGAGGCTGGGCAGGAAAATACCCTTAATTGACCATTAAGCCCGCTCAACCATAAAATTGCATCTGGGTTGGGGCGGGTGGGATCCCGGGATCCCGGAGGAATTCCTGCCCATTCAATTTTACACTCTCCCTACCTCAGAACCTGCCTTGGGGGGAGTGTAACATTCTGCTTGAGGTTGCTACCTTTTAAATATGGCCCAAATAATCCTTGAAGTATGTTCTAAAGGCAAATCTAATTTCTGAAACAGTTGCTGAGGCGCAGATTATACCCCTGTCCATTACACATCCAAGCACAATGATAAATCTGACACCATGCTGGATCTACATCAACTAGGGGGAATAAATGAGGTAAAACCTCTTTAATTGGATGCAAAATATAAAGAGATCAAATTTGGTGGGTTTTATAAGTTGAGTAGCAGAATATTTTAAAATATACATAATTAACAATAATTTGAGTTTGAAACTTGACCCTGAGAGAGCAAAGTGCCCAGATAGGCTTTAGCTATACTTTAGCTATGTGACTTATTTTACCTAGCTAGGCCTCTTTAAATGTCACTATTATCTGTGCGTACTATATTCCTCTTCTCAAGCACAGTAATTATGGTGAAATGAACTGGTTACCACTTGCCTAGAATTATAGAATAGACATGATCACCTTGACCCATCAAGTCTAGACCGGTGATTCTCTCCATTTCAGTCACCAAATCTAAGCCAGAGCCAAATCAGAGGCCATCAGATGAAAGGTCACTGACTTGAAACATTGGGCGGGATCTTGTTGAGGGGTTTGGCCTACTGGGGAGGCACTCATGCTGCCTCTTTCTATGAAGGCCCACTGAACCACAAGCCGACAAGACGGCTGTGAGGCCAGTGCCAGGCTATCCCCTGGAATCAAGCGCTGGGAGTGAACGACTCGCTCACAGACAGCTGCTGGCCCACCAGAGGCTGGCAGAGCTTGTGCTCGGCCGTGCCACAGCAGAGGGCAAGGCTGCAGCCTGAAGGACAGGCACTGGATCCCGAGGATCACAGCGTGACCCAGGCCACAGGAAAGTAGTTTTGGGATGAGGGTTTTGCAGGTGGGGGTGGGGGGGGAGTTGTGGCAGGGAGCCAGCATCAAGGGAAAGGCATAGCTCTCAATGGACGCTCCCCTTCCTGATGTCCAGTCCCTCGATGGACACTGAGTGCATTTGATCAAAAGGCCGACCATGGGCCTTCCCACCCAGAATGCAACTCTGGTGGAGGCAAGTGGCAGCAGGGTTCCGGGATGCCACCGTCCTAATTATATGCTCCTCCCACCTCCAAGCCGGTCACCAATGACAGTGAACGATTCCACCCTTTCACTCTGTTTCTCTTTCCACAGATGCTGCTCGACCTGCTGAGCATTTCCTGCGTTTTCTGTTTTACTTTGATTTCCAGCATTCTTCTTTTGTGCCCTTTAATATTCCTCTTTTGTAAACAGTTATCTAAATTATGTTTAAAAGAATTTATGGCTTATGCCAGAACAATAGCTTGTGGTAGGAAATTCCATATCCTAACCACCTACTGTGCACAGAAAGCTTTTCTGATCTTTTAATTCTTTCTGTGATTATCTTGGTTATATCTTTATCTTTACTATCTTGCCAATGAAAAGAAAAGAAAGAATTTATACAGTGTTTTTCATGACCTCAGGATGTTTTCAAGTCCTACATATCCAGGCAATAATACCAGAAAAAAGGAGAAATGTTAGTCAGAGTATCTCTGCACTTCTTAACATATAGAAACATAGAAAATAGGTGCAGGAGTAGGCCATGGGGCCCCTTGGGCCTGCTCTGACATTCAATGTGATCATTGTCGATCCTCTATCTCAATACCGCACTCCTGTGTTCTCTCCATACCTCTTGACATCTTTGGGTGTCAAAAAATCTATCAATTTCTTTCTTAAATACGTTCAGTGACTTGGCCTCCACAGCATTTTATGGTGGAGAATTCCACAGGTTCACCACCCTCTGAGTGAAGAAGTTTCTCCTTATCTCAGTCCTAAATGGCCTACCCTGTGTCCTGAGACTGTGACCACTTGTTCTACACAGCCCCAGCCAGAGGAAACATCATCCCTGCATCCAATCTGTCCAGCCTTGCCAGAATGTTATACATTTCAAAGAAATCCCCTTTCATTCTTTTAAACGCTGCGCTTTTTGGAGGGGGACTACAAAGTCTCATCAAAAATGAAATCCATACATTTGGGTCCACGATGAATGCAGTTTTTATATGCTCTGCTCAGCATGATGTTGCTGGATGGAGTGGAACAGAGGCGGGACACACACAATCCCCACTCCAGGAGATGGACTTCCAGCAGGGTTGCCTTCTGTCCAAAGAGATGGTACCACCATTGCAGACACTAAGGCCAACACTGCAAGGGTGGCGTCAGCAGTGCAGGACGAGCACTTCATGGCAGGAAGTATCCGCACCATGGCTCAGCTCATGACCTCCATGTCTGAGCGCGTCAGGTCCTTGGTGCTGGTCTTCAATTGCATAGTTCAGGCACTGGTGTTAATCCATGAGTGTCAGCCCCAGAGGTCGGCAGGGCTTCTGGATCTCATTCCAGCTGCCCATCCATCTGATGGAGGAACAAAGGGGCCTCCAGGAACCCAATGAGAAGCGGATCGGCAGGGGTACAGCCTGGGGTCCTGCAGCCAGGGGACCCTGGGTGTCTGCAGCCCATCTGACATCCCCCTCCCTGTGAGCGACATGCCTCCTGCCCCTGACATCGAGGAGGGATGCAGTCAAACATTTGTGCAGCCCAAAAGCAGGCCTGGATCCTCGAGGTCCTGGGTCCCTCCAGGGACATCTGCCAAGGTCATCTTAGGCAAAAGGGTGTGGAAACGAGCAGGCTGCCTCAACCTTAGTGTGGATCCTGGAGATAAACTGAGGCATAATGGGAGAGTCAGGAAGATTAAGAAACCACAGGTACCTCGTGGGCATGGGTGAATATAGGCACTAGTGTAGATAGGTCACCTTTTGCATTGAATATTTAGCATTAAGTGTCATTTTGTTCACCCACAGAGCCTCCACCCTGTCTGTTCATGCCACCAAGCTTGGGGGAACCAACACACTCACCCGGTGCCTCATCTCTCTGGAGTCTGAGAATGACAGTGCTATGTCCCTTCCACACTGGAGCACAGTAAGGAGGCAATGCTGCTGGCGTGTCCTGTCTTCACCCTGTGGAGCCTATCCCCCAATCCCCATCTATAGAAGGGTGGACCCCCTCGTCCCCTCCATCAAAGCACACCCCTCATGCCTAACAGTGTTGTATAGTGATCGTGAGGCCAAAGTGCTGTCGAGGTGCTGCCAGGTTGCCCACCTCGGTTGTAAGTGATGTGAACACCAGGAGCCTCGATGCGAGTGGGGCCTGTAGTAGCTGACGCTGTGTATCCCATGTTTCTGAGCCCTATGATAAGCCCATTCCATGGCAGGATGCGTGAAGCTCTGTGTCAGGCAGGAGTCAGACATATCGCTGAGGATGAGAGGAGCATTGCTCTATCCTCAATGCAAGTCATCATCATTCTCCTGCAGAATCCAACCAATAGCTTCAGTACCCTGCCCATGATGCCTGGTAACAGCATGGGAGCGTACTGCTGGCACCACTTAACTGATGAGATGGTAGTGCCCATGATGGGAGAGCTAGTCGATCCTAGTCCTTCTTGCCCCGAAGTGAGCTTTGAGGCCACCATGGTGTGTTAACCCAGTTGGGCCCTGACCACTGCCCGGGCATCTTCTGCCTCCTACCCTCAGTGGTCACCTTAGCTGCCCTCCTCGACTTCCTCCTCATCCGAGGAGATGTGGCACTCCTCCATCTCCTCCAGATCCGGGTAATCTCTCCTCTGCAGCATCAAATTGTGGAGAGAACAGCAGACTGCAATGTTGTGGGAGACTCTCTGGGGGCTGCATTGCCGGGCACCCCTGACCAGTCCAGGCACCGCAACTGCATCTTCAGCAGTCCAATTGCTCGCTCGACCAGCATGCGCGTTGCAGCATGAGCTTCATTGTAACAGGTCTCTGCTGATGTGACCTCCGTACTGGCGTCATCAGCAACCTACTAAGTGGATACCCTCTGTCCCCAAGGAGACATCCCTCCAGCTGCTGCTCTCCCTCAAAGACAGCTGGGATCTGAGAGTGCCCCAAGATGTTGCTGTGATGATGAACCAGGCACACACCTGCATGAAGTGTATCGTGTGGTTGCAAAAGAGCTGCATTCTGCAGGAGTGGAATCCCTTACAGTTCATGAATGGTGTTGCGTGGCACCCTGGAGCATATAGGCCCTGTGGGTACAGTCAATCACACCTTGCACCTCGGGCAAGTCTCTAAGCGGGTGAAGCCCATGGCTCTGGCAACTTGCCTTGCCTGGTCCCAGTCCAAATTAATATATATGTGAGTCCTCACACAAAGGGCATCTGTAACCTCCCCGATGTATTTGTGTGTGGATGACTGGGAGATGCCACACAGATCGCTGGCCTGGAATGAACTACTCGTATAGAAATTCTGAGCGGCTATGAATTTAAGGATCACAGGCAGTGGGTGTCCTTCCATTCCATGTGATTCCAGCTCTTGCAGAGGTGGTCCACCATCCTCTGGGACAGACACAGCCTTCTATAGCACTGCATCTCTAACAACTGCAGGTACAATGACAGACGTTGGAATACCCTCGGCCGGTACCATCTGTGGTGCTGCTCCCGGAACATCAGCAGGCCCAGCCTCTCCCTCCTCCGCAGGGTGCTGGCCCGGGCCAGGTGTCACGGCACATCAGTGTCTCTGCCACTGTTCTATGCCAATAAGTAGGATAGCCAACTCGACAGGCTCCATGATCCCATGCACTGTAAAGAAGAGAAAACCACAGTGAGCTATTAGGGTTCATGAGAGAGTCCCAACACTCCTCCCTCAATTCCTCTGGGACTACCACCCAATGGCAGCACACTCAGGAGGTGCCTCAACGCCATCCCTCACTCCCTCCACTCAGACATTATAGCCACATCTCTACATTGGTCCCTGTCAACTCCAGCAGGATGCAGCTCGTGGATCCTCCAGGGCCTCAGTGGCACCACATGGCCGCATTCCCCCAGCCCCTAAGCACTACCCAAAGAACCCTGGCATCACGTTAGAGGGCAATCATGTGGCTGCATGTGACCAATGTTTGCATCCTGATGGGGGCCTCGCCAATGACCCCATCATGACCTTGAGTGGGTTGAGTGATGTCTGTCATCGCCATCACACTTTTCATAGGAGGGCACATCAGTGTTACCTGTGCGATGTTACAGCCATACTGGGAATGTCAGCTCAATGCCTGGGACATCGGCTTGTGAAGGTTTAACAGTTGACTTCCACTAAACGGCAGTGCTTTTTCTTTGCACTTCATTTAGTGGCATAATCGCTAGTAAGGGAAGGCTGGAAGTGACTGTTCAGCCAAGTGTCTTCCTCTTGTGGCAGACAAGGCACAGCTGAGTCATGAAGTCAGCAATTAGCATGTCCAGCTCATTCCCAGAGGGCACCCTGTTTCCCCCAGGTCACCAAAGCAGCTTTCCATGACCCATTGAGATCCACCGTTGCACGCAAGCACCCCTGACAAATGGTTTTGGCCTTCCTGGCAGCCTCGCCCCTTTGTCCTCACACTGCTGCCTGAATATGCATAACTTGCCATTACGGTGTGCACGGTTCTTGCTGATTCAGTCTTTTGCGAACAGTGTGAAATAAATAGATCAGCCTGAGAATGGCCTCCTCCTTCCTGCACTTCCTCTGTTCTGGGAGTCGTGTCCAGACCTCCTGAAAAAATAAGTAAACCATTTCATTATTAATTTAGTTCTTCCGCTGTGAAGCTCCTCATATAGTGATCAGATCTGAAACAGCTCAATTCACTATTGCAATAACTCTATCCCTGACTCCCTCCTGATAGTAACCAGCCCTTTCACAGATCCTGTGTGTGGCTCTGAAAAGAACCTAATTCCAGTTTATATATTAATTCTTATGGGAAATTCTGATTCACTTAACAGTGAGCTTAAAATCAGACTTTTCAAGTAAGTAATTATGAAATTAATTGAGGTTTCCCATAGTCCGAGGAAGGCAATGGGTTAAAGGAGATTAGGTGACTGTTAGATCAGATTTCAGGCGTCACGTGAAAATGAATTCTGGACCTCACAGAATGCACAACAAATTCTTTAAACATAAAGAAAGCGCCATGAATTAGTGAAGGAGTGGCTGTTAAAAATAATTTGTAGATTTCAAAAGAATATAAGCAAACTGCACAGTCTTTAAGAATATTTAATTATTCATTAAAAAGTCAGCGACATCCTTTGTTCAGCAATACTACAACCATTGACTTCACCTTGACACTCACGGTGCAATGGGAAATAAAGAACTTGCATTTATTTTCCACCTTTCTTGGCCAAATGGGGGTCTGAAAGTGCCTAACATTTAATAAATCACTTTCAAAGTGTAGACATTGCAATACTTGCAGCAAACAAAACAGTGCTGTGTACAAAAAAAAACCCCAAGTTAAAATGAAATGAATGACTACCCTTCCTACCATAGCGCAGTGGTGATGACATCACAGAAGGAAAACTGGCTAAGAAATGATTGAGCCACAAGGGAATTGATTTAATACAGCTATAGGAGTCAGGATAATCTAATGAACTTTGCATTTCAATTCCTCTTTTTGGTTCAATAAACTATCGGCAACAACTCGTCATTATAAAGCACATTTAATGTTGAAAACTGCTTCACAGAGATGAAATCATAAAATGGACACAAATTCAAAGAAAGAAATATTGGAAGTGATGAGCAGAAACTTGGTCAAAATGTTGGATTTGAGGAATGAACTGTGTCTATGATGCAGGTGAGTCAATCTTTAAACTAGTTGAGTTTATGTGGGTGAACAATGAGCTTTTGGAATAGCTACGGGACTACTTTGAGTGGGAGAAGGCAAGGTGGGGATGGGGGTCATGATTGACACAGGAAATTCAGCTTTTAGCTCCAAAATGCAAACCAAGAGCAAGAAGACAGAGGCAAACAGTGAGAACTAAAGCTTTTAAAGGTATAGGAAGTAAAATCAGTTAAATTAAACAAGATAGTGAAGTTAACACAGAATAGCAACATGAAATGGAAGAAGGAAATTAGATGGAAAAGGAGAGATTGGTGTAAAATAAAGTATCTAATTTTGTTCACAATTGCTTCATGTGTAAGTTTTAAACAGACCACTACACTACCAGACTCTACCAGAAAATGTAAAAAACTTAAAATAAAAGCAAAATACTGTGGATGCTGGAGATCTGAAATGGTCAATGAACGGAGATTTGACCGGGCGCCAAATTCTCCGTCCACACTGCAGCAGCTGCAAGGCGTGAATGGTCGATCAGATCACGCTCAAAGTGCTGGAAATCGTCAACAGGCCTGGTCACGTCTGGGGAGAGAGAAACAGAATTAACATTTGAAGGTGCATCCAGCTTGAAAGAAGAGTAATACTGGACTCTTATCAAAATGCTAAAGATGCTAAACCAGAATCCCCAATGTTCAACCTCAAATGCTGATTTTTACATGTGGGCTCCTCACACCCCCATCCACAGAAGGTGTGAAGTGCTCAGGCTGGGATAAAGCAGCATGATGCAGGATGGCCCAGGGACCAAGGGAGAAGATGCACAGATCCTGGGATATGGTGCTGGAGATCCAGATGGGAGAACTCAGAAGAGGATGGATGTCCTGTATACACTGGAGTGAGGAACGTCACCTTATCCTCCTCTGTCTTCTATCCCTTTCTCCTGCAGCAGCCAGTGCTGTTCTGACTGGCCTCATGTCCTCCTCCTTATTCTGGTCAAAGATGAAAACAGGTGATAAATGGGTGCTACTAGAAGTAGCCTGTTTGAGAGTCTGGATTTTGTACACAGTTTTGGTCCTAATGTGATTACCATAATCTGAATTTTCCAGGAGCTGCTAGACAGGTAGCGAGACATTGGAGTCATTACTGCATGTTTTCTGGTGTTAGAGCTCCAAGATGGTGTCCATGGTACATGCACATTGTGTGGAGAGAAATTTGGCAGATGCCATTTTGATGCACGCAATAGTGCAGAAGCAGTGAACATCGGTACAGAGAACCGGGTGCTCTGGTGCAGAACAGTGAGAGGAAAGTGAATAAAGGACAAGGGCATTGAGTGGAAAGTAGACAGTTTGAGTATGGGCTGGAGCAGTCTATAATCAGAAAGCTGGAATGATGCCAGTCTTCCATAGACTTAGCTATTGCCCCACTGTGTGGAAAATCGATTTAACAGACTTGAGTGGGCGAGAAAGCATATTAGATCAAATCACAAAGAAAATGTTCAGAGAATCATCGAGTGACTGAACCTTTGATCAATAATTATAATTTTTCAATTAAAAAGCATCTGACTGTGTGCAGTATTTGAACTTCATTATATTCCTCTTTGAAGCCATTGTACAATAGGACAAGAATGATGATAACTTCTGCAGCTTTCTCAACTGCAAGCCTTTGCCCACATTTCAAAATCCAATTAATCCAAAAAAGTTCTAAGTGCTGAATTTGCAGGAAAAATGGTGTAAATCACGATTATTCACGCCAGAGGCGAACAGAGCCAGAACTCTCCGCATGCGCAGTGGCCCCGGTCTGTCAGACTGCAGTTTTCTGGCCAGCTCAACTCCCCCCACCCCCCCACCGCCCCCCCCCCCCCCCCAACCCGGCAGACCCCCCATGGGAGGCAGACCCACCCTCACAGGAGGCAGAAACCCCAGCAGACCACCCCCCTCCCCCGGTCCGCCCCCATCGCTGGCCTTCTTCCAGCCCCGACTGATCCTGTCTGTAGAGTGGCAGTGGGACCCCCCACCCCCACCGATTGCCCCCTAGGTCCTGCCTCATCTAGCCCCACTCCTAAGCCCTGTGCCCTAGGCCCCACCCCCTTGGCACTGCCCAATGCCTGGTGGGCAGTGCCAAGGTGCTCCTTGGATATGGGCACTTTGCCCCTTGGGCAGTGCCGAGGGCACAGGCTGGCACTGCTGGGGGCCCATGCCCAGGGAGCACCACCCCCCCCTGCTGCCCGACTCCCCGAGGGGCCCCGATTTTCCCCCTTCACTCCAGCGGGGTCTCCCACTAGTTCCCCGAAAGTGGGGAGCTACTCTAAACCCCGCTGGAGTGAATTTGTACTGATGGGGTGGGAGATGTTATCGGGCCCGGAGAATTCAGTCCCGGGTCTGATAATTCCATTTAAATCACATTAAAATAAGATTAAAATAACTTACCTGGTGTTCCCGCCGGTTTCCTGCGTGGTCGCAACTGCGCTGGATATCCGGCGGTGGGAGATACTCGCATGTCGGAAACGCATGCGTGAATCCCGTGAATCGGCGCATGCGTGAATCTCCCAGCCAGACTCGCCAAAAAATTAACGGTTCGGAATGGGAGAATCGTCCCCATGGTCTTTGGTGGGTTCCACTAACTGATGTGGTGATGATCTAAAACAAATGTTTAGTATGTTCATAAGCCTCTTATTGATAAATGAAAGGATTGGGGGATCAGAAAGTATGATCAGGTCCCGCATTAGTAAGACAATTCTCAATCACATCATTTTTTGGAGAGATCCCAGTGACAGCTAAATAAAAGAGATTCCTCCAAAAATGACTTCCTCTCATTACCTCTCCCCTGAAGTAATGTTTTCATTGCTGTTAGTCCGTTTTTCTGTATGGATTGCAACAAAATTTGGTACACAGATAGGGTACGGCCCATGGAAGAATTGACTAGCTGTTGGTGAAAAAGCAGATCTGGATTCTGGGATTTAAAAAAAAAAAGATCTATTAACAGTGGGAGAGAGGGCAAATTGACTTTTTTAAAAGAATGTTGTGGGTTGTTTTGTTCAGAATATTTTTGACACTTTCAGAATGTTGGGGATTGTCTCAGCAGTTGGAACTTGTCACAACTGTCAAAGTGTAAGCAGAGTTTTCAGTGTAGGTTGTTGAATACAGATCGCCCTGGTGCCTCCTCAGTGAGGTGGAAGCTCTCAGTAAAAAGATTTTTTTCAACTTTGTAATTACAGAGCATCAACCAGACAGAGAAAGATCTGAAGGAAGAGCGGCGTTGAGTTAATAACATTGAGTTGACACAGCGTGGTGGAGGTGTGCATTGGACTGAGTGCCCTGATTACTTGTTTGTGTCTGGGCTTATTTTGAAGAAGATAACTGATCAGACGTTGCATTGCAGCTCCTTGTCTGCGAATATTCTATTCAGTATACACCACTTCATCACCAGGGTAACATAACTCTAATTGACTTTACTTTCCTCTGCTCTAATTCTCCACAATTTATGCACTGCACCATCCAGATGGGCAACAAGACCTGCTTCCAGGCATCTGTGAAAAACATTTTCTCTTCCAATTGTCCCTTCCCCATCTCCTTCTGCACGCAACCTTCTTCTGGAGACTTGATTAAATATTAACAATTAATAATTTGACAATGAAGGTGTCACTGTGGCTCAATGATAGCACTCTTGCTCTGAGCCCCACACAAAGACTTGAGCATGTCATTTTACCTCCAGTGCACAATTGATGGATGGTTGTAATGTCATAGGTGACGATTTTCAGATGCGAAGTTATATTGAGTCTGGTCATTATCATACTGCTGTTGGTGGGAGCTTTCCATGTGCACATTACAATAGTGTGTATGATTGAATTGGTTGTAAAGTGCTATGAGGGCAGCCAGAAGTCCCGAAATCCATTCTAAAAATGCAAGTATTTATATTGGGCACAGTCTTTCTGGCCCGCTGCACTGGTTGATCAGCGCAGCGGGCTGGGAAGATAGCACACAAGGCTCCCATGCCAAGCATGAATTGGTCTCACAGCGAAAGCCATCTTCCCAGCTGTGTTTTACCGGAGCGATTAAACTATCTGGTTCGACTTCTGTGATAGCAGAACTGGAAAGTGAGAAGCAGGCTGCTCAACTGTCTGCTCAGGTACACATGAACTACATCTGGGTCTTGGAGCCCATGAAGACCTCATTAGAGACTGATCCACACACACCATATAGGGGAGATTTGGTCATCAGGTTGGAGGC
The DNA here is from genome assembly GCF_964213995.1 of Mustelus asterias. Lineage (NCBI taxonomy): Eukaryota > Metazoa > Chordata > Chondrichthyes > Carcharhiniformes > Triakidae > Mustelus > Mustelus asterias. The sequence goes on from NC_135809.1 coordinate 52,991,443, forward strand.
AGCATGGGGATCCTGACCAGCGGGGTGATTAAGGAGGAGGAGAAACTGAAGCCATATAAACGCTGCAGCTACAAGAACAGGTCAGAGAGTAACTCAGCTCCTGGCTCCCCGAAACCTGTTCACCACCTACACAGCTCAGGTTATCAGTGTGATGGAATAATCTCCACTTGCCTGGAAAAGTGCGTCCTCAACAACACAAGAAGCTCTACACCACGCAGGACAAAGTGCCAGTCGATGCCAGAGTGGCACCCCTTCCACCACCTTCAATTTCACTTCCTCCACCACTGACGCACAGCAGCAGCACTCTGTACCATCTAGAAGATGCATGACAGTAACTCATCATGTCTCCTTCAATAGCACTTCCTATCCTGCAATCTATACCACCTAAATGCAGCTGATGCATGGGAACACCACCACCTTTAAGTTGCACTTCAAGTCACACACCATCTTGACTTAGAACAATACCACCAATCTTCCACTGTCATTGGGTAAAGTTCCTGGGATTCCCTTTCTAACAGCACTGTGGGTGTACCTACACCACATGAACTGCAGTGGTCCAAGAAGGTGGCTCACCACCATCTTCTCAATGCTGATTAGGGATCGGCAATAAATGCTGGCCTAGCTATTGATGCCCGCTACATCCCTTGAACGAATTTCGCTTTGAGCAGAGTCCCAACTTTCATGATCTCTCTCTCCATCTTCCGTGTCATGGCCCACTCGCATTTGCCTGCTAGCAAAGATCTGGAGAGCATTTTCCTGCACTGCAGCCAGTTTACTGGAAAGCGAAGGTGGAATGTTCCTCCATCCTATTAAAACTGGAAGTCTGAGTGTACAGTTCTCCAGTCAGGATCAGTGTGCACTTGGTTGACTGTCTGTCTGATTCTCCATGCAGGAGATCACTTTTTCCATAGAAAGGGTCATCTGGGGGAGACAGTGTAAAGTAAAGTTAAAGTTTATTTATTAGTCACAAGTGAGGCTTACATTAACACTGCAATGAAGTTACTGTGAAAATCCCCTAGTCGTCACGCTCTGGCACCTGTTCAGGTCAATGCACCACCAGTGGTGTAGTGGTAATGTCATTGGACTAATAATCCAGAGTCCTAGGTTAATGTTCTGGGGTCACTGAGTCAAATCCCATCATGGCTGCTGGAATTTAAATTCAATTAATTAATCTGAAACTGAAAAAAGCCAGTCTCAGTAATGGTGACCGTAATGACTTTAACGAAACCCACGATATGGACCACTTAGAATATGAGCTCCCAGATTAAGGCAGTAATGGCTTGTCCAATCATGGAGTCCTGCATGTGCACATAATGTGGAGTGTCATGGTTACTCTGTACGAGGAAGTACCTGTCTGAGTGTTGCTGACTAGGTAAACAAATCTACATTTGGTGAAGGGACACTGGCCTTGGAGGAGTTATTTCAATGACCATGCAACTATCATCTATCATTGCAAAATCCCATCTGGTTCTTTAATGTCCTTTAGGGAAGGAAATCTGCCTTCCTTTCCTGGTCTGGCCTACATGTGACTCCAGACCTACTGCAATGTGGCATTGGCCCTCTGAAATAGATAGCAAGCCACTCAGATTAAGGGAAGGACAATAAATACTAGCCCTTCCAGCGATGCTCACATGCAGTGAAAGGATTTTTTTTAAAAATCAGCACAAAGGCATGGCACTCATGCTCGAGACTCCTCCAATCTCTCAGGAAATGCTAACAGAACCTGCTGTTTTATGTTGTTGCTCCAGAATTTGTCTATCGCCCAAAATGTTTGAGAAACTTAAACGTGCAAAAGCAAGTCTAACAAATAGCAGACATCGTCCTACTAGAGCAATATTTGGCACATTTTTTGGAACTACCTCTTCGTTTTTAAGTGAAGAACTGCCAAGAAATTTGTTCAGCACTGGCATTCTAAAAGAGGAAGTTTAGGTTTGAAATGGAGAAAGATTACAGATGAGATGATTGTTTTGTTGGAACACCTCTGTAAGTGTGACCGAGTCCTGATCTATTGGCATTGTAGTTCCCCACCCAATTCCCTCTCTAACCTCTGTGCCAATTGTCCCTTATTTTGTTCCAAAGCAGCCATGGCTCCTCAGTTAAAGAGGAATATATTGCATTTAAGACAGTTTAGAGAGGGTTGATTAGGTTGATTCCTGTTGTCTTACGAGGAAATGGACCTATATTCATGAGAGTTGTAGAGGAGTGAGAGGCCACCTCACTGAAATATATAAGAATCTGAGGGGACTTTACAGAGTAACTGCTATGAAGATGTTTTTTTCTTGTGGGGGGAATCTAGAACTGAAGGTTATAGTTTCAAAATAAAAAGTTAATAATTTAAGACAGAGATGAGGAGGAATACCTTCACTCAGAGAGTCATTAATCTTTGGAATTGGCTATTCCAGAGAACTCTGAAGATTGGATCGTTCAATATATTCATGGCTGAGATAAACACTGGGGGGTGATTTTGAACTCGCACTCTGCATCTGCGGGAACGGCGACAAGTGCTCAAAATCCAGAGAGCACGATTCGCGTAGGCGAGTTTCCACGTTCCAATCTTCCCAATCTGTCGCCAGTGGAGTGGCAAGAAAGATGCCGCAGGGCCACAGAAAACACATTTTTATATGTTAGCATGTCATTAGCAAGCATTGTTTCCGGGCCTTCCCCCCCTCACCGGATATTCAACAGGAATCACCATGATGTCATACCGGCGCCATTCACAACAGGGTCACCTGGTGTCTTCACCTCCGAGGGGGATTTTGGAGGTGATCACTCAGGCAGCCAGCACCCTCCGGGGTATCCACTGCTCAGGGGTCACCAGAGAGGACACGGGGGACAAAGATACATTCAACTCAGGGCCGGAGTGGGGGGTCCCAGAATCGCCATTTTGGGGAGAATGGCTGGGAGGGGTCACTTGCAGGCTTTACCTTGCCTCCATGTCGGGGCATCCCTTCCTGCAAAGGGTCTGTGAAGGCTGGTATGCAGGCAGTGTTTCCCATGTCCTCCTTCCTGAGTTCCTGCCCACATCGCACTTGAGGGAGGGCCTTTCCTTAGTGGGGGCTGGCAAGAGGGTGGGAGGGACATAGCACTGCCATTCTCACACTCGTGATGTGGAGATGCTGGCGTTGGACTGGGGTAAACATATTAAGAACACATTAAGAGTTTTAACAACACCAGGTTAAAGTCCAACAGGTATGGCATTTGCTACCAAATAAACCTGTTGGACTTTAACCTGGTGTTGATTCTCACACTCCACAGAGATGAGGCACCGGGTGAGCACGGTGGTTCCCCCAAGATTGGTGGTGTGAACAGACAGGGTGGAGGCTCTATGGGTGAACAAAGTGAAATTTAATGCCAAACAGTCAAAACAAAATGGTGACCTATCTACACTAGTGCCTATATTCACCTATGCCCACTAAGTGCCTATGGTTTCTTAATCTTCCTGACCTTCCCACTACGTCCAGGTGTATCCCCAGGATCCTCAACCATCCAGGTTGAGGCAGCCTGCTCACTTTCAATACCTTAGATGACCTTGGTGGGCATTCCCTGAGGTGCCAGGACCTTGAGGGTCCAGTTCTGCTTTTGGGCAGCACAGATGTTTGACTGTTTCCTTACTCAGTGTCAGGGGCTGAAGGTGTGTCACTCAGAGGGATGGTGGTGTCAGATGGGCTGGAGACACCCAGGATGCCCTGGCTACATGGCTGCAGGGCCCTGGGTTGTAATGTTGGTCTCTTCCCTTTGGGCTCCCAGGGGGCCCTGTGCTCCTCCATGGGATGGAGGGCCGCTGGAGTGAGAGCCAGAAAATCCGCTGTCCTCTGCTGCGGACACTCATGGACTCCCAGTCGAAGTCTGGCTGCATGGAGCTCTCGCCCTCAGACATGGAGCTGAGCCATGGTGCGGACATCTCCTGCCATGGAGTGCATGTCCTGTGCCAAGGCCTCCTCATACTGCTGCCCTCGGAGCGCTGCAGTGATGGCACCATCTCCTCGGTTAGAAGGCAATGGGACTTGTCTAATTGGCTTTGCGGTCCGAGGAGGGATGCTGTCATCCCTTCCTGATACCCGCGACTCAGCTGTTGCAACTCCAGCAGCTGTGGGATGACCAGGGGCACATCAGCGGCCTGGGGCTCAGCAGAGTCCTGGTCTCCAGCATCCCTCTGAATGCCGGTTCCCTGGGATGTCCTTGCCTCCACCTGCTGTGGATCTTCAGCTGTGACGTGCTCACCAGTGAGTGACCCAGAAGCCTGCCTACTTACTGGACCCACCGAGGTGTATTTGCACTGGTGCCGGGTACAGTTGATAGCTGTGACCTGTCCTCAATGGTGGGGGTTGGAGAAGTCCCCCCCCGAACTGTTGGAGTCCAGTGGGTCCAGGGGGTGTGAGGATGGTCCGATCTGTTTCACTGGTCAGCCTGTAAGGGAAGGGCCATGGCATCAGTGCCTTACAGGGGGTACAGAGGGAACATTGATTACTCTCGAGACTTGAGGAATGGCAGTGTACGTGTTGAGGATTCTCATGTTTCTCTGCTGCCCCCACTTCACCAGCAGCGCAGGCACGTTCTTCCCCCTCCCCGGCCAGCTTGAGGGCTCGCTCCTCAAAACGTGTGAGGATTCAGAGCTCAGGCATGACTCCAGCTGGCTGCGCCCGCTGATGCCTGTTGTGGTTGGGTATGTTTCACAATGACATAGGGAGGAAGAGTGTAGGTGGGAGTGTTGACATTTAAGATGGTGATGAGGTGTGGCAGACTTGGGGCTTGGGTGGAAGTTGGAGTTACTGGGGAACACGGTGAATGTGGGAGGGAGGGGTGGTGTTGGCAAAGGCCAGGATGGCTGAGTGAGAGAAAGGGTTAGGAATGCGAGGGGTATGTGAGGGGGTCCAGTGGGAAACTGGGGGTGATTCACTCACCCTGGCTGAGTGAAGCATATCATTCATCTTCTTCTGACACTGCTGATCATCCTCTCCTGGAGTGTGCTTGCATTGACCAAGGCTGCCACTGCATCCTGAGGGCGGGCAGGGGAGGTGACCCTGCTGGAAGGCCATCTCCTGGAGCGGGAGTAGAGGGTGTCCCACCTCTGTTTCACTCCATCCAGTATCCTGCTGAGGGCCTCCTCCGAGGGCTGCCTTCTTGCCTGCCATCTCCTGCAGTCGTGTGGAACGAATGCTGGGGAGCTGTTTATATGGAGCTTCCCAGTGCTTCCAGCAGTTACATTGTCGTGAAGCGGGAGAATCAGAGGGAACATGCAACTGGAGCAGCATGGAACTGGTGGGCATAAAAATGATCGTTAATGAGCCATAAGATTCGGCCTGAAATCACACCGGTGTTGTCTTGGGAAACACTCACGCCGGAACCAACACTCTGCCAATTTTTGGCAATACTTGGCCCAGAGTTTTCAACTATAGGCAAGTTAGAGTTGTTGGGAACAAGCAGGAAAGTGGAGAGGCTAAGATCAAATTAACCATGGTCTTATTGAGCAGCAGAGCAAGGTCAGAGGATTGGCCGACCCACTCTATCTTCTATTTCTTATATTTTTATGTTTCGAAGACTTTACTTCATTTTACTGTTCACTTTACTTTCTGTTATTGGGCGGAATCTTGGGTTGCCAACAATAGTGGGAATCATGTCAGGTGAGTCAAAAAAACAGTTTGTACCCTTGACTTTCAAGACGAGTTTAGATTCCCAATGAGCAATGTCGGGAACCTTATTTGCATTTGTTAGCATGTCATGATTGTTCATTAAAAGACAGCTCGCCGGGATCACATTCTCCTTTCAAACTAAGTTCTCCACCAGCGTGTAATTAAAGAGTTCTGTTTTAGAACTATATATAAGTAGCTTGCAACTGCGAGCTTCACCTCATCCACGACTTTAAGGTCAATAGACGCTGCTTTTGTCTCCTTTTTAAACCTTTGCTGCAGCATTGCAGGTGCCAGCAGCACCATCTGCACCAAGACTGGCCAGAAGGGATGGGTGAGAGAGAGGCAGGACTAGGGGGGCGAAGGACCAGAGGGAAAGGATGAAAGACTGTCCTAGCAACATGTTGATGAGGCTGTCAAGGAAGGTTGAAAGGCCATCTGGAAAGGGTGCAATGATTCAAGAAGGCAGCTCACCACCACCTTCTCAAGGCGGGATGGGCAATAAATGCTGGCCAGCCAGCGACACCCATGTCCCACAAATGAATAAAAGAATAAAAGGATTCTGAGCACTGTGTCCAGTTGAGATAGATGAACTTTAGTCAGTGTAGGTGGGATTACTCAACATAAACACATTGGGCAGCATGGTGGCACAATGGTCAGCACTGTTGCCTCACAGCGCCGGGGACCAACGTTCAATTCCTGCCTCGGGTCACTGCCTGTGTGGAGTTTGCCCATTCTCTCCCTGTCTGAGTGGGTTTCCTCCGGGTGCTCTAGTTTCCTCCCATACTCCAAAGATTTGCGGATCAGGTTGATTGGCCATGCTAAATTGCCCTGTAGTGTCAGGGGGACTAGCAGGGTAAATACATGGGGTTACAAGGATAGGACCTGGGTGGATTGTTGGCTGTGCAGTTTTGATGAGCCGAATGATCTCCTTCTGCACTGTAGGGATTCTATGAAATGATGACTGGAATAGGCAACTGATGGTAGTATCAATCTGTTGAACACTGACATGCTAATTTGTTTTCCTTAGTTGTGTGATAATAATGATATTAATAGTGAAGCATGAGTGTGCTTAAAATCAAGTATGGTATATCATTATTTATGTAATGAAATATCAATTCTTTTTGGATGAAACATGCCCTCAGATTCCCTGAAAAAGTATCACTGATTAGTTGTACAGCTACGAGGCAGGATGTACACAATTGGAAGAGGTGTGCACAATTCCAACTGCACGGTAGCACAGTGGTTAGCACTGCTGCTTCACAGCACCAGGGACTTGGGTTCAATTCTGGCCTTGGTCTGTGTGGACATTCTCCCTGTTTTTGTCTGTTTCCCCCAAGTGTTCCAGTTTCCTCCCACAGCCCCAAGATGAGCAGATTAGGTGGATTAGCACTGCTAAATTGTCCTTTAGTGTCCCAAGATGTGTAGGTTATGGGGGTTATTGAGGTGGATACGTGGGGTTACGGGCATAGGGCGGGGGTGGGCCTGGGTAAGATGCTCTGTTGGAGAATTGATGGGCTCGATATGGCTGAATGGCTTCCTTCTGCACTTTGGGAATTCTATGATTCTATTACATCCCTGACAGGAATGCCACACATCATTAGATTTAGAGCCTTATTTTAATTTTAGCCAAAATAAAAACAGTTAAAATTTTCCTTTCTCCCAGCAACAGATTGCTCTTACTAGAAGAGAGACAATTTAAAAAATAAAGGAAATGAATTCCAAAACCACCAAATGGGTCACGATTTTCAATAAAATTCAGCAACTGCCCTTTTTTAGATTAAAATGTGTGATATATATGTTCATTGTAGATTATAACAGAATGGAAAACTCACCAAATAAAATTAAAGATAATCAAAATTTTCTGTGCTGGGTTATACCCCTCATCCAAGAAGATAAATCTCGCGCCGACACACTTATATTTCTCTCCTTAGATTTTTGTGAACTTTGGGTTCCCTCCAAAAAAGATGAAAGGTTATTGAGGTACATCTTCAAATCCAGCTACAAAACCCATGAAACTGCATATTTTTCTTATGAAGCCAAAGTAACTACATGTTTTTCCAAGTCGCAAGTTTATAATCACGATTGCCCATGTTTTGGGACACTCTGTTAGCCTTTTTGAAGTTGATAGTCAGCATTTGATAGCTTTCTAGGTTGTTGTGAATGTAAAATACCTGATTTAATTGCAGAATCTCTCAAATACATAACAGGCTCCCACTCCCAATATCCATCATTCCAGAGATGATCATTAGTGAGTCCAGGGGGATAACTTGTTTTGTGTGGCCGTCAGTAACATATTTCAGTTGTGTTTACTTTCTCTTCCAAAATGTGTGCTGATGTGCTATCGACAAACAGACTTCTATCAAAACACTGATACTCTTGTGAATGCTTTACATGTATTCCAGGCCACGCACATTTTGAAGCAGTTGCTTTCATCGTATTTGCCTTTACCATCACTAAGATCTTCCCTTGAACGTTTCAAACTTGAAAGTTGGAAAAAATTCTGCTGAGCTTTAGTCTACCATGCGAAGCTCAGCACAGATGAAAGCTCATCTCCGGGGATTTGTTACATTCTAATACCATATGTTTTAGTTGTTCAGGCAGATGCTTTAGACATTTGACTTTACTCCATGCCAACTCATGACTTCAATGCGATAAACATTGGTGAAATGTCAAATGCAAACTAAATGCAGCGAGACCTGTTTGAATCAGGTTTGAATCAGCAATTGGCATTGAAATTGCACACATTTCACTAATTAATTTTTGTACTGAATTACAAAGTATCATGGAACTTTTAATGCAGTTGAAAATATCTTTTACAAAGATGAAATTCCGGGTGCATCTCAACAGTGAATTCCTCAATAATAGAATCATTACTAATGACCACTGCATTTTAATTGAGAAGAAACTAGTTAATTAGAGGAACGTGCTCATCCAAATAAGGATGAGGGGAATGATCACAATGAGTACATTTAGAATGATTAAAGCAATGACAGTCTCCAACATAGCAATGAGATGACAATCTGGCTAAAATCTAAGAACTTAGTGTACAGAGCTTTCTAACAGGAATCCTCTAGCTGATATCCAGGAATATAAAAATTGCTAATCTATATAACTCTCCCTATAGTTAGTCAGAGTCTAGTTTAGTCCCGAACATGAGTTGAATCTCCTCTCTGAATCTACAAGACAACATGTTATTCCACACTTGTTTTTAAATGTATTTTCGACAGACTCCTGTAAAATTAATATACCTCCAGTTAAACCAATATTCTTGTTATACTGACAGAAAAGTTATCTTAACTTGGAATTTGCTTAAAATACTTTTGTAGTCCCAGATAAAGACTGAGGCTTTGGGTGGAGTTTTATGACCTCGTTCGTCACGAAACTGTAAAATCCCACCCAAGATCAACGGACCTTTCCACGGTCCACCCCTCGCCCGCCCTGATTCCCGTTGTGGAAGGGATGATAAAATTCCAGCCTTTGAGTCATTAACATCCAAGTTCATGCCATTTTGGACATTCTTTGTAACTGTTAACATATATCTGGCCCAGAACATGATAAAAACAGGGAAATATGGGTATATCAACCAACCTGACCAATATCAATGCATAGAATCACATCTTTCGAATTCCAATGCCATTCTGTGCATGTACAATATTGCCCCTCAGAATGAATCCATTATTCTTTATTTAGAATGCCCATTCTGCCACCCTACAGGGGAAAAAACCCTTGACAAGTCCCACGCTTAAACAAATTTGGCATACAGCTGTGGCTCCTGGTGAGAAAGGTTCCAAAATGACAAAACTCTCATTGAATTCACCTGACCTGACAAGCTTAACTGATTTGTGTTGTAACATACACTGCACTGACAGCACTTCACCCCCAGACACTGACCCATCCTTGCTAAACATGTTCCAGAGACATCTTCAATGTCAGTCACCACATAAGCAACATTCACTTGGACTGCTTGAGTAACACAGTGTTTTGTGGTTTTTAACTTTGCCTCTGAGGTGATGGTGAGCTGCCTGGGTATTTCTGAACCATACACAAGATACTACATTTAAAACGAGATGGGCATTTATTTCCACTTGCTCCTGGAATTTACATTGTAGAGGCATTGATTATCCAGATTCCCAAGAGTTTTAATCACTTATAAAGAAAATACAATGACTCAAGCCATAATCTTCTATCTGTCTATTCTTTCCTGTACTGACCATGTTGCAAATGATAGGGTCAGTCAGGTAATTGAAATAACAATTTCAGCTCTCATGTGTTACCCTGAGGCTGGGTGATGCACTCAAGTCATTTAACATTCTGTGGGGCATCAATCGGCTAGGAGTGAGATTTTCACCCTCACCTGTGGAGAAAGTCCCACCTTACAGAGCTGCCAACCAATCAGATGGCTATCAGCTCTATAGTCCCAGCAATTTCAGGTACAAGCAGTGGTAAAAACTGGGACTACAGACAGTCCCTGAAGAAGAGGAGCTAATGGAGGCTGGCCTGAAGCTTCATGTCTGGGTTATTGGCTGGCAAACCCAAGCTTGGGATGCACTGGACACCAGCCCTCGCAGCCAAAGCTTCCGGGCTACCTCCTTGGCAAAGACCTCCCTCTGCCACAAGTAAAATGACAGCGTGTGTGGGATGAAGCACTTGAGTGAAGAGCCTCAATAAGTCCAAGCGCAGGTAGGCTTCCTGACACCTCGACCGCTCCCCCATTAAATGGGGAACAGGTTGGGGTGAGCATGCTACACGTTGTATTTTTAAAGCCCCTCACATTCAAGTCTGACATCAGGGGATCATAAAATTCCAGCGTATCATTCTAAAATGGTATTATTGAAGCTATTTTCAGCTTATCTATCTGGATTCTGAAAGGGTCTCATCAACTAAGGCTGAAGTTTGTCCCCTAGTCTCCGATCAACTACCATAGATTGCCTAAGGATAAATGAGCTGTATCTACTTCATGGGTAACATGCCTTGATGTGCAAAGTAAGCTGAGTATTATTTACTATCTCTGGATAATCAGGATATGAAAATGCTTCTTGATGCTTTCAGATGGGGCTTTTGTTGTCCCATTGGTTGTATTAATGGTATCTTGCACTAATGACAATTCAGACAATCAGAGAAAGTTGATGGTTTCTCTGTCTTTCTCTCTCTTTGCTGGGTTAATGTGGAAAATAAATGGACTCATAGACTTGTTTGAACAGAGCAGGTATCAAATGTACTGCTGACTGACTGTTGTGACTGATGTCAACAAAGGCATCCAGATGCATTTAGATTAAATGCTGGTTAAAAGGTTAAAAGATGCTGCAGATCAGGTTTGAACAGTTGATACATTTCTGGGATTGTGTCGGAGGTAAAAGCAGCCTTCAGCTGCCTACAGGAGAAACAGATCCGGGGTAGTCTTTGGGCCTTTGGTTGTGAATATCTGCGAGTCAGATGTCACCTGCTTTTGACCAGAATCTTCTTGTTTCCATCCTTTTATCCACTGTCTTCATCATCTTCTTCCTCAAAGCACAGAAAGAATGGGATTCACAGTGGAAAAGCCGATCTTTTCCTAAGCAGAGGTCCTTGGAAATTCTCATCAACTGTTATGTAAAGTTCCTTTAAATTAGGTTTCCATTTTTCAGTGAATATAGTGAGCAGTCAAAACAATTGGGCATATTTTCATGTTGGCTGATTCTATTGGGCAGGAATAATCCAGACTATCCAACTGAAGTGGCCTGAGGCTTAACTAACTCTCATAGTTTGACGTCACTACCTTTCTGTCAGCAAAGCTGCTCGTGTGTTTCAACAAACCTGCCAACTGCAGGAGACCAAAATCCTGATGCTTCCACTACAGCGTGTTGGGGGGAGGGGAAGGGGACAGTGTGGCAAAGGATTAGGTGATCTTGGAGGAAGGGAGGAGAGTCAAACCTCGAAGGGGAGCAGAAACTTGGACATTCAGGGAGGAATTGGTTTCTGTGGGGCTAAAATGTGCATTAATACTTATCTTGACCAGAGAAATCACTTGCAAACCTTTTCCTCCCATTTCTGTTTGGTTCGTTGATTAGACCACTCAGTGGAAAGTACCAGTAAGCAGACCATGTTCCATCCATTGGTATTTGCTGTTGCCACAGGACCCCAACTTAAATGAATGAGACTCTAAGATGTCTTTGGCGATTGCACACACCCACTATTTCAAGGCCCCAAGCAAAATTGCAATAAGTCGATGTTGACAAGTGGAGTTGCAGCAAATCTTGCCTCGGTCAAGACCATCATGCAAACCCCTTCCTTATCTCTCAAGTCAGCAAAAATGACCTTCTTAAATGCTACTACTTGTCTCAGTGGAATTCACTCGTAGAAACATTTGTCATTTTGTGTCATCCCTCAGCTGCTGTTCCTGCAATGTTTAGCTTGGTCACGGCAAACTCAGCAAAACTAACATTCATATGAAGGATTCTTTAGTTCGGTTGCATCCAATTTGGCCAGTAGGTTAGTGTTTTCTGTTTCAGAGGTTTAATGGTATGTGAATCCCATGTATAGATAGATCCTGGTCATTTGGAGAAGACAGCAAGGTGATTATACTGGATGGCCGTATGACATTCTGAATTTTGTCATGCTGGATGGATATCCCAACTCTCCGATAGACTCTGTCAGTCACCTGGTGAAGATACTCCCAGACAACTCTTTGACAAAGAGTCATCTGGACTCAAAACATCAGCTCTTTTCCCTCCTTACAGATGCTGCCAGACCTGCTGAGATTTTCCAGTATTTTCTCTTTTGGTTGCCCAGACAACTCAACGTGTGATAGTGTACAGATACTTCATGGCTGCTTGCAACAAGGGAGAGAGCAGAGGCAGAGCTCTGTCAACAGATAATCTTGCCCACAGATCATCATTCCTTATTTGCCACAGTACCCCTTGAGCTTTTTTGGTGAAGTGCATTCTTTTAACACTGACTCATTGATCAGTATAACCTATAAATTATTGCTTGGGGGATGTAGAGATATATCCTGTAGGACTATTCCTCTTCATGTATTGCCTCACTCTATATTCCTTCATCCTGAACTGCTCTTCCTTCCCCATTATAATTGCATTTAAGGGAATGCCCAGAGGGGCTGTCATACCTGTTAGACAGAATCGCTTACTGTGGGCGAGTGCAAAGATTTTCCTGCACTCCCTTTTGATGTATTAGACCCAGTTCAATCCAAGTGCAAAGCAAAATAAATCACTACCGTGACTCCCAGAATCTCTCCTGAAAGATCTTTTAGGCTGTGTGCTCCAAAATAAAACATTTCTGCCAGTATTAGCTGCTAGCTACAACAGACAGGCCAGTTTTACCGGACGATGGTGCAAGTCATAGTCTTGGGGATATCATTGCCATTCCTTTTCTTTTTAATAAATTCTACAGAGTTCCCATAAGTATCAGTCAGGCACATTATGGGTGCTTCCGATTGCAAGGAAGCTGCAGTGCAACTTTACATTGCGGGAGCATGTCCTACTCTAGAAACCAGCTCCAAAACTGCTGGTTCAGTTTAAGCCACAATCCCACCAAAAAAAGTGAGCAAGATCAGGGCCATGGTGATTGTTCTAGGATTTTCCATATTTTTCCTTTACTGGTAGGAAATATATCACTTCTACATATCACTGACACACCTCGAGGAAACAATTTTGTAATTCAAATTATTTCTTTTGTTCTAACTTTTCTGACCCGATCATCATTGTATTCAGTCATACATTGCTTTTCTTTTTTGATTGAATAAGTGAATTGGCCATGGGCACTGTAAGATCCATTCATTTTCAATGAAGAGCCAAAACACAGCATGTGTGTTGGGAAGTAGGAAGAACTAGGTCCGCCGTATTCGAGCATGTTGTTTGGAGTCGTCACCTACATTTTGCTAAATCAGGAACACTAACGGTGATATTGATTACATTGTCCAAATTCAATGTACTGGTAAAATCAGTCCTTCATGTTTTTAAGACTGTTTATACTATACAATCATGCTTTGGACAATCTCAGCAGGATAAGTAAATGAAAACCATTGCAACATGAGGACAGAATGTCTGGTTCAGTTCTGTCACCACTTGGATGAGTTGAATGGCTCAGATGAAACCAAATTAAATGAAATAAAAGTTAACTTTGTGCCAACTCAGTCATTAATTAGATTCTTAGTTATTGGCAAATCAGTGGTAAATAGGAAACAGGTTAGACCAATCAGAGAATTTTAACCCAAACTAAAGGAGTACAAGTGATGCCTCCATTTTTTGGCTCATAAAACAGTTGGGCTTTCTAAATTTTACCTTTCAAATTATTTTCATTAAGTGCATGTTGATGTTAGCCCACAGTGCTGTGTCGAATTAAATTAGTTTAAGGTGCAAAAAGGAATTAAATGTGCACCCCCCCTTCAAACAGATTGATAGCATACAGATGGTTCAAGAATTTTCCTGTTGCATTAGCAGTCTGAATGTTTTTACACTGGGAATTAAAAACATAAAATCCTTATGAGTTATGCGGGCAGTTGCCACAAATGTGTTTTCAGGAGGTACTTCATGGGCTGTGTATATAAAAAAAAACAAGGAAATGATTCAGTCTTCAACCTCCATCTTCCCTTCATTATCTCCAAAGAACTGTAGTCATGCTTGACAGTCACATAAATTTAAAGGGCATTTTTACAAAATGGAAACAATCCTGTAAGTAAGCGTGTTACAGTTAATCAGCATCAAAGCGATGCAGTAAATCAATGCTTCACAATACCTACATTTATTCATAAAATGAGAAACAATTTGAAACTGGAACAAAATGCCTGCAACCCCATCAATCTTTTCAGCAATACAAATCCAATCATAGACAGCTCCTGGTTTGGTTTACATCATAAATGATACAATTTATAGGGAATATTTTTGATGGTCTTGCCTCCTCTAGTAAAAATACTTCTGCAGTCACGTGAAGCAGATCACTAGTTTGTCTCCAGGGTCAGTGAAAATATTCAGTGAAAGAGGACCGCCTGGAAGAAGCACCACTCTTCAGCTGTTTTCCTCTCACCTTAGCTGGATAGCATTTTTTTTTGCTTCATTGTTCTTCAAGAGCTTGAGGATGCAGATGACTAAAGGAACTTGCAAAGTCCTACACCACTGAATGATCAAATACAACAAAGAACAAAGGTGCAAGTTTCCTGATTCTTCTGGCAGCAGTCATGCTTTCAGTTGCATTAACATAGCCACGGTTGAAGCAGCTTGCTCCCGGGATCCAATAACTCTACATTATTATCCTCATCCTTTTTCACCTATCCGCAGCCTTTTGACACAGTTGCCCACATCTTCTTCCTCCATTACCGGTGGCATGGTGGCACAGTGCTGCCTCACAGCGCCAGGAACCTGAGTTCGATTCCAGCCTTGGGTGTGTCGAGTTTGCACGTTCTCCCCATATCTGCATGGGTTTTCTCTGGGCGCTCCGGTTTCCTCCCACAATCCAAAAATGTCCAGGTTAGGTGGATTGGCCATGGTAAAGTATCCCTTCCAAAGATGTGTAGGTTAGGTGGATTAGCCATGGTAAATTCATGGGGTTATTGGTGGGGGAGTGAAGGGTTGGGGGTGGAGAGAATTAGGTAAATGCTCTTTCAAAGAGTCAGCACAGACTTGATGGGCCAAATGGCCTCTTCTGCACTGTAGGGATTCTATGATTCTATGATCAATTGGTTAAGTGAGACTATCCCCACCAAGGTTCCATTTTTATCTATCCAGTCATGGCAAGAGAATCATATGCAATATTTTCCCTTCACCATCATTCTGAAGCCTTTGCCCTCTGTGGTGGACCTCAGTTGTGCCTTTGTCCTATATGGACCACCGTTGTGTGTGCTTGTCATACCTGGACACATCCCCTTCCAGTTTAGTTCCTCCCCTCGGCACCTAGTATAAAGGTGGCTGTCTCCTCCCCCTTGTTCAGTCCAGGTTGGTTATTTGTTGGGATCTGCTCCTGATTCTGTTGTGAATAAAAGCCTACACTTATATTGGCATATCGGTAGTCTTTCGCCTTATTGATAGCGCATCACCCTCTCAAATTTCATGTGATGAGATTTAGCTCTGTTTCATCACCACCTCTCCCACGCCCCCCCCACCCCACCTCCCCCCCCCCCCACCCTCCCGCTCCCCCCCCCCCCCCCCCCCCCCCCCCCCCGCCACGGTTTCTGATTTGTCATGCTACTTTTCGATATTCACTCCTCCATGAGTTAGATTTCCTCCAACTAAATATAGGGAAGTTGTTGTCTTCCATCCCCTACACACTCAGTTCCCCACCAGCCATCCACTCAACCACTATCTCTGGTCACTGAAACTGAACCAGACTGTTCACAACCTTGAGGTGAGCTTCTGACTGCATTTCCTCTCCATCACTGAGACTGCCTACTCCACCATTGTAACAGTGCCTGCTTGTCTCCACCTCAACTTGTGCTGCTGATACCCCCATCTATGCCTTTGTTTTCTCTGGACTTCACTGTTCCAATGTTTTGAACTCCTATCTCCTTAAGGTCATCTAAAACTCTGGATCAAGTCCTGTTCATCCATCACCCTTGTGCTTGCTGACCTACATTGACTCCTGGTCTAGCAACATCTCAATTTTAAAATTCTCATCCTTACTTTCAAATTCCTCCAGGGTCTCATGCATCCCTTCCTACATTTGCAATCTCTTTAGAACCTATCTCTTTGACTAAACCTTTCATCACTTATCCTAAAATCTTATTTGGCTCTGTATTTTATTCGATGATCATTCCTGTGAAGCACTTTGGGACATTTTACTTCACTAAACATGCTAAATAAATATGAGTTTTGTGTGATTTGCATTCCCCTATGTGTTTTATTCTTTTTAGATGATAGCATTTTATATTGCATTGTCTTCCAAATCTGGAGCAATTCAATGAGTTCACTTTACTGAAACAAGCAGAAATTTCGAGTCAACATGGGTTTAATTAACTGAAAGCCTTCCTTCTGTGCTGTAGTTTCTATGATTTTAACATCAGTCAACATTAAAAATGGAGAAGTTTACATGTAGACATCAACAATAAAAGTCATTCAATCCGCCTGGACTTATCTATCCTGAAAGACATTCCAATTGATTCTGAACAACTAAAAACAGCATGACTTTGTGAGTGGAAAACCATGTCTCATGAATTTGATTGAGTTTATTGAAGGGGTACTGAAGGTAGATGAGGGCAGTGCAGTTGACATTGTCAACATGGACTTTAGCAAGGTCTTTGGCAAGGTACCGCATGGTAGGTTGTTGCATAAGATTAAAACTCATGGGATCCAGAGTGAGGTAGCCAAATGGATACAAAATTGGCTTGATGACAGAAGACAAAGGGTGGGTGTAGAGGGTTGTTTTTCAAACTGGAGGCCTGTGACCAGCAGTATGCCTCAGGGATCAGTGCTGGGTCCACTGTTATTTGTCATTTATAGTAACGATTTGGATGAGAATCTAGGAGGCATGGTTAGTTAGTAAGTTTACAGATGACACCAAGATTGGTGGCAAAGTGGATAGTGAAGATAGTGATCAATTGGGCCAGTGGGCTGATGAATGACAGATGGATAGATGATATGTTAGATAAATGCGAGGTGATGCATTTTGGTAGATCCAAGCAGGGCAGGACTTATTCAGTTAAAGGTAGGGCATTGGGGAGAGTTATAGAACAAAGAGGTCTAGGAGTACAGGTTCATAGTTCCTTGAAAGTGGAGTCACAGGTGGACAGGGTGATGAAGAAGGCATTCGGCATGCTTGGTTTCATTGGTCAGAACATTGAATACAGGAGATGGAACGTCTTGTTGAAGTTATTCAAGACATTGGTAAGGCCACACTTGGAATACCGTGTACAGTTCTGGTAACCCTACACTAGAAAGGATATTATCAAAGTAAAAAGAGTGCAGAAAAGACTTACTAGGATGCCATTGGGACTTGATGGTTTGAGTTATAAGGAGAGGCTGGATAGACTGGGACATTTTTCCCTGGAGTGTAGGAGGCTTAGGGGTGATCTTATAGAGGTCTATAAAATAGTGAGGCATATAGATAGGGTAGATAGTCAACATCTTTTCCCAAAAGTAGGTGAGTCTAAAACTAGAGGGCATAGGTTTAAGGTGAGAGGGCAGAGATACAAAAGGATCCAGAGGGGAAATCTTTTCACACAGAGAGTGGTGAGTGTGTCTGGAACAAGCTGCCAGAGGTAGTAATAGATGCGGGTACAATTTTGTCTTTTAAAAAGCATTTAGACAGCTACATGGGCAAGATGGATGTAGAGGGATATGGGTCAAACGCGGGCAATTGGAACTAGCTTGAATGGTAAAACTGGGCAGCATGAGCAGGTTGGGCTGAAGGACCTGTTTCCATGCTGCAAACCTCCGTGATCTCTAACAGGATTTTAGCCTTCACAACTCTACCCCAACAGTTTGTTCCATGTATTAGTAACTCTATGAAAAATAACTTTCTGACATTGGTTCTACATCATTTTATTCAAGTTATAAGCCTGTCAGTCCTTGCCCTACCATCAGAACTCAGTTTGAAGCAGAGTTCTGGGTCTACCTTTCCTACTCAAACTGCTGCAAGGTTGCTTTTCAATCATTGCCTTTCAAGGCTGAAAATCTCAACTCTGCTGTTTCCTCAAATGTCAAACCTCCAATACTGGGGAGCAGCCTTGGGGCACTTTGCTGATTCTCTTCTAATACTGCAATTTTCTCCTTGTATTTTAATAGGCAGAAATGGACACAGAAGCCGTGATGTGATCTGATCACAGAATCACAAAAAGTTCCAGGACGTTCTGAGCTGGGTGAGTGCAGAGGTTGGAAGTTGGTGGGGCAACCGGTGGGAACCACAAGGATGCAGTTGAACCTACAATCAATGGCAGACAAGATAAGACCCACTAACCCTTGTATATCCACTTCCCAGATCACCCGGAAGGCTCAGAATCAACTGGAAGAGGTAAAAGAAATCCAATAGAAACTCATTTGTCAAATTTCATTTTTGGCTACATCAACACCATTCATGGAGTATTTATGTCATCAACTTTTCCTTCAGTCACTGGGTAGAATTTGAATTTTGCTAAAAAGGGAAACATGTTGCCAAAGCTTGAGAAGCCAATTGTTCCCCATTGCTTTCTCCATGGCAACACCGTGGCCACTCAGAATCGACATACCAGCCAATCAGCACCCTTTTCTCCTCGGGTATAAATTGTTGTGATCATTTGAAATTTGGCATTCTTTTGTTTGTCCTGATGAGTGCAAGACGAAAAGCTTCGGCAACTTTCCTTCAACAATGTTTCCTTCCTCATTGTAGTAATTTGTATATTGCTGAATTAAGTTTGCCAGATGTCATTCTGAAGTTTGTTAACTGTCTTTATTGACTGCCTAGTTTGACATCATCTGGCAGGTTACATTGAGTTCCTGCATCCAATTTCTTGACAGAAATGAGCAGAATCAACATTGAGAATGGATCAAATTTGTTCAAATGTTTTGGGCGCAATCTTACTGGCTATTCATGTCATGCTCCCGCTGCAGTGAAGTTGAAGAATTTGGCGGCCAGCCAAATCTCCACTCACCGCAGCAGGACGGGAAAATCCCACCGGCATGAACGGTGGTAAGACTTTGGCCTTTGTGTTTATTATTACTGTCACACAGAAATGCCTTACTGCCTCAATCAAATACAATAACACCACTGCATCTGAATAAGTCTCTCACAAACGTTTTTCCAAGTCTTTTCAGTGGTCATACTAATTACAGCGATCCTTATTAAGCGACAATTTGTATTTATATAGTGCCTTCAACGTAATAAAAGGTTCCAAGGCACTTTACAGGAGTATTATAAAACAAAATAGGGCACCAAGCTACATGGTGGCACAGTGGTTATCACTGCTGCCTCACAGCCGCCAGGGACCTGGGTTCAATTCCTGGCTTGGGACTGTCTGTGCAGTCTGCACGTCCTTCCCGTGTCTGCATGAGTTTTCTCTGGGTGGTCCGGTTTCCTCCCACAGTCCAAAAGACATGAAGGTTAGGCACATCGACAATGCTAAATTCTACCTCAGCGTACCCGAACAGGCACCAAAGTGTGGTGACCAGGAGATTTTCACAGTAACTTCCTTGCAGTGTTAATGAAAGCCACTTGTGATACTAATAAATAAACTTAAACTTAAAAAGCAGACTGTAGTCAAGTGACCAAGATTTTAGCCAAAGGGGTGCATTAAAGAAGGGTTTTAAAGGAGGAAGATCAGGTCAGAGGCAGAGAAGTGAATACATCTTGAGCAATTTCATGAGATCCATTGTTAAATGCACATACTGCAACTAGTCACTTATTTATTGCTCATAAAGATTAAAAATAGACAACGTTTCAAGACTAAATAATAAGTCAAATAACAAATGTTGTTTGAAATATTTCCATTAATTAAATGTCAACTAAACTTATATCAATAATGTCACAATCATTTACCCCTAAGTTCAGACATCAACATTCACTAATTACATCGCATGCAATTGTTTTTGGAATACTATCATCTTCATGGTACCCATGTGAGTGTATTATTTTAAATAGCTAACAGAAGGGAGTGATTTCAAAGTTACAATGTATTGTGGATTGTGATGTTATCTAAAGCTCTAAAGCTCCTGATGAATTGCTAGCAATAATTCCCAGAAGCCTATTAATCTCTTTAGAAGAGAGAAGCACAAACTCTCCTAATGGCTTTGTGGGTTGAAACACTGCCTGGAGTGCTAATGAGATATACAGTCCAGGATAGCCTCAGGTTCAATACCCATTTGTCATGTGTTTACTGATCAGCTGAGGCAGCAAGAGGATGACAAATTGATCTCACCAGCCGTGGGCTAGGGAAGGGAAACATTAAGCCAGGACATCTACTTTTCCACTTCTGATCCCGAACAAATGACTTTTGCTGGAGAGTGTACGCATTGAGATGTCATGTAAGGCCACTGGGATTTTGATGTGATGGCCTACATGATCATTGATTCCCAGCATCTGCACTCAATGGAAAAAGCGTTGGAGCTCAATTTATCCCAATGTAATCAAACCCCTCCTGCATACCTCAAATGGGAGATGTGTACGCTTCTAAATTGACTCCACCTGGCTTTGAGGATAGACCTTGCCTCTGGCAAAACATCCTGTCTGAAAGTGCAGCTGACATTCTTTGTGAGAAGGATGATAAATGAGAACCTGCTTCAAAACTCGGTAGCACAGCGTGTTAGTACATGGGTACATAGTGACACCATAAAGTCAAGTCAATCATAATCAGGTCAGTTTGCTGTATAGAGCACAAGTTACAAACCGTGTTTTATGGAACCTTAATTTTTACTAAACTTGTGGAATAGAAATCATAGAATCCCTACAGTGCAGAAGGAGGCCATTCGACCCATCGAGCCTGCGCCAACCCCAATCCCACCCAGGCCCTATCCCCGTAACCCCACATATTTACCCCCTGACACTAAGGGGCAATTTAGCATGGCCAATCAACCTAACCTCCACATCTTTGGACTGTGGGAGGAAACCAGAGCACCCGGAGGAAACCCATGCAGACACAGAGAGAATGTACAAACTCCACACAGACAGTGACCTGAGGCCGGAATTGAACCCAGGTCCCTGGTGCTGTGGGGCAGCAGAGCTAAGCACTGCGCCACCATGCCGCCAAATTGGATGAATTGGATGATCAAGGAGATTCCAGAGTTAAAATCAATACTGCTTTCATCTCCTACCTGACAACAAAGCACTCTTCCAGCACACTGTGTGAGACTCAGGCAGTACTTGAAGACATAAGCAAAACCCATCAACAGGGAATCAGGAGTTGCAAGCATTAAAGATTCATCTTCAACGCAAAAATATCAATAAGGGGGCCAAATTTCTCAACCTCGCCCGCAGCTGGGAGTCTCTGGTCCAAACCCTCCATTCTCACTGGCAGCAGTAGCAGGGTGGATGAGTCCGGAGAATTCTGGCCGAGGTCTTCAAGCCAGTGGGAGGCTTTGGGGTGCAGCACCCAGAGCTACCCTGACCCTGACACACATAAAACACTGGATTGTTGAGTCCAGATACTATCTCGCCAAGAGACCATCACTCAAGAAGAAGATTCCAGCAGGTGGTT